>NC_133148.1:4943719-5276896 GCF_048418815.1 Hemitrygon akajei | reverse complement strand
TGGTAGCACACTGATAAAATTGGTTGCATACTACTCTAAAGCATATGTTAAGTAAAATAATAAGGTTAACATCAAGTTAGCACATAGTAGTATTCAGCAAAATTCAAATCTATACTCGATTGAGCTGAATGCATTACTTTGTATTTTGGTTAAGGATGTGTACATAACTACTCAGGATCAGCTGGAACTGTGTAGATATTGCATGTATACTACAGAGCAATTGAATACTCAAATGCAAGCTGAATTCAGGAACCTACCTCACAACATTTAGAGTGGAACAGCCAATATCTTTGTTTAGTTCTGTAAACGCTAATGTTCCATTGCGTACAAAAGGTGAGTTACTGAAAGCAACTCCTGGAAAATTTGTAGCACACTGATAAAATTGGTTGCATACTACACTAAATCATATGGTAAGTAAAATAATGTTTACATCAAGTTAGCACATAGTAGTTTTCAGCAAAATTCAAATCTACACTCGATTGAGCTGAATGCATCACTTTCTGTACTATGCATTTTGAGATATGGATGTGTACATAACTACTCAGGGTGAGATGGAACTGTATAGATATTGCATGTCTTCTACTCGGAGCAATGGAATACTCAAATGCAAGCTGAATTTAGGAACCTACCTCACAACATCTCGAGTGGAACAGCCAATATCTTTGTTTAGTTCTGTAAACGCAACTGTTCCATTGCGTACAAAAGGTGAGTTACTGAAAGCAACTCCTGGAAAATTTATAGCACACTGATAAAATTGGTTGCATTCTACACTAAATCATATGGCAAGTAAAATAACATGGTTTACATATAGTAGTTTTCTGCAAAATTCAACTCTGCACTCTATTGAGCTGAATGCATTACTTTGTATTTTGGTTAAGGATGTGTATATAACTACTCAGGATCAGCTGGAACTGTGTAGATATTGCATGTATACTACAGAGCAATTGAATACTCAAATGCAAGCTGAATTCAGGAACCTACCTCACAACATTTAGAGTGGAACAGCCAATATCTTTGTTTAGTTCTGTAAACGCTAATGTTCCATTGCGTACAAAAAGTGAGTTACTGAAAGCAACTCCTGGAAAATTTGTAGCACACTGATAAAATTGGTTGCATACTACTGTAAATCATATGGTAAGTAAAATAATGTTTACATCAAGTTAGATAGTAGTTTTCATCAAATTTCAGCTGAATGCATTACTTTCTATTCTATGTATTTTTAGTTAAGGATATGCACATAAGTAAGGGTGAGCTGGAACTGTATAGATATTGCATGCAGACTTTCAGAGACATGGAATACTCAAATGCAAGCTGAATTCAGGAACCTCCCTCATAATATTTGGAGTGGAACAGCCAATATCTTTGTTTAGTTCTGTAAAGGCAAATGTTCCATTGTGTACAAAAGGTAATGAAACTGAAAGTCACCTCTCGATCATTGGTAGCACATCATAAAATTGGTTGCATGCTACTCGAATCCTCTGGTAAGTAAAATAATAAGGTTAACATCAAGTTAGCACATAGTAGTATTCAGCAAAATTCAAATCTATACTCGATTGAGCTGAATGCATTACTTTGTATTTTGGTTAAGGATGTGTACATAACTACTAAGGATCAGCTGGAACTGTGTAGATATTGCATGTATACTACAGAGCAATTGAATACTCAAATGCAAGCTGAATTCAGGAACCTACCTCACAACATTTAGAGTGGAACAGCCAATATCTTTGTTTAGTTCTGTAAACGCTAAAGTTCCATTGCGTACAAAAGGTGAGTTACTGAAAGCAACTCCTGGAAAATTTGTAGCACACTGATAAAATTGGTTGCATTCTACACTAAATCATATGGCAAGTAAAATAACATGGTTTACATATAGTAGTTTTCTGCAAAATTCAACTCTGCACTCTATTGAGCTAAATGCATTATTTTCTATTCTATGCATTTTGAGATATGGATGTGTACATAACTGCTCAGGATCAGCTGGAATTGTATAGATATTGCATGTCTTCAACTCGGAGCAATGGAATAGTGAAAGGCAAGCTGAATTCAGGAACCTACCTGATAACATTCAGAGTGGAACAGCCAATATCTTTGTTTAGTTCTGTAAACGCAACTGTTCCATTGCGTACAAAAGGTGAGTTACTTAAAGCAACTCCTAGAAAATTGGTAGCACACTGATAAAATTGGTTGCATACTACTCTAAAGCATATGTTAAGTAAAATAATAAGGTTAACATCAAGTTAGCACATAGTAGTATTCAGCAAAATTCAAATCTATACTCGATTGAGCTGAATGCATTACTTTGTATTTTGGTTAAGGATGTGTACATAACTACTCAGGGTGAGATGGAACTGTATAGATATTGCATGTATACTACAGAGCAATAGAATACTCAAATGCAAGCTGAATTCGGGAACCTCCCTCATAATATTTAGAGTGGAACAGCCAATATCTTTGTTTCTGTGAACGCTAATGTTCCATTGTGTACAAAATTCAACTGTTCACTCTATTGAGCTGAATGCATTACTTTGTCTTCTATGCATTTTGGTTAAGGATGTGTACATAACTACTCAGGATCAGCTGGAACTGTGTAGATATTGCATGTCTTCTACTCAGAGCAATGGAATAGTGAAAGGCAAGCTGAATTCAGGAACCTACCTCACAACATTTAGAGTGGAACAGCCAATATCTTTGTTTAGTTCTGTAAACGCTAATGTTCCATTGCGTACAAAAAGTGAGTTACTGAAAGCAACTCCTGGAAAATTTGTAGCACACTGATAAAATTGGTTGCATACTACTGTAAATCATATGGTAAGTAAAATAATGTTTACATCAAGTTAGATAGTAGTTTTCATCAAATTTCAGCTGAATGCATTACTTTCTATTCTATGTATTTTTAGTTAAGGATATGCACATAAGTAAGGGTGAGCTGGAACTGTATAGATATTGCATGCAGACTTTCAGAGACATGGAATACTCAAATGCAAGCTGAATTCAGGAACCTCCCTCATAATATTTGGAGTGGAACAGCCAATATCTTTGTTTAGTTCTGTAAAGGCAAATGTTCCATTGTGTACAAAAGGTAATGAAACTGAAAGTCACCTCTCGATCATTGGTAGCACATCATAAAATTGGTTGCATGCTACTCGAATCCTCTGGTAAGTAAAATAATAAGGTTTACATCAAGTTAGCACATACTAGTTTTCAGCAAAATTCAAATCTACACTCGATTGAGCTGAATGCATCACTTTCTGTACTATGCATTTTGAGATATGGATGTGTACATAACTACTCAGGCTCAGCTGGAATTGTATCGATATTGCATGTATACTACAGAGCAATAGAATACTCAAATGCAAGCTGAATTCAGGAACCTACCTCACAACATTTAGAGTGGAACAGCCAATATCTTTGTTTAGTTCTGTAAACGCTAATGTTCCATTGCGTACAAAAGGTGAGTTACTGAAAGCAACTCCTGGAAAATTTGTAGCACACTGATAAAATTGGTTGCATACTACACTAAATCATATGGTAAGTAAAATAATGTTTACATCAAGTTAGCACATAGTAGTTTTCAGCAAAATTCAAATCTACACTCGATTGAGCTGAATGCATCACTTTCTGTACTATGCATTTTGAGATATGGATGTGTACATAACTACTCAGGGTGAGATGGAACTGTATAGATATTGCATGTCTTCTACTCGGAGCAATGGAATACTCAAATGCAAGCTGAATTTAGGAACCTACCTCACAACATCTCGAGTGGAACAGCCAATATCTTTGTTTAGTTCTGTAAACGCAACTGTTCCATTGCGTACAAAAGGTGAGTTACTGAAAGCAACTCCTGGAAAATTTATAGCACACTGATAAAATTGGTTGCATTCTACACTAAATCATATGGCAAGTAAAATAACATGGTTTACATATAGTAGTTTTCTGCAAAATTCAACTCTGCACTCTATTGAGCTAAATGCATTATTTTCTATTCTATGCATTTTGAGATATGGATGTGTACATAACTGCTCAGGATCAGCTGGAATTGTATAGATATTGCATGTCTTCAACTCGGAGCAATGGAATAGTGAAAGGCAAGCTGAATTCAGGAACCTACCTGATAACATTCAGAGTGGAACAGCCAATATCTTTGTTTAGTTCTGTAAACGCAACTGTTCCATTGCGTACAAAAGGTGAGTTACTTAAAGCAACTCCTAGAAAATTGGTAGCACACTGATAAAATTGGTTGCATACTACTCTAAAGCATATGTTAAGTAAAATAATAAGGTTAACATCAAGTTAGCACATAGTAGTATTCAGCAAAATTCAAATCTATACTCGATTGAGCTGAATGCATTACTTTGTATTTTGGTTAAGGATGTGTACATAACTACTCAGGATCAGCTGGAACTGTGTAGATATTGCATGTATACTACAGAGCAATTGAATACTCAAATGCAAGCTGAATTCAGGAACCTACCTCACAACATTTAGAGTGGAACAGCCAATATCTTTGTTTAGTTCTGTAAACGCTAATGTTCCATTGCGTACAAAAAGTGAGTTACTGAAAGCAACTCCTGGAAAATTTGTAGCACACTGATAAAATTGGTTGCATACTACTGTAAATCATATGGTAAGTAAAATAATGTTTACATCAAGTTAGATAGTAGTTTTCATCAAATTTCAGCTGAATGCATTACTTTCTATTCTATGTATTTTTAGTTAAGGATATGCACATAAGTAAGGGTGAGCTGGAACTGTATAGATATTGCATGCAGACTTTCAGAGACATGGAATACTCAAATGCAAGCTGAATTCAGGAACCTCCCTCATAATATTTGGAGTGGAACAGCCAATATCTTTGTTTAGTTCTGTAAAGGCAAATGTTCCATTGTGTACAAAGGGTAATGAAACTGAAAGTCACCTCTCGATCATTGGTAGCACATCATAAAATTGGTTGCATGCTACTCGAATCCTCTGGTAAGTAAAATAATAAGGTTAACATCAAGTTAGCACATAGTAGTATTCAGCAAAATTCAAATCTATACTCGATTGAGCTGAATGCATTACTTTGTATTTTGGTTAAGGATGTGTACATAACTACTAAGGATCAGCTGGAACTGTGTAGATATTGCATGTATACTACAGAGCAATTGAATACTCAAATGCAAGCTGAATTCAGGAACCTACCTCACAACATTTAGAGTGGAACAGCCAATATCTTTGTTTAGTTCTGTAAACGCTAAAGTTCCATTGCGTACAAAAGGTGAGTTACTGAAAGCAACTCCTGGAAAATTTGTAGCACACTGATAAAATTGGTTGCATTCTACACTAAATCATATGGCAAGTAAAATAACATGGTTTACATATAGTAGTTTTCTGCAAAATTCAACTCTGCACTCTATTGAGCTAAATGCATTATTTTCTATTCTATGCATTTTGAGATATGGATGTGTACATAACTGCTCAGGATCAGCTGGAATTGTATAGATATTGCATGTCTTCAACTCGGAGCAATGGAATAGTGAAAGGCAAGCTGAATTCAGGAACCTACCTGATAACATTCAGAGTGGAACAGCCAATATCTTTGTTTAGTTCTGTAAACGCAACTGTTCCATTGCGTACAAAAGGTGAGTTACTTAAAGCAACTCCTAGAAAATTGGTAGCACACTGATAAAATTGGTTGCATACTACTCTAAAGCATATGTTAAGTAAAATAATAAGGTTAACATCAAGTTAGCACATAGTAGTATTCAGCAAAATTCAAATCTATACTCGATTGAGCTGAATGCATTACTTTGTATTTTGGTTAAGGATGTGTACATAACTACTCAGGGTGAGATGGAACTGTATAGATATTGCATGTATACTACAGAGCAATAGAATACTCAAATGCAAGCTGAATTCAGGAACCTCCCTCATAATATTTAGAGTGGAACAGCCAATATCTTTGTTTCTGTGAACGCTAATGTTCCATTGTGTACAAAATTCAACTGTTCACTCTATTGAGCTGAATGCATTACTTTGTCTTCTATGCATTTTGGTTAAGGATGTGTACATAACTACTCAGGATCAGCTGGAACTGTGTAGATATTGCATGTCTTCTACTCAGAGCAATGGAATAGTGAAAGGCAAGCTGAATTCAGGAACCTACCTCACAACATTTAGAGTGGAACAGCCAATATCTTTGTTTAGTTCTGTAAACGCTAATGTTCCATTGCGTACAAAAAGTGAGTTACTGAAAGCAACTCCTGGAAAATTTGTAGCACACTGATAAAATTGGTTGCATACTACTGTAAATCATATGGTAAGTAAAATAATGTTTACATCAAGTTAGATAGTAGTTTTCATCAAATTTCAGCTGAATGCATTACTTTCTATTCTATGTATTTTTAGTTAAGGATATGCACATAAGTAAGGGTGAGCTGGAACTGTATAGATATTGCATGCAGACTTTCAGAGACATGGAATACTCAAATGCAAGCTGAATTCAGGAACCTCCCTCATAATATTTGGAGTGGAACAGCCAATATCTTTGTTTAGTTCTGTAAAGGCAAATGTTCCATTGTGTACAAAAGGTAATGAAACTGAAAGTCACCTCTCGATCATTGGTAGCACATCATAAAATTGGTTGCATGCTACTCGAATCCTCTGGTAAGTAAAATAATAAGGTTTACATCAAGTTAGCACATACTAGTTTTCAGCAAAATTCAAATCTACACTCGATTGAGCTGAATGCATCACTTTCTGTACTATGCATTTTGAGATATGGATGTGTACATAACTACTCAGGCTCAGCTGGAATTGTATCGATATTGCATGTATACTACAGAGCAATAGAATACTCAAATGCAAGCTGAATTCAGGAACCTACCTCACAACATTTAGAGTGGAACAGCCAATATCTTTGTTTAGTTCTGTAAACGCTAATGTTCCATTGCGTACAAAAGGTGAGTTACTGAAAGCAACTCCTGGAAAATTTGTAGCACACTGATAAAATTGGTTGCATACTACACTAAATCATATGGTAAGTAAAATAATGTTTACATCAAGTTAGCACATAGTAGTTTTCAGCAAAATTCAAATCTACACTCGATTGAGCTGAATGCATCACTTTCTGTACTATGCATTTTGAGATATGGATGTGTACATAACTACTCAGGGTGAGATGGAACTGTATAGATATTGCATGTCTTCTACTCGGAGCAATGGAATACTCAAATGCAAGCTGAATTTAGGAACCTACCTCACAACATCTCGAGTGGAACAGCCAATATCTTTGTTTAGTTCTGTAAACGCAACTGTTCCATTGCGTACAAAAGGTGAGTTACTGAAAGCAACTCCTGGAAAATTTATAGCACACTGATAAAATTGGTTGCATTCTACACTAAATCATATGGCAAGTAAAATAACATGGTTTACATATAGTAGTTTTCTGCAAAATTCAACTCTGCACTCTATTGAGCTAAATGCATTATTTTCTATTCTATGCATTTTGAGATATGGATGTGTACATAACTGCTCAGGATCAGCTGGAATTGTATAGATATTGCATGTCTTCAACTCGGAGCAATGGAATAGTGAAAGGCAAGCTGAATTCAGGAACCTACCTGATAACATTCAGAGTGGAACAGCCAATATCTTTGTTTAGTTCTGTAAACGCAACTGTTCCATTGCGTACAAAAGGTGAGTTACTTAAAGCAACTCCTAGAAAATTGGTAGCACACTGATAAAATTGGTTGCATACTACTCTAAAGCATATGTTAAGTAAAATAATAAGGTTAACATCAAGTTAGCACATAGTAGTATTCAGCAAAATTCAAATCTATACTCGATTGAGCTGAATGCATTACTTTGTATTTTGGTTAAGGATGTGTACATAACTACTCAGGATCAGCTGGAACTGTGTAGATATTGCATGTATACTACAGAGCAATTGAATACTCAAATGCAAGCTGAATTCAGGAACCTACCTCACAACATTTAGAGTGGAACAGCCAATATCTTTGTTTAGTTCTGTAAACGCTAATGTTCCATTGCGTACAAAAAGTGAGTTACTGAAAGCAACTCCTGGAAAATTTGTAGCACACTGATAAAATTGGTTGCATACTACTGTAAATCATATGGTAAGTAAAATAATGTTTACATCAAGTTAGATAGTAGTTTTCATCAAATTTCAGCTGAATGCATTACTTTCTATTCTATGTATTTTTAGTTAAGGATATGCACATAAGTAAGGGTGAGCTGGAACTGTATAGATATTGCATGCAGACTTTCAGAGACATGGAATACTCAAATGCAAGCTGAATTCAGGAACCTCCCTCATAATATTTGGAGTGGAACAGCCAATATCTTTGTTTAGTTCTGTAAAGGCAAATGTTCCATTGTGTACAAAAGGTAATGAAACTGAAAGACACCTCTCGATCATTGGTAGCACATCATAAAATTGGTTGCATGCTACTCGAATCCTCTGGTAAGTAAAATAATAAGGTTAACATCAAGTTAGCACATAGTAGTATTCAGCAAAATTCAAATCTATACTCGATTGAGCTGAATGCATTACTTTGTATTTTGGTTAAGGATGTGTACATAACTACTAAGGATCAGCTGGAACTGTGTAGATATTGCATGTATACTACAGAGCAATTGAATACTCAAATGCAAGCTGAATTCAGGAACCTACCTCACAACATTTAGAGTGGAACAGCCAATATCTTTGTTTAGTTCTGTAAACGCTAAAGTTCCATTGCGTACAAAAGGTGAGTTACTGAAAGCAACTCCTGGAAAATTTGTAGCACACTGATAAAATTGGTTGCATTCTACACTAAATCATATGGCAAGTAAAATAACATGGTTTACATATAGTAGTTTTCTGCAAAATTCAACTCTGCACTCTATTGAGCTAAATGCATTATTTTCTATTCTATGCATTTTGAGATATGGATGTGTACATAACTGCTCAGGATCAGCTGGAATTGTATAGATATTGCATGTCTTCAACTCGGAGCAATGGAATAGTGAAAGGCAAGCTGAATTCAGGAACCTACCTGATAACATTCAGAGTGGAACAGCCAATATCTTTGTTTAGTTCTGTAAACGCAACTGTTCCATTGCGTACAAAAGGTGAGTTACTTAAAGCAACTCCTAGAAAATTGGTAGCACACTGATAAAATTGGTTGCATACTACTCTAAAGCATATGTTAAGTAAAATAATAAGGTTAACATCAAGTTAGCACATAGTAGTATTCAGCAAAATTCAAATCTATACTCGATTGAGCTGAATGCATTACTTTGTATTTTGGTTAAGGATGTGTACATAACTACTCAGGGTGAGATGGAACTGTATAGATATTGCATGTATACTACAGAGCAATAGAATACTCAAATGCAAGCTGAATTCAGGAACCTCCCTCATAATATTTAGAGTGGAACAGCCAATATCTTTGTTTCTGTGAACGCTAATGTTCCATTGTGTACAAAATTCAACTGTTCACTCTATTGAGCTGAATGCATTACTTTGTCTTCTATGCATTTTGGTTAAGGATGTGTACATAACTACTCAGGATCAGCTGGAACTGTGTAGATATTGCATGTCTTCTACTCAGAGCAATGGAATAGTGAAAGGCAAGCTGAATTCAGGAACCTACCTCACAACATTTAGAGTGGAACAGCCAATATCTTTGTTTAGTTCTGTAAACGCTAATGTTCCATTGCGTACAAAAAGTGAGTTACTGAAAGCAACTCCTGGAAAATTTGTAGCACACTGATAAAATTGGTTGCATACTACTGTAAATCATATGGTAAGTAAAATAATGTTTACATCAAGTTAGATAGTAGTTTTCATCAAATTTCAGCTGAATGCATTACTTTCTATTCTATGTATTTTTAGTTAAGGATATGCACATAAGTAAGGGTGAGCTGGAACTGTATAGATATTGCATGCAGACTTTCAGAGACATGGAATACTCAAATGCAAGCTGAATTCAGGAACCTCCCTCATAATATTTGGAGTGGAACAGCCAATATCTTTGTTTAGTTCTGTAAAGGCAAATGTTCCATTGTGTACAAAAGGTAATGAAACTGAAAGTCACCTCTCGATCATTGGTAGCACATCATAAAATTGGTTGCATGCTACTCGAATCCTCTGGTAAGTAAAATAATAAGGTTTACATCAAGTTAGCACATACTAGTTTTCAGCAAAATTCAAATCTACACTCGATTGAGCTGAATGCATCACTTTCTGTACTATGCATTTTGAGATATGGATGTGTACATAACTACTCAGGCTCAGCTGGAATTGTATCGATATTGCATGTATACTACAGAGCAATAGAATACTCAAATGCAAGCTGAATTCAGGAACCTACCTCACAACATTTAGAGTGGAACAGCCAATATCTTTGTTTAGTTCTGTAAACGCTAATGTTCCATTGCGTACAAAAGGTGAGTTACTGAAAGCAACTCCTGGAAAATTTGTAGCACACTGATAAAATTGGTTGCATACTACACTAAATCATATGGTAAGTAAAATAATGTTTACATCAAGTTAGCACATAGTAGTTTTCAGCAAAATTCAAATCTACACTCGATTGAGCTGAATGCATCACTTTCTGTACTATGCATTTTGAGATATGGATGTGTACATAACTACTCAGGGTGAGATGGAACTGTATAGATATTGCATGTCTTCTACTCGGAGCAATGGAATACTCAAATGCAAGCTGAATTTAGGAACCTACCTCACAACATCTCGAGTGGAACAGCCAATATCTTTGTTTAGTTCTGTAAACGCAACTGTTCCATTGCGTACAAAAGGTGAGTTACTGAAAGCAACTCCTGGAAAATTTATAGCACACTGATAAAATTGGTTGCATTCTACACTAAATCATATGGCAAGTAAAATAACATGGTTTACATATAGTAGTTTTCTGCAAAATTCAACTCTGCACTCTATTGAGCTAAATGCATTATTTTCTATTCTATGCATTTTGAGATATGGATGTGTACATAACTGCTCAGGATCAGCTGGAATTGTATAGATATTGCATGTCTTCAACTCGGAGCAATGGAATAGTGAAAGGCAAGCTGAATTCAGGAACCTACCTGATAACATTCAGAGTGGAACAGCCAATATCTTTGTTTAGTTCTGTAAACGCAACTGTTCCATTGCGTACAAAAGGTGAGTTACTTAAAGCAACTCCTAGAAAATTGGTAGCACACTGATAAAATTGGTTGCATACTACTCTAAAGCATATGTTAAGTAAAATAATAAGGTTAACATCAAGTTAGCACATAGTAGTATTCAGCAAAATTCAAATCTATACTCGATTGAGCTGAATGCATTACTTTGTATTTTGGTTAAGGATGTGTACATAACTACTCAGGATCAGCTGGAACTGTGTAGATATTGCATGTCTTCTACTCAGAGCAATGGAATAGTGAAAGGCAAGCTGAATTCAGGAACCTACCTCACAACATTTAGAGTGGAACAGCCAATATCTTTGTTTAGTTCTGTAAACGCTAATGTTCCATTGCGTACAAAAAGTGAGTTACTGAAAGCAACTCCTGGAAAATTTGTAGCACACTGATAAAATTGGTTGCATACTACTGTAAATCATATGGTAAGTAAAATAATGTTTACATCAAGTTAGATAGTAGTTTTCATCAAATTTCAGCTGAATGCATTACTTTCTATTCTATGTATTTTTAGTTAAGGATATGCACATAAGTAAGGGTGAGCTGGAACTGTATAGATATTGCATGCAGACTTTCAGAGACATGGAATACTCAAATGCAAGCTGAATTCAGGAACCTCCCTCATAATATTTGGAGTGGAACAGCCAATATCTTTGTTTAGTTCTGTAAAGGCAAATGTTCCATTGTGTACAAAAGGTAATGAAACTGAAAGTCACCTCTCGATCATTGGTAGCACATCATAAAATTGGTTGCATGCTACTCGAATCCTCTGGTAAGTAAAATAATAAGGTTAACATCAAGTTAGCACATAGTAGTATTCAGCAAAATTCAAATCTATACTCGATTGAGCTGAATGCATTACTTTGTATTTTGGTTAAGGATGTGTACATAACTACTAAGGATCAGCTGGAACTGTGTAGATATTGCATGTATACTACAGAGCAATTGAATACTCAAATGCAAGCTGAATTCAGGAACCTACCTCACAACATTTAGAGTGGAACAGCCAATATCTTTGTTTAGTTCTGTAAACGCTAAAGTTCCATTGCGTACAAAAGGTGAGTTACTGAAAGCAACTCCTGGAAAATTTGTAGCACACTGATAAAATTGGTTGCATTCTACACTAAATCATATGGCAAGTAAAATAACATGGTTTACATATAGTAGTTTTCTGCAAAATTCAACTCTGCACTCTATTGAGCTAAATGCATTATTTTCTATTCTATGCATTTTGAGATATGGATGTGTACATAACTGCTCAGGATCAGCTGGAATTGTATAGATATTGCATGTCTTCAACTCGGAGCAATGGAATAGTGAAAGGCAAGCTGAATTCAGGAACCTACCTGATAACATTCAGAGTGGAACAGCCAATATCTTTGTTTAGTTCTGTAAACGCAACTGTTCCATTGCGTACAAAAGGTGAGTTACTTAAAGCAACTCCTAGAAAATTGGTAGCACACTGATAAAATTGGTTGCATACTACTCTAAAGCATATGTTAAGTAAAATAATAAGGTTAACATCAAGTTAGCACATAGTAGTATTCAGCAAAATTCAAATCTATACTCGATTGAGCTGAATGCATTACTTTGTATTTTGGTTAAGGATGTGTACATAACTACTCAGGGTGAGATGGAACTGTATAGATATTGCATGTATACTACAGAGCAATAGAATACTCAAATGCAAGCTGAATTCAGGAACCTCCCTCATAATATTTAGAGTGGAACAGCCAATATCTTTGTTTCTGTAAACGCTAATGTTCCATTGTGTACAAAATTCAACTGTTCACTCTATTGAGCTGAATGCATTACTTTGTCTTCTATGCATTTTGGTTAAGGATGTGTACATAACTACTCAGGATCAGCTGGAACTGTGTAGATATTGCATGTCTTCTACTCAGAGCAATGGAATAGTGAAAGGCAAGCTGAATTCAGGAACCTACCTCACAACATTTAGAGTGGAACAGCCAATATCTTTGTTTAGTTCTGTAAACGCTAATGTTCCATTGCGTACAAAAAGTGAGTTACTGAAAGCAACTCCTGGAAAATTTGTAGCACACTGATAAAATTGGTTGCATACTACTGTAAATCATATGGTAAGTAAAATAATGTTTACATCAAGTTAGATAGTAGTTTTCATCAAATTTCAGCTGAATGCATTACTTTCTATTCTATGTATTTTTAGTTAAGGATATGCACATAAGTAAGGGTGAGCTGGAACTGTATAGATATTGCATGCAGACTTTCAGAGACATGGAATACTCAAATGCAAGCTGAATTCAGGAACCTCCCTCATAATATTTGGAGTGGAACAGCCAATATCTTTGTTTAGTTCTGTAAAGGCAAATGTTCCATTGTGTACAAAAGGTAATGAAACTGAAAGTCACCTCTCGATCATTGGTAGCACATCATAAAATTGGTTGCATGCTACTCGAATCCTCTGGTAAGTAAAATAATAAGGTTTACATCAAGTTAGCACATACTAGTTTTCAGCAAAATTCAAATCTACACTCGATTGAGCTGAATGCATCACTTTCTGTACTATGCATTTTGAGATATGGATGTGTACATAACTACTCAGGCTCAGCTGGAATTGTATCGATATTGCATGTATACTACAGAGCAATAGAATACTCAAATGCAAGCTGAATTCAGGAACCTACCTCACAACATTTAGAGTGGAACAGCCAATATCTTTGTTTAGTTCTGTAAACGCTAATGTTCCATTGCGTACAAAAGGTGAGTTACTGAAAGCAACTCCTGGAAAATTTGTAGCACACTGATAAAATTGGTTGCATACTACACTAAATCATATGGTAAGTAAAATAATGTTTACATCAAGTTAGCACATAGTAGTTTTCAGCAAAATTCAAATCTACACTCGATTGAGCTGAATGCATCACTTTCTGTACTATGCATTTTGAGATATGGATGTGTACATAACTACTCAGGGTGAGATGGAACTGTATAGATATTGCATGTCTTCTACTCGGAGCAATGGAATACTCAAATGCAAGCTGAATTTAGGAACCTACCTCACAACATCTCGAGTGGAACAGCCAATATCTTTGTTTAGTTCTGTAAACGCAACTGTTCCATTGCGTACAAAAGGTGAGTTACTGAAAGCAACTCCTGGAAAATTTATAGCACACTGATAAAATTGGTTGCATTCTACACTAAATCATATGGCAAGTAAAATAACATGGTTTACATATAGTAGTTTTCTGCAAAATTCAACTCTGCACTCTATTGAGCTAAATGCATTATTTTCTATTCTATGCATTTTGAGATATGGATGTGTACATAACTGCTCAGGATCAGCTGGAATTGTATAGATATTGCATGTCTTCAACTCGGAGCAATGGAATAGTGAAAGGCAAGCTGAATTCAGGAACCTACCTGATAACATTCAGAGTGGAACAGCCAATATCTTTGTTTAGTTCTGTAAACGCAACTGTTCCATTGCGTACAAAAGGTGAGTTACTTAAAGCAACTCCTAGAAAATTGGTAGCACACTGATAAAATTGGTTGCATACTACTCTAAAGCATATGTTAAGTAAAATAATAAGGTTAACATCAAGTTAGCACATAGTAGTATTCAGCAAAATTCAAATCTATACTCGATTGAGCTGAATGCATTACTTTGTATTTTGGTTAAGGATGTGTACATAACTACTCAGGATCAGCTGGAACTGTGTAGATATTGCATGTATACTACAGAGCAATTGAATACTCAAATGCAAGCTGAATTCAGGAACCTACCTCACAACATTTAGAGTGGAACAGCCAATATCTTTGTTTAGTTCTGTAAACGCTAATGTTCCATTGCGTACAAAAAGTGAGTTACTGAAAGCAACTCCTGGAAAATTTGTAGCACACTGATAAAATTGGTTGCATACTACTGTAAATCATATGGTAAGTAAAATAATGTTTACATCAAGTTAGATAGTAGTTTTCATCAAATTTCAGCTGAATGCATTACTTTCTATTCTATGTATTTTTAGTTAAGGATATGCACATAAGTAAGGGTGAGCTGGAACTGTATAGATATTGCATGCAGACTTTCAGAGACATGGAATACTCAAATGCAAGCTGAATTCAGGAACCTCCCTCATAATATTTGGAGTGGAACAGCCAATATCTTTGTTTAGTTCTGTAAAGGCAAATGTTCCATTGTGTACAAAAGGTAATGAAACTGAAAGTCACCTCTCGATCATTGGTAGCACATCATAAAATTGGTTGCATGCTACTCGAATCCTCTGGTAAGTAAAATAATAAGGTTAACATCAAGTTAGCACATAGTAGTATTCAGCAAAATTCAAATCTATACTCGATTGAGCTGAATGCATTACTTTGTATTTTGGTTAAGGATGTGTACATAACTACTAAGGATCAGCTGGAACTGTGTAGATATTGCATGTATACTACAGAGCAATTGAATACTCAAATGCAAGCTGAATTCAGGAACCTACCTCACAACATTTAGAGTGGAACAGCCAATATCTTTGTTTAGTTCTGTAAACGCTAAAGTTCCATTGCGTACAAAAGGTGAGTTACTGAAAGCAACTCCTGGAAAATTTGTAGCACACTGATAAAATTGGTTGCATTCTACACTAAATCATATGGCAAGTAAAATAACATGGTTTACATATAGTAGTTTTCAGCAAAATTCAATTGTACACACTATTGAGATGAATGCATTACTTTGTATTCTATGCATTTTGGTTAAGGATGAGTACATAACTACTCAGGATCAGCTGGAATTGTATAGATATTGCATGTCTTCTACTCAGAGCAATGGAATAGTGAAAGGCAAGCTCAATTCAGGAACCTCCCTCATAATATTTAGAGTGGAACAGCCAATATCTTTGTTTCTGTAAACGCTAATGTTCCATTGTGTACAAAATTCAACTGTTCACTCTATTGAGCTGAATGCATTACTTTGTATTTTGGTTAAGGATGTGTACATAACTACTCAGGATCAGCTGGAACTGTGTAGATATTGCATGTCTTCTACTCAGAGCAACGGAATAGTGAATGGCAAGCTGAATTCAGGAACCTACCTCACAACATCTCTGGAACAGCCAATATCTTTGTTTAGTTCTGTAAACGCAACTGTTCCATTGCGTACAAAAGGTGAGTTACTTAAAGCAACTCCTAGAAAATTGGTAGCACACTGATAAAATTGGTTGCATACTACTCTAAAGCATATGTTAAGTAAAATAATAAGGTTAACATCAAGTTAGCACATAGTAGTATTCAGCAAAATTCAAATCTATACTCGATTGAGCTGAATGCATTACTTTGTATTTTGGTTAAGGATGTGTACATAAGTACTCAGGATCAGCTGGAACTGTGTAGATATTGCATGTATACTACAGAGCAATTGAATACTCAAATGCAAGCTGAATTCAGGAACCTACCTCACAACATTTAGAGTGGAACAGCCAATATCTTTGTTTAGTTCTGTTAACGCTAATGTTCCATTGCGTACATAAGGTGAGTTACTGAAAGCAACTCCTGGAAAATTTGTAGCACACTGATAAAATTGGTTGCATTCTACACTAAATCATATGGCAAGTAAAATAACATGGTTTACATATAGTAGTTTTCTGCAAAATTCAACTCTGCACTTTATTGAGCTAAATGCATTATTTTCTATTCTATGCATTTTGAGATATGGATGTGTACATAACTACTCAGGATCAGCTGGAACTGTGTAGATATTGCATGTCTTCTACTCAGAGCAACGGAATAGTGAATGGCAAGCTGAATTCAGGAACCTACCTGATAACATTCAGAGTGGAACAGCCAATATTAGTTCTGTAAACTAATATTCCATTGCGTACAAAATTCGAGTTTCTGAAAGCAACTCCTGGAAAATTTGTAGCACACCGATAAAATTGGTTGCATACTACTCTAAAGCATATGTTAAGTAAAATAATAAGGTTAACATCAAGTTAGCACATAGTAGTATTCAGCAAAATTCAAATCTATACTCGATTGAGCTGAATGCATTACTTTGTATTTTGGTTAAGGATGTGTACATAACTACTAAGGATCAGCTGGAACTGTGTAGATATTGCATGTATACTACAGAGCAATTGAATACTCAAATGCAAGCTGAATTCAGGAACCTACCTCACAACATTTAGAGTGGAACAGCCAATATCTTTGTTTAGTTCTGTAAACGCTAATGTTCCATTGCGTACAAAAAATGAGTTACTGAAAGCAACTCCTGGAAAATTTGTAGCACACTGATAAAATTGGTTGCATACTACTGTAAATCATATGGTAAGTAAAATAATGTTTACATCAAGTTAGATAGTAGTTTTCATCAAATTTCAGCTGAATGCATTACTTTCTATTCTATGTATTTTTAGTTAAGGATATGCACATAAGTAAGGGTGAGCTGGAACTGTATAGATATTGCATGCAGACTTTCAGAGACATGGAATACTCAAATGCAAGCTGAATTCAGGAACCTCCCTCATAATATTTGGAGTGGAACAGCCAATATCTTTGTTTAGTTCTGTAAAGGCAAATGTTCCATTGTGTACAAAAGGTAATGAAACTGAAAGTCACCTCTCGATCATTGGTAGCACATCATAAAATTGGTTGCATGCTACTCGAATCCTCTGGTAAGTAAAATAATAAGGTTTACATCAAGTTAGCACATACTAGTTTTCAGCAAAATTCAAATCTACACTCGATTGAGCTGAATGCATCACTTTCTGTACTATGCATTTTGAGATATGGATGTGTACATAACTACTCAGGCTCAGCTGGAATTGTATCGATATTGCATGTATACTACAGAGCAATAGAATACTCAAATGCAAGCTGAATTCAGGAACCTACCTCACAACATTTAGAGTGGAACAGCCAATATCTTTGTTTAGTTCTGTAAACGCTAATGTTCCATTGCGTACAAAAGGTGAGTTACTGAAAGCAACTCCTGGAAAATTTGTAGCACACTGATAAAATTGGTTGCATACTACACTAAATCATATGGTAAGTAAAATAATGTTTACATCAAGTTAGCACATAGTAGTTTTCAGCAAAATTCAAATCTACACTCGATTGAGCTGAATGCATCACTTTCTGTACTATGCATTTTGAGATATGGATGTGTACATAACTACTCAGGGTGAGATGGAACTGTATAGATATTGCATGTCTTCTACTCGGAGCAATGGAATACTCAAATGCAAGCTGAATTTAGGAACCTACCTCACAACATCTCGAGTGGAACAGCCAATATCTTTGTTTAGTTCTGTAAACGCAACTGTTCCATTGCGTACAAAAGGTGAGTTACTGAAAGCAACTCCTGGAAAATTTATAGCACACTGATAAAATTGGTTGCATTCTACACTAAATCATATGGCAAGTAAAATAACATGGTTTACATATAGTAGTTTTCTGCAAAATTCAACTCTGCACTCTATTGAGCTGAATGCATTACTTTGTATTTTGGTTAAGGATGTGTACATAACTACTCAGGATCAGCTGGAACTGTGTAGATATTGCATGTATACTACAGAGCAATTGAATACTCAAATGCAAGCTGAATTCAGGAACCTACCTCACAACATTTAGAGTGGAACAGCCAATATCTTTGTTTAGTTCTGTAAACGCTAATGTTCCATTGCGTACAAAAAGTGAGTTACTGAAAGCAACTCCTGGAAAATTTGTAGCACACTGATAAAATTGGTTGCATACTACTGTAAATCATATGGTAAGTAAAATAATGTTTACATCAAGTTAGATAGTAGTTTTCATCAAATTTCAGCTGAATGCATTACTTTCTATTCTATGTATTTTTAGTTAAGGATATGCACATAAGTAAGGGTGAGCTGGAACTGTATAGATATTGCATGCAGACTTTCAGAGACATGGAATACTCAAATGCAAGCTGAATTCAGGAACCTCCCTCATAATATTTGGAGTGGAACAGCCAATATCTTTGTTTAGTTCTGTAAAGGCAAATGTTCCATTGTGTACAAAAGGTAATGAAACTGAAAGTCACCTCTCGATCATTGGTAGCACATCATAAAATTGGTTGCATGCTACTCGAATCCTCTGGTAAGTAAAATAATAAGGTTTACATCAAGTTAGCACATACTAGTTTTCAGCAAAATTCAAATCTACACTCGATTGAGCTGAATGCATCACTTTCTGTACTATGCATTTTGAGATATGGATGTGTACATAACTACTCAGGCTCAGCTGGAATTGTATCGATATTGCATGTATACTACAGAGCAATAGAATACTCAAATGCAAGCTGAATTCAGGAACCTACCTCACAACATTTAGAGTGGAACAGCCAATATCTTTGTTTAGTTCTGTAAACGCTAATGTTCCATTGCGTACAAAAGGTGAGTTACTGAAAGCAACTCCTGGAAAATTTGTAGCACACTGATAAAATTGGTTGCATACTACACTAAATCATATGGTAAGTAAAATAATGTTTACATCAAGTTAGCACATAGTAGTTTTCAGCAAAATTCAAATCTACACTCGATTGAGCTGAATGCATCACTTTCTGTACTATGCATTTTGAGATATGGATGTGTACATAACTACTCAGGGTGAGATGGAACTGTATAGATATTGCATGTCTTCTACTCGGAGCAATGGAATACTCAAATGCAAGCTGAATTTAGGAACCTACCTCACAACATCTCGAGTGGAACAGCCAATATCTTTGTTTAGTTCTGTAAACGCAACTGTTCCATTGCGTACAAAAGGTGAGTTACTGAAAGCAACTCCTGGAAAATTTATAGCACACTGATAAAATTGGTTGCATTCTACACTAAATCATATGGCAAGTAAAATAACATGGTTTACATATAGTAGTTTTCTGCAAAATTCAACTCTGCACTCTATTGAGCTAAATGCATTATTTTCTATTCTATGCATTTTGAGATATGGATGTGTACATAACTGCTCAGGATCAGCTGGAATTGTATAGATATTGCATGTCTTCAACTCGGAGCAATGGAATAGTGAAAGGCAAGCTGAATTCAGGAACCTACCTGATAACATTCAGAGTGGAACAGCCAATATCTTTGTTTAGTTCTGTAAACGCAACTGTTCCATTGCGTACAAAAGGTGAGTTACTTAAAGCAACTCCTAGAAAATTGGTAGCACACTGATAAAATTGGTTGCATACTACTCTAAAGCATATGTTAAGTAAAATAATAAGGTTAACATCAAGTTAGCACATAGTAGTATTCAGCAAAATTCAAATCTATACTCGATTGAGCTGAATGCATTACTTTGTATTTTGGTTAAGGATGTGTACATAACTACTCAGGATCAGCTGGAACTGTGTAGATATTGCATGTATACTACAGAGCAATTGAATACTCAAATGCAAGCTGAATTCAGGAACCTACCTCACAACATTTAGAGTGGAACAGCCAATATCTTTGTTTAGTTCTGTAAACGCTAATGTTCCATTGCGTACAAAAAGTGAGTTACTGAAAGCAACTCCTGGAAAATTTGTAGCACACTGATAAAATTGGTTGCATACTACTGTAAATCATATGGTAAGTAAAATAATGTTTACATCAAGTTAGATAGTAGTTTTCATCAAATTTCAGTTGAATGCATTACTTTCTATTCTATGTATTTTTAGTTAAGGATATGCACATAAGTAAGGGTGAGCTGGAACTGTATAGATATTGCATGCAGACTTTCAGAGACATGGAATACTCAAATGCAAGCTGAATTCAGGAACCTCCCTCATAATATTTGGAGTGGAACAGCCAATATCTTTGTTTAGTTCTGTAAAGGCAAATGTTCCATTGTGTACAAAAGGTAATGAAACTGAAAGTCACCTCTCGATCATTGGTAGCACATCATAAAATTGGTTGCATGCTACTCGAATCCTCTGGTAAGTAAAATAATAAGGTTAACATCAAGTTAGCACATAGTAGTATTCAGCAAAATTCAAATCTATACTCGATTGAGCTGAATGCATTACTTTGTATTTTGGTTAAGGATGTGTACATAACTACTAAGGATCAGCTGGAACTGTGTAGATATTGCATGTATACTACAGAGCAATTGAATACTCAAATGCAAGCTGAATTCAGGAACCTACCTCACAACATTTAGAGTGGAACAGCCAATATCTTTGTTTAGTTCTGTAAACGCTAAAGTTCCATTGCGTACAAAAGGTGAGTTACTGAAAGCAACTCCTGGAAAATTTGTAGCACACTGATAAAATTGGTTGCATTCTACACTAAATCATATGGCAAGTAAAATAACATGGTTTACATATAGTAGTTTTCTGCAAAATTCAACTCTGCACTCTATTGAGCTAAATGCATTATTTTCTATTCTATGCATTTTGAGATATGGATGTGTACATAACTGCTCAGGATCAGCTGGAATTGTATAGATATTGCATGTCTTCAACTCGGAGCAATGGAATAGTGAAAGGCAAGCTGAATTCAGGAACCTACCTGATAACATTCAGAGTGGAACAGCCAATATCTTTGTTTAGTTCTGTAAACGCAACTGTTCCATTGCGTACAAAAGGTGAGTTACTTAAAGCAACTCCTAGAAAATTGGTAGCACACTGATAAAATTGGTTGCATACTACTCTAAAGCATATGTTAAGTAAAATAATAAGGTTAACATCAAGTTAGCACATAGTAGTATTCAGCAAAATTCAAATCTATACTCGATTGAGCTGAATGCATTACTTTGTATTTTGGTTAAGGATGTGTACATAACTACTCAGGGTGAGATGGAACTGTATAGATATTGCATGTATACTACAGAGCAATAGAATACTCAAATGCAAGCTGAATTCAGGAACCTCCCTCATAATATTTAGAGTGGAACAGCCAATATCTTTGTTTCTGTGAACGCTAATGTTCCATTGTGTACAAAATTCAACTGTTCACTCTATTGAGCTGAATGCATTACTTTGTCTTCTATGCATTTTGGTTAAGGATGTGTACATAACTACTCAGGATCAGCTGGAACTGTGTAGATATTGCATGTCTTCTACTCAGAGCAATGGAATAGTGAAAGGCAAGCTGAATTCAGGAACCTACCTCACAACATTTAGAGTGGAACAGCCAATATCTTTGTTTAGTTCTGTAAACGCTAATGTTCCATTGCGTACAAAAAGTGAGTTACTGAAAGCAACTCCTGGAAAATTTGTAGCACACTGATAAAATTGTTTGCATACTACTGTAAATCATATGGTAAGTAAAATAATGTTTACATCAAGTTAGATAGTAGTTTTCATCAAATTTCAGCTGAATGCATTACTTTCTATTCTATGTATTTTTAGTTAAGGATATGCACATAAGTAAGGGTGAGCTGGAACTGTATAGATATTGCATGCAGACTTTCAGAGACATGGAATACTCAAATGCAAGCTGAATTCAGGAACCTCCCTCATAATATTTGGAGTGGAACAGCCAATATCTTTGTTTAGTTCTGTAAAGGCAAATGTTCCATTGTGTACAAAAGGTAATGAAACTGAAAGTCACCTCTCGATCATTGGTAGCACATCATAAAATTGGTTGCATGCTACTCGAATCCTCTGGTAAGTAAAATAATAAGGTTTACATCAAGTTAGCACATACTAGTTTTCAGCAAAATTCAAATCTACACTCGATTGAGCTGAATGCATCACTTTCTGTACTATGCATTTTGAGATATGGATGTGTACATAACTACTCAGGCTCAGCTGGAATTGTATCGATATTGCATGTATACTACAGAGCAATAGAATACTCAAATGCAAGCTGAATTCAGGAACCTACCTCACAACATTTAGAGTGGAACAGCCAATATCTTTGTTTAGTTCTGTAAACGCTAATGTTCCATTGCGTACAAAAGGTGAGTTACTGAAAGCAACTCCTGGAAAATTTGTAGCACACTGATAAAATTGGTTGCATACTACACTAAATCATATGGTAAGTAAAATAATGTTTACATCAAGTTAGCACATAGTAGTTTTCAGCAAAATTCAAATCTACACTCGATTGAGCTGAATGCATCACTTTCTGTACTATGCATTTTGAGATATGGATGTGTACATAACTACTCAGGGTGAGATGGAACTGTATAGATATTGCATGTCTTCTACTCGGAGCAATGGAATACTCAAATGCAAGCTGAATTTAGGAACCTACCTCACAACATCTCGAGTGGAACAGCCAATATCTTTGTTTAGTTCTGTAAACGCAACTGTTCCATTGCGTACAAAAGGTGAGTTACTGAAAGCAACTCCTGGAAAATTTATAGCACACTGATAAAATTGGTTGCATTCTACACTAAATCATATGGCAAGTAAAATAACATGGTTTACATATAGTAGTTTTCTGCAAAATTCAACTCTGCACTCTATTGAGCTAAATGCATTATTTTCTATTCTATGCATTTTGAGATATGGATGTGTACATAACTGCTCAGGATCAGCTGGAATTGTATAGATATTGCATGTCTTCAACTCGGAGCAATGGAATAGTGAAAGGCAAGCTGAATTCAGGAACCTACCTGATAACATTCAGAGTGGAACAGCCAATATCTTTGTTTAGTTCTGTAAACGCAACTGTTCCATTGCGTACAAAAGGTGAGTTACTTAAAGCAACTCCTAGAAAATTGGTAGCACACTGATAAAATTGGTTGCATACTACTCTAAAGCATATGTTAAGTAAAATAATAAGGTTAACATCAAGTTAGCACATAGTAGTATTCAGCAAAATTCAAATCTATACTCGATTGAGCTGAATGCATTACTTTGTATTTTGGTTAAGGATGTGTACATAACTACTCAGGATCAGCTGGAACTGTGTAGATATTGCATGTATACTACAGAGCAATTGAATACTCAAATGCAAGCTGAATTCAGGAACCTACCTCACAACATTTAGAGTGGAACAGCCAATATCTTTGTTTAGTTCTGTAAACGCTAATGTTCCATTGCGTACAAAAAGTGAGTTACTGAAAGCAACTCCTGGAAAATTTGTAGCACACTGATAAAATTGGTTGCATACTACTGTAAATCATATGGTAAGTAAAATAATGTTTACATCAAGTTAGATAGTAGTTTTCATCAAATTTCAGCTGAATGCATTACTTTCTATTCTATGTATTTTTAGTTAAGGATATGCACATAAGTAAGGGTGAGCTGGAACTGTATAGATATTGCATGCAGACTTTCAGAGACATGGAATACTCAAATGCAAGCTGAATTCAGGAACCTCCCTCATAATATTTGGAGTGGAACAGCCAATATCTTTGTTTAGTTCTGTAAAGGCAAATGTTCCATTGTGTACAAAAGGTAATGAAACTGAAAGTCACCTCTCGATCATTGGTAGCACATCATAAAATTGGTTGCATGCTACTCGAATCCTCTGGTAAGTAAAATAATAAGGTTAACATCAAGTTAGCACATAGTAGTATTCAGCAAAATTCAAATCTATACTCGATTGAGCTGAATGCATTACTTTGTATTTTGGTTAAGGATGTGTACATAACTACTAAGGATCAGCTGGAACTGTGTAGATATTGCATGTATACTACAGAGCAATTGAATACTCAAATGCAAGCTGAATTCAGGAACCTACCTCACAACATTTAGAGTGGAACAGCCAATATCTTTGTTTAGTTCTGTAAACGCTAAAGTTCCATTGCGTACAAAAGGTGAGTTACTGAAAGCAACTCCTGGAAAATTTGTAGCACACTGATAAAATTGGTTGCATTCTACACTAAATCATATGGCAAGTAAAATAACATGGTTTACATATAGTAGTTTTCTGCAAAATTCAACTCTGCACTCTATTGAGCTAAATGCATTATTTTCTATTCTATGCATTTTGAGATATGGATGTGTACATAACTGCTCAGGATCAGCTGGAATTGTATAGATATTGCATGTCTTCAACTCGGAGCAATGGAATAGTGAAAGGCAAGCTGAATTCAGGAACCTACCTGATAACATTCAGAGTGGAACAGCCAATATCTTTGTTTAGTTCTGTAAACGCAACTGTTCCATTGCGTACAAAAGGTGAGTTACTTAAAGCAACTCCTAGAAAATTGGTAGCACACTGATAAAATTGGTTGCATACTACTCTAAAGCATATGTTAAGTAAAATAATAAGGTTAACATCAAGTTAGCACATAGTAGTATTCAGCAAAATTCAAATCTATACTCGATTGAGCTGAATGCATTACTTTGTATTTTGGTTAAGGATGTGTACATAACTACTCAGGGTGAGATGGAACTGTATAGATATTGCATGTATACTACAGAGCAATAGAATACTCAAATGCAAGCTGAATTCAGGAACCTCCCTCATAATATTTAGAGTGGAACAGCCAATATCTTTGTTTCTGTGAACGCTAATGTTCCATTGTGTACAAAATTCAACTGTTCACTCTATTGAGCTGAATGCATTACTTTGTCTTCTATGCATTTTGGTTAAGGATGTGTACATAACTACTCAGGATCAGCTGGAACTGTGTAGATATTGCATGTCTTCTACTCAGAGCAATGGAATAGTGAAAGGCAAGCTGAATTCAGGAACCTACCTCACAACATTTAGAGTGGAACAGCCAATATCTTTGTTTAGTTCTGTAAACGCTAATGTTCCATTGCGTACAAAAAGTGAGTTACTGAAAGCAACTCCTGGAAAATTTGTAGCACACTGATAAAATTGGTTGCATACTACTGTAAATCATATGGTAAGTAAAATAATGTTTACATCAAGTTAGATAGTAGTTTTCATCAAATTTCAGCTGAATGCATTACTTTCTATTCTATGTATTTTTAGTTAAGGATATGCACATAAGTAAGGGTGAGCTGGAACTGTATAGATATTGCATGCAGACTTTCAGAGACATGGAATACTCAAATGCAAGCTGAATTCAGGAACCTCCCTCATAATATTTGGAGTGGAACAGCCAATATCTTTGTTTAGTTCTGTAAAGGCAAATGTTCCATTGTGTACAAAAGGTAATGAAACTGAAAGTCACCTCTCGATCATTGGTAGCACATCATAAAATTGGTTGCATGCTACTCGAATCCTCTGGTAAGTAAAATAATAAGGTTTACATCAAGTTAGCACATACTAGTTTTCAGCAAAATTCAAATCTACACTCGATTGAGCTGAATGCATCACTTTCTGTACTATGCATTTTGAGATATGGATGTGTACATAACTACTCAGGCTCAGCTGGAATTGTATCGATATTGCATGTATACTACAGAGCAATAGAATACTCAAATGCAAGCTGAATTCAGGAACCTACCTCACAACATTTAGAGTGGAACAGCCAATATCTTTGTTTAGTTCTGTAAACGCTAATGTTCCATTGCGTACAAAAGGTGAGTTACTGAAAGCAACTCCTGGAAAATTTGTAGCACACTGATAAAATTGGTTGCATACTACACTAAATCATATGGTAAGTAAAATAATGTTTACATCAAGTTAGCACATAGTAGTTTTCAGCAAAATTCAAATCTACACTCGATTGAGCTGAATGCATCACTTTCTGTACTATGCATTTTGAGATATGGATGTGTACATAACTACTCAGGGTGAGATGGAACTGTATAGATATTGCATGTCTTCTACTCGGAGCAATGGAATACTCAAATGCAAGCTGAATTTAGGAACCTACCTCACAACATCTCGAGTGGAACAGCCAATATCTTTGTTTAGTTCTGTAAACGCAACTGTTCCATTGCGTACAAAAGGTGAGTTACTGAAAGCAACTCCTGGAAAATTTATAGCACACTGATAAAATTGGTTGCATTCTACACTAAATCATATGGCAAGTAAAATAACATGGTTTACATATAGTAGTTTTCTGCAAAATTCAACTCTGCACTCTATTGAGCTAAATGCATTATTTTCTATTCTATGCATTTTGAGATATGGATGTGTACATAACTGCTCAGGATCAGCTGGAATTGTATAGATATTGCATGTCTTCAACTCGGAGCAATGGAATAGTGAAAGGCAAGCTGAATTCAGGAACCTACCTGATAACATTCAGAGTGGAACAGCCAATATCTTTGTTTAGTTCTGTAAACGCAACTGTTCCATTGCGTACAAAAGGTGAGTTACTTAAAGCAACTCCTAGAAAATTGGTAGCACACTGATAAAATTGGTTGCATACTACTCTAAAGCATATGTTAAGTAAAATAATAAGGTTAACATCAAGTTAGCACATAGTAGTATTCAGCAAAATTCAAATCTATACTCGATTGAGCTGAATGCATTACTTTGTATTTTGGTTAAGGATGTGTACATAACTACTCAGGATCAGCTGGAACTGTGTAGATATTGCATGTCTTCTACTCAGAGCAATGGAATAGTGAAAGGCAAGCTGAATTCAGGAACCTACCTCACAACATTTAGAGTGGAACAGCCAATATCTTTGTTTAGTTCTGTAAACGCTAATGTTCCATTGCGTACAAAAAGTGAGTTACTGAAAGCAACTCCTGGAAAATTTGTAGCACACTGATAAAATTGGTTGCATACTACTGTAAATCATATGGTAAGTAAAATAATGTTTACATCAAGTTAGATAGTAGTTTTCATCAAATTTCAGCTGAATGCATTACTTTCTATTCTATGTATTTTTAGTTAAGGATATGCACATAAGTAAGGGTGAGCTGGAACTGTATAGATATTGCATGCAGACTTTCAGAGACATGGAATACTCAAATGCAAGCTGAATTCAGGAACCTCCCTCATAATATTTGGAGTGGAACAGCCAATATCTTTGTTTAGTTCTGTAAAGGCAAATGTTCCATTGTGTACAAAAGGTAATGAAACTGAAAGTCACCTCTCGATCATTGGTAGCACATCATAAAATTGGTTGCATGCTACTCGAATCCTCTGGTAAGTAAAATAATAAGGTTAACATCAAGTTAGCACATAGTAGTATTCAGCAAAATTCAAATCTATACTCGATTGAGCTGAATGCATTACTTTGTATTTTGGTTAAGGATGTGTACATAACTACTAAGGATCAGCTGGAACTGTGTAGATATTGCATGTATACTACAGAGCAATTGAATACTCAAATGCAAGCTGAATTCAGGAACCTACCTCACAACATTTAGAGTGGAACAGCCAATATCTTTGTTTAGTTCTGTAAACGCTAAAGTTCCATTGCGTACAAAAGGTGAGTTACTGAAAGCAACTCCTGGAAAATTTGTAGCACACTGATAAAATTGGTTGCATTCTACACTAAATCATATGGCAAGTAAAATAACATGGTTTACATATAGTAGTTTTCTGCAAAATTCAACTCTGCACTCTATTGAGCTAAATGCATTATTTTCTATTCTATGCATTTTGAGATATGGATGTGTACATAACTGCTCAGGATCAGCTGGAATTGTATAGATATTGCATGTCTTCAACTCGGAGCAATGGAATAGTGAAAGGCAAGCTGAATTCAGGAACCTACCTGATAACATTCAGAGTGGAACAGCCAATATCTTTGTTTAGTTCTGTAAACGCAACTGTTCCATTGCGTACAAAAGGTGAGTTACTTAAAGCAACTCCTAGAAAATTGGTAGCACACTGATAAAATTGGTTGCATACTACTCTAAAGCATATGTTAAGTAAAATAATAAGGTTAACATCAAGTTAGCACATAGTAGTATTCAGCAAAATTCAAATCTATACTCGATTGAGCTGAATGCATTACTTTGTATTTTGGTTAAGGATGTGTACATAACTACTCAGGGTGAGATGGAACTGTATAGATATTGCATGTATACTACAGAGCAATAGAATACTCAAATGCAAGCTGAATTCAGGAACCTCCCTCATAATATTTAGAGTGGAACAGCCAATATCTTTGTTTCTGTGAACGCTAATGTTCCATTGTGTACAAAATTCAACTGTTCACTCTATTGAGCTGAATGCATTACTTTGTCTTCTATGCATTTTGGTTAAGGATGTGTACATAACTACTCAGGATCAGCTGGAACTGTGTAGATATTGCATGTCTTCTACTCAGAGCAATGGAATAGTGAAAGGCAAGCTGAATTCAGGAACCTACCTCACAACATTTAGAGTGGAACAGCCAATATCTTTGTTTAGTTCTGTAAACGCTAATGTTCCATTGCGTACAAAAAGTGAGTTACTGAAAGCAACTCCTGGAAAATTTGTAGCACACTGATAAAATTGGTTGCATACTACTGTAAATCATATGGTAAGTAAAATAATGTTTACATCAAGTTAGATAGTAGTTTTCATCAAATTTCAGCTGAATGCATTACTTTCTATTCTATGTATTTTTAGTTAAGGATATGCACATAAGTAAGGGTGAGCTGGAACTGTATAGATATTGCATGCAGACTTTCAGAGACATGGAATACTCAAATGCAAGCTGAATTCAGGAACCTCCCTCATAATATTTGGAGTGGAACAGCCAATATCTTTGTTTAGTTCTGTAAAGGCAAATGTTCCATTGTGTACAAAAGGTAATGAAACTGAAAGTCACCTCTCGATCATTGGTAGCACATCATAAAATTGGTTGCATGCTACTCGAATCCTCTGGTAAGTAAAATAATAAGGTTTACATCAAGTTAGCACATACTAGTTTTCAGCAAAATTCAAATCTACACTCGATTGAGCTGAATGCATCACTTTCTGTACTATGCATTTTGAGATATGGATGTGTACATAACTACTCAGGCTCAGCTGGAATTGTATCGATATTGCATGTATACTACAGAGCAATAGAATACTCAAATGCAAGCTGAATTCAGGAACCTACCTCACAACATTTAGAGTGGAACAGCCAATATCTTTGTTTAGTTCTGTAAACGCTAATGTTCCATTGCGTACAAAAGGTGAGTTACTGAAAGCAACTCCTGGAAAATTTGTAGCACACTGATAAAATTGGTTGCATACTACACTAAATCATATGGTAAGTAAAATAATGTTTACATCAAGTTAGCACATAGTAGTTTTCAGCAAAATTCAAATCTACACTCGATTGAGCTGAATGCATCACTTTCTGTACTATGCATTTTGAGATATGGATGTGTACATAACTACTCAGGGTGAGATGGAACTGTATAGATATTGCATGTCTTCTACTCGGAGCAATGGAATACTCAAATGCAAGCTGAATTTAGGAACCTACCTCACAACATCTCGAGTGGAACAGCCAATATCTTTGTTTAGTTCTGTAAACGCAACTGTTCCATTGCGTACAAAAGGTGAGTTACTGAAAGCAACTCCTGGAAAATTTATAGCACACTGATAAAATTGGTTGCATTCTACACTAAATCATATGGCAAGTAAAATAACATGGTTTACATATAGTAGTTTTCTGCAAAATTCAACTCTGCACTCTATTGAGCTAAATGCATTATTTTCTATTCTATGCATTTTGAGATATGGATGTGTACATAACTGCTCAGGATCAGCTGGAATTGTATAGATATTGCATGTCTTCAACTCGGAGCAATGGAATAGTGAAAGGCAAGCTGAATTCAGGAACCTACCTGATAACATTCAGAGTGGAACAGCCAATATCTTTGTTTAGTTCTGTAAACGCAACTGTTCCATTGCGTACAAAAGGTGAGTTACTTAAAGCAACTCCTAGAAAATTGGTAGCACACTGATAAAATTGGTTGCATACTACTCTAAAGCATATGTTAAGTAAAATAATAAGGTTAACATCAAGTTAGCACATAGTAGTATTCAGCAAAATTCAAATCTATACTCGATTGAGCTGAATGCATTACTTTGTATTTTGGTTAAGGATGTGTACATAACTACTCAGGGTGAGATGGAACTGTATAGATATTGCATGTATACTACAGAGCAATAGAATACTCAAATGCAAGCTGAATTCAGGAACCTCCCTCATAATATTTAGAGTGGAACAGCCAATATCTTTGTTTCTGTGAACGCTAATGTTCCATTGTGTACAAAATTCAACTGTTCACTCTATTGAGCTGAATGCATTACTTTGTCTTCTATGCATTTTGGTTAAGGATGTGTACATAACTACTCAGGATCAGCTGGAACTGTGTAGATATTGCATGTCTTCTACTCAGAGCAATGGAATAGTGAAAGGCAAGCTGAATTCAGGAACCTACCTCACAACATTTAGAGTGGAACAGCCAATATCTTTGTTTAGTTCTGTAAACGCTAATGTTCCATTGCGTACAAAAAGTGAGTTACTGAAAGCAACTCCTGGAAAATTTGTAGCACACTGATAAAATTGGTTGCATACTACTGTAAATCATATGGTAAGTAAAATAATGTTTACATCAAGTTAGATAGTAGTTTTCATCAAATTTCAGCTGAATGCATTACTTTCTATTCTATGTATTTTTAGTTAAGGATATGCACATAAGTAAGGGTGAGCTGGAACTGTATAGATATTGCATGCAGACTTTCAGAGACATGGAATACTCAAATGCAAGCTGAATTCAGGAACCTCCCTCATAATATTTGGAGTGGAACAGCCAATATCTTTGTTTAGTTCTGTAAAGGCAAATGTTCCATTGTGTACAAAAGGTAATGAAACTGAAAGTCACCTCTCGATCATTGGTAGCACATCATAAAATTGGTTGCATGCTACTCGAATCCTCTGGTAAGTAAAATAATAAGGTTAACATCAAGTTAGCACATAGTAGTATTCAGCAAAATTCAAATCTATACTCGATTGAGCTGAATGCATTACTTTGTATTTTGGTTAAGGATGTGTACATAACTACTAAGGATCAGCTGGAACTGTGTAGATATTGCATGTATACTACAGAGCAATTGAATACTCAAATGCAAGCTGAATTCAGGAACCTACCTCACAACATTTAGAGTGGAACAGCCAATATCTTTGTTTAGTTCTGTAAACGCTAAAGTTCCATTGCGTACAAAAGGTGAGTTACTGAAAGCAACTCCTGGAAAATTTGTAGCACACTGATAAAATTGGTTGCATTCTACACTAAATCATATGGCAAGTAAAATAACATGGTTTACATATAGTAGTTTTCTGCAAAATTCAACTCTGCACTCTATTGAGCTAAATGCATTATTTTCTATTCTATGCATTTTGAGATATGGATGTGTACATAACTGCTCAGGATCAGCTGGAATTGTATAGATATTGCATGTCTTCAACTCGGAGCAATGGAATAGTGAAAGGCAAGCTGAATTCAGGAACCTACCTGATAACATTCAGAGTGGAACAGCCAATATCTTTGTTTAGTTCTGTAAACGCAACTGTTCCATTGCGTACAAAAGGTGAGTTACTTAAAGCAACTCCTAGAAAATTGGTAGCACACTGATAAAATTGGTTGCATACTACTCTAAAGCATATGTTAAGTAAAATAATAAGGTTAACATCAAGTTAGCACATAGTAGTATTCAGCAAAATTCAAATCTATACTCGATTGAGCTGAATGCATTACTTTGTATTTTGGTTAAGGATGTGTACATAACTACTCAGGGTGAGATGGAACTGTATAGATATTGCATGTATACTACAGAGCAATAGAATACTCAAATGCAAGCTGAATTCAGGAACCTCCCTCATAATATTTAGAGTGGAACAGCCAATATCTTTGTTTCTGTGAACGCTAATGTTCCATTGTGTACAAAATTCAACTGTTCACTCTATTGAGCTGAATGCATTACTTTGTCTTCTATGCATTTTGGTTAAGGATGTGTACATAACTACTCAGGATCAGCTGGAACTGTGTAGATATTGCATGTCTTCTACTCAGAGCAATGGAATAGTGAAAGGCAAGCTGAATTCAGGAACCTACCTCACAACATTTAGAGTGGAACAGCCAATATCTTTGTTTAGTTCTGTAAACGCTAATGTTCCATTGCGTACAAAAAGTGAGTTACTGAAAGCAACTCCTGGAAAATTTGTAGCACACTGATAAAATTGGTTGCATACTACTGTAAATCATATGGTAAGTAAAATAATGTTTACATCAAGTTAGATAGTAGTTTTCATCAAATTTCAGCTGAATGCATTACTTTCTATTCTATGTATTTTTAGTTAAGGATATGCACATAAGTAAGGGTGAGCTGGAACTGTATAGATATTGCATGCAGACTTTCAGAGACATGGAATACTCAAATGCAAGCTGAATTCAGGAACCTCCCTCATAATATTTGGAGTGGAACAGCCAATATCTTTGTTTAGTTCTGTAAAGGCAAATGTTCCATTGTGTACAAAAGGTAATGAAACTGAAAGTCACCTCTCGATCATTGGTAGCACATCATAAAATTGGTTGCATGCTACTCGAATCCTCTGGTAAGTAAAATAATAAGGTTTACATCAAGTTAGCACATACTAGTTTTCAGCAAAATTCAAATCTACACTCGATTGAGCTGAATGCATCACTTTCTGTACTATGCATTTTGAGATATGGATGTGTACATAACTACTCAGGCTCAGCTGGAATTGTATCGATATTGCATGTATACTACAGAGCAATAGAATACTCAAATGCAAGCTGAATTCAGGAACCTACCTCACAACATTTAGAGTGGAACAGCCAATATCTTTGTTTAGTTCTGTAAACGCTAATGTTCCATTGCGTACAAAAGGTGAGTTACTGAAAGCAACTCCTGGAAAATTTGTAGCACACTGATAAAATTGGTTGCATACTACACTAAATCATATGGTAAGTAAAATAATGTTTACATCAAGTTAGCACATAGTAGTTTTCAGCAAAATTCAAATCTACACTCGATTGAGCTGAATGCATCACTTTCTGTACTATGCATTTTGAGATATGGATGTGTACATAACTACTCAGGGTGAGATGGAACTGTATAGATATTGCATGTCTTCTACTCGGAGCAATGGAATACTCAAATGCAAGCTGAATTTAGGAACCTACCTCACAACATCTCGAGTGGAACAGCCAATATCTTTGTTTAGTTCTGTAAACGCAACTGTTCCATTGCGTACAAAAGGTGAGTTACTGAAAGCAACTCCTGGAAAATTTATAGCACACTGATAAAATTGGTTGCATTCTACACTAAATCATATGGCAAGTAAAATAACATGGTTTACATATAGTAGTTTTCTGCAAAATTCAACTCTGCACTCTATTGAGCTAAATGCATTATTTTCTATTCTATGCATTTTGAGATATGGATGTGTACATAACTGCTCAGGATCAGCTGGAATTGTATAGATATTGCATGTCTTCAACTCGGAGCAATGGAATAGTGAAAGGCAAGCTGAATTCAGGAACCTACCTGATAACATTCAGAGTGGAACAGCCAATATCTTTGTTTAGTTCTGTAAACGCAACTGTTCCATTGCGTACAAAAGGTGAGTTACTTAAAGCAACTCCTAGAAAATTGGTAGCACACTGATAAAATTGGTTGCATACTACTCTAAAGCATATGTTAAGTAAAATAATAAGGTTAACATCAAGTTAGCACATAGTAGTATTCAGCAAAATTCAAATCTATACTCGATTGAGCTGAATGCATTACTTTGTATTTTGGTTAAGGATGTGTACATAACTACTCAGGGTGAGATGGAACTGTATAGATATTGCATGTATACTACAGAGCAATAGAATACTCAAATGCAAGCTGAATTCAGGAACCTCCCTCATAATATTTAGAGTGGAACAGCCAATATCTTTGTTTCTGTGAACGCTAATGTTCCATTGTGTACAAAATTCAACTGTTCACTCTATTGAGCTGAATGCATTACTTTGTCTTCTATGCATTTTGGTTAAGGATGTGTACATAACTACTCAGGATCAGCTGGAACTGTGTAGATATTGCATGTCTTCTACTCAGAGCAATGGAATAGTGAAAGGCAAGCTGAATTCAGGAACCTACCTCACAACATTTAGAGTGGAACAGCCAATATCTTTGTTTAGTTCTGTAAACGCTAATGTTCCATTGCGTACAAAAAGTGAGTTACTGAAAGCAACTCCTGGAAAATTTGTAGCACACTGATAAAATTGGTTGCATACTACTGTAAATCATATGGTAAGTAAAATAATGTTTACATCAAGTTAGATAGTAGTTTTCATCAAATTTCAGCTGAATGCATTACTTTCTATTCTATGTATTTTTAGTTAAGGATATGCACATAAGTAAGGGTGAGCTGGAACTGTATAGATATTGCATGCAGACTTTCAGAGACATGGAATACTCAAATGCAAGCTGAATTCAGGAACCTCCCTCATAATATTTGGAGTGGAACAGCCAATATCTTTGTTTAGTTCTGTAAAGGCAAATGTTCCATTGTGTACAAAAGGTAATGAAACTGAAAGTCACCTCTCGATCATTGGTAGCACATCATAAAATTGGTTGCATGCTACTCGAATCCTCTGGTAAGTAAAATAATAAGGTTTACATCAAGTTAGCACATACTAGTTTTCAGCAAAATTCAAATCTACACTCGATTGAGCTGAATGCATCACTTTCTGTACTATGCATTTTGAGATATGGATGTGTACATAACTACTCAGGCTCAGCTGGAATTGTATCGATATTGCATGTATACTACAGAGCAATAGAATACTCAAATGCAAGCTGAATTCAGGAACCTACCTCACAACATTTAGAGTGGAACAGCCAATATCTTTGTTTAGTTCTGTAAACGCTAATGTTCCATTGCGTACAAAAGGTGAGTTACTGAAAGCAACTCCTGGAAAATTTGTAGCACACTGATAAAATTGGTTGCATACTACACTAAATCATATGGTAAGTAGAATAATGTTTACATCAAGTTAGCACATAGTAGTTTTCAGCAAAATTCAAATCTACACTCGATTGAGCTGAATGCATCACTTTCTGTACTATGCATTTTGAGATATGGATGTGTACATAACTACTCAGGGTGAGATGGAACTGTATAGATATTGCATGTCTTCTACTCGGAGCAATGGAATACTCAAATGCAAGCTGAATTTAGGAACCTACCTCACAACATCTCGAGTGGAACAGCCAATATCTTTGTTTAGTTCTGTAAACGCAACTGTTCCATTGCGTACAAAAGGTGAGTTACTGAAAGCAACTCCTGGAAAATTTATAGCACACTGATAAAATTGGTTGCATTCTACACTAAATCATATGGCAAGTAAAATAACATGGTTTACATATAGTAGTTTTCTGCAAAATTCAACTCTGCACTCTATTGAGCTAAATGCATTATTTTCTATTCTATGCATTTTCAGATATGGATGTGTACATAACTGCTCAGGATCAGCTGGAATTGTATAGATATTGCATGTCTTCAACTCGGAGCAATGGAATAGTGAAAGGCAAGCTGAATTCAGGAACCTACCTGATAACATTCAGAGTGGAACAGCCAATATCTTTGTTTAGTTCTGTAAACGCAACTGTTCCATTGCGTACAAAAGGTGAGTTACTTAAAGCAACTCCTAGAAAATTGGTAGCACACTGATAAAATTGGTTGCATACTACTCTAAAGCATATGTTAAGTAAAATAATAAGGTTAACATCAAGTTAGCACATAGTAGTATTCAGCAAAATTCAAATCTATACTCGATTGAGCTGAATGCATTACTTTGTATTTTGGTTAAGGATGTGTACATAACTACTCAGGATCAGCTGGAACTGTGTAGATATTGCATGTATACTACAGAGCAATTGAATACTCAAATGCAAGCTGAATTCAGGAACCTACCTCACAACATTTAGAGTGGAACAGCCAATATCTTTGTTTAGTTCTGTAAACGCTAATGTTCCATTGCGTACAAAAAGTGAGTTACTGAAAGCAACTCCTGGAAAATTTGTAGCACACTGATAAAATTGGTTGCATACTACTGTAAATCATATGGTAAGTAAAATAATGTTTACATCAAGTTAGATAGTAGTTTTCATCAAATTTCAGCTGAATGCATTACTTTCTATTCTATGTATTTTTAGTTAAGGATATGCACATAAGTAAGGGTGAGCTGGAACTGTATAGATATTGCATGCAGACTTTCAGAGACATGGAATACTCAAATGCAAGCTGAATTCAGGAACCTCCCTCATAATATTTGGAGTGGAACAGCCAATATCTTTGTTTAGTTCTGTAAAGGCAAATGTTCCATTGTGTACAAAAGGTAATGAAACTGAAAGTCACCTCTCGATCATTGGTAGCACATCATAAAATTGGTTGCATGCTACTCGAATCCTCTGGTAAGTAAAATAATAAGGTTAACATCAAGTTAGCACATAGTAGTATTCAGCAAAATTCAAATCTATACTCGATTGAGCTGAATGCATTACTTTGTATTTTGGTTAAGGATGTGTACATAACTACTAAGGATCAGCTGGAACTGTGTAGATATTGCATGTATACTACAGAGCAATTGAATACTCAAATGCAAGCTGAATTCAGGAACCTACCTCACAACATTTAGAGTGGAACAGCCAATATCTTTGTTTAGTTCTGTAAACGCTAAAGTTCCATTGCGTACAAAAGGTGAGTTACTGAAAGCAACTCCTGGAAAATTTGTAGCACACTGATAAAATTGGTTGCATTCTACACTAAATCATATGGCAAGTAAAATAACATGGTTTACATATAGTAGTTTTCAGCAAAATTCAATTGTACACACTATTGAGATGAATGCATTACTTTGTATTCTATGCATTTTGGTTAAGGATGAGTACATAACTACTCAGGATCAGCTGGAATTGTATAGATATTGCATGTCTTCTACTCAGAGCAATGGAATAGTGAAAGGCAAGCTCAATTCAGGAACCTCCCTCATAATATTTAGAGTGGAACAGCCAATATCTTTGTTTCTGTAAACGCTAATGTTCCATTGTGTACAAAATTCAACTGTTCACTCTATTGAGCTGAATGCATTACTTTGTATTTTGGTTAAGGATGTGTACATAACTACTCAGGATCAGCTGGAACTGTGTAGATATTGCATGTCTTCTACTCAGAGCAACGGAATAGTGAATGGCAAGCTGAATTCAGGAACCTACCTCACAACATCTCTGGAACAGCCAATATCTTTGTTTAGTTCTGTAAACGCAACTGTTCCATTGCGTACAAAAGGTGAGTTACTTAAAGCAACTCCTAGAAAATTGGTAGCACACTGATAAAATTGGTTGCATACTACTCTAAAGCATATGTTAAGTAAAATAATAAGGTTAACATCAAGTTAGCACATAGTAGTATTCAGCAAAATTCAAATCTATACTCGATTGAGCTGAATGCATTACTTTGTATTTTGGTTAAGGATGTGTACATAAGTACTCAGGATCAGCTGGAACTGTGTAGATATTGCATGTATACTACAGAGCAATTGAATACTCAAATGCAAGCTGAATTCAGGAACCTACCTCACAACATTTAGAGTGGAACAGCCAATATCTTTGTTTAGTTCTGTTAACGCTAATGTTCCATTGCGTACATAAGGTGAGTTACTGAAAGCAACTCCTGGAAAATTTGTAGCACACTGATAAAATTGGTTGCATTCTACACTAAATCATATGGCAAGTAAAATAACATGGTTTACATATAGTAGTTTTCTGCAAAATTCAACTCTGCAGTTTATTGAGCTAAATGCATTATTTTCTATTCTATGCATTTTGAGATATGGATGTGTACATAACTACTCAGGATCAGCTGGAACTGTGTAGATATTGCATGTCTTCTACTCAGAGCAACGGAATAGTGAATGGCAAGCTGAATTCAGGAACCTACCTGATAACATTCAGAGTGGAACAGCCAATATTAGTTCTGTAAACTAATATTCCATTGCGTACAAAATTCGAGTTTCTGAAAGCAACTCCTGGAAAATTTGTAGCACACCGATAAAATTGGTTGCATACTACTCTAAAGCATATGTTAAGTAAAATAATAAGGTTAACATCAAGTTAGCACATAGTAGTATTCAGCAAAATTCAAATCTATACTCGATTGAGCTGAATGCATTACTTTGTATTTTGGTTAAGGATGTGTACATAACTACTAAGGATCAGCTGGAACTGTGTAGATATTGCATGTATACTACAGAGCAATTGAATACTCAAATGCAAGCTGAATTCAGGAACCTACCTCACAACATTTAGAGTGGAACAGCCAATATCTTTGTTTAGTTCTGTAAACGCTAATGTTCCATTGCGTACAAAAAATGAGTTACTGAAAGCAACTCCTGGAAAATTTGTAGCACACTGATAAAATTGGTTGCATACTACTGTAAATCATATGGTAAGTAAAATAATGTTTACATCAAGTTAGATAGTAGTTTTCATCAAATTTCAGCTGAATGCATTACTTTCTATTCTATGTATTTTTAGTTAAGGATATGCACATAAGTAAGGGTGAGCTGGAACTGTATAGATATTGCATGCAGACTTTCAGAGACATGGAATACTCAAATGCAAGCTGAATTCAGGAACCTCCCTCATAATATTTGGAGTGGAACAGCCAATATCTTTGTTTAGTTCTGTAAAGGCAAATGTTCCATTGTGTACAAAAGGTAATGAAACTGAAAGTCACCTCTCGATCATTGGTAGCACATCATAAAATTGGTTGCATGCTACTCGAATCCTCTGGTAAGTAAAATAATAAGGTTTACATCAAGTTAGCACATACTAGTTTTCAGCAAAATTCAAATCTACACTCGATTGAGCTGAATGCATCACTTTCTGTACTATGCATTTTGAGATATGGATGTGTACATAACTACTCAGGCTCAGCTGGAATTGTATCGATATTGCATGTATACTACAGAGCAATAGAATACTCAAATGCAAGCTGAATTCAGGAACCTACCTCACAACATTTAGAGTGGAACAGCCAATATCTTTGTTTAGTTCTGTAAACGCTAATGTTCCATTGCGTACAAAAGGTGAGTTACTGAAAGCAACTCCTGGAAAATTTGTAGCACACTGATAAAATTGGTTGCATACTACACTAAATCATATGGTAAGTAAAATAATGTTTACATCAAGTTAGCACATAGTAGTTTTCAGCAAAATTCAAATCTACACTCGATTGAGCTGAATGCATCACTTTCTGTACTATGCATTTTGAGATATGGATGTGTACATAACTACTCAGGGTGAGATGGAACTGTATAGATATTGCATGTCTTCTACTCGGAGCAATGGAATACTCAAATGCAAGCTGAATTTAGGAACCTACCTCACAACATCTCGAGTGGAACAGCCAATATCTTTGTTTAGTTCTGTAAACGCAACTGTTCCATTGCGTACAAAAGGTGAGTTACTGAAAGCAACTCCTGGAAAATTTATAGCACACTGATAAAATTGGTTGCATTCTACACTAAATCATATGGCAAGTAAAATAACATGGTTTACATATAGTAGTTTTCTGCAAAATTCAACTCTGCACTCTATTGAGCTGAATGCATTACTTTGTATTTTGGTTAAGGATGTGTACATAACTACTCAGGATCAGCTGGAACTGTGTAGATATTGCATGTATACTACAGAGCAATTGAATACTCAAATGCAAGCTGAATTCAGGAACCTACCTCACAACATTTAGAGTGGAACAGCCAATATCTTTGTTTAGTTCTGTAAACGCTAATGTTCCATTGCGTACAAAAAGTGAGTTACTGAAAGCAACTCCTGGAAAATTTGTAGCACACTGATAAAATTGGTTGCATACTACTGTAAATCATATGGTAAGTAAAATAATGTTTACATCAAGTTAGATAGTAGTTTTCATCAAATTTCAGCTGAATGCATTACTTTCTATTCTATGTATTTTTAGTTAAGGATATGCACATAAGTAAGGGTGAGCTGGAACTGTATAGATATTGCATGCAGACTTTCAGAGACATGGAATACTCAAATGCAAGCTGAATTCAGGAACCTCCCTCATAATATTTGGAGTGGAACAGCCAATATCTTTGTTTAGTTCTGTAAAGGCAAATGTTCCATTGTGTACAAAAGGTAATGAAACTGAAAGTCACCTCTCGATCATTGGTAGCACATCATAAAATTGGTTGCATGCTACTCGAATCCTCTGGTAAGTAAAATAATAAGGTTTACATCAAGTTAGCACATACTAGTTTTCAGCAAAATTCAAATCTACACTCGATTGAGCTGAATGCATCACTTTCTGTACTATGCATTTTGAGATATGGATGTGTACATAACTACTCAGGGTGAGATGGAACTGTATAGATATTGCATGTCTTCTACTCGGAGCAATGGAATACTCAAATGCAAGCTGAATTTAGGAACCTACCTCACAACATCTCGAGTGGAACAGCCAATATCTTTGTTTAGTTCTGTAAACGCAACTGTTCCATTGCGTACAAAAGGTGAGTTACTGAAAGCAACTCCTGGAAAATTTATAGCACACTGATAAAATTGGTTGCATTCTACACTAAATCATATGGCAAGTAAAATAACATGGTTTACATATAGTAGTTTTCTGCAAAATTCAACTCTGCACTCTATTGAGCTAAATGCATTATTTTCTATTCTATGCATTTTGAGATATGGATGTGTACATAACTGCTCAGGATCAGCTGGAATTGTATAGATATTGCATGTCTTCAACTCGGAGCAATGGAATAGTGAAAGGCAAGCTGAATTCAGGAACCTACCTGATAACATTCAGAGTGGAACAGCCAATATCTTTGTTTAGTTCTGTAAAGGCAACTGTTCCATTGCGTACAAAATGTGAGTTACTTAAAGCAACTCCTAGAAAATTGGTAGCACACTGATAAAATTGGTTGCATACTACTCTAAAGCATATGTTAAGTAAAATAATAAGGTTAACATCAAGTTAGCACATAGTAGTATTCAGCAAAATTCAAATCTATACTCGATTGAGCTGAATGCATTACTTTGTATTTTGGTTAAGGATGTGTACATAACTACTCAGGATCAGCTGGAACTGTGTAGATATTGCATGTATACTACAGAGCAATTGAATACTCAAATGCAAGCTGAATTCAGGAACCTACCTCACAACATTTAGAGTGGAACAGCCAATATCTTTGTTTAGTTCTGTAAACGCTAATGTTCCATTGCGTACAAAAAGTGAGTTACTGAAAGCAACTCCTGGAAAATTTGTAGCACACTGATAAAATTGGTTGCATACTACTGTAAATCATATGGTAAGTAAAATAATGTTTACATCAAGTTAGATAGTAGTTTTCATCAAATTTCAGCTGAATGCATTACTTTCTATTCTATGTATTTTTAGTTAAGGATATGCACATAAGTAAGGGTGAGCTGGAACTGTATAGATATTGCATGCAGACTTTCAGAGACATGGAATACTCAAATGCAAGCTGAATTCAGGAACCTCCCTCATAATATTTGGAGTGGAACAGCCAATATCTTTGTTTAGTTCTGTAAAGGCAAATGTTCCATTGTGTACAAAAGGTAATGAAACTGAAAGTCACCTCTCGATCATTGGTAGCACATCATAAAATTGGTTGCATGCTACTCGAATCCTCTGGTAAGTAAAATAATAAGGTTTACATCAAGTTAGCACATACTAGTTTTCAGCAAAATTCAAATCTACACTCGATTGAGCTGAATGCATCACTTTCTGTACTATGCATTTTGAGATATGGATGTGTACATAACTACTCAGGCTCAGCTGGAATTGTATCGATATTGCATGTATACTACAGAGCAATAGAATACTCAAATGCAAGCTGAATTCAGGAACCTACCTCACAACATTTAGAGTGGAACAGCCAATATCTTTGTTTAGTTCTGTAAACGCTAATGTTCCATTGCGTACAAAAGGTGAGTTACTGAAAGCAACTCCTGGAAAATTTGTAGCACACTGATAAAATTGGTTGCATACTACACTAAATCATATGGTAAGTAAAATAATGTTTACATCAAGTTAGCACATAGTAGTTTTCAGCAAAATTCAAATCTACACTCGATTGAGCTGAATGCATCACTTTCTGTACTATGCATTTTGAGATATGGATGTGTACATAACTACTCAGGGTGAGATGGAACTGTATAGATATTGCATGTCTTCTACTCGGAGCAATGGAATACTCAAATGCAAGCTGAATTTAGGAACCTACCTCACAACATCTCGAGTGGAACAGCCAATATCTTTGTTTAGTTCTGTAAACGCAACTGTTCCATTGCGTACAAAAGGTGAGTTACTGAAAGCAACTCCTGGAAAATTTATAGCACACTGATAAAATTGGTTGCATTCTACACTAAATCATATGGCAAGTAAAATAACATGGTTTACATATAGTAGTTTTCTGCAAAATTCAACTCTGCACTCTATTGAGCTAAATGCATTATTTTCTATTCTATGCATTTTGAGATATGGATGTGTACATAACTGCTCAGGATCAGCTGGAATTGTATAGATATTGCATGTCTTCAACTCGGAGCAATGGAATAGTGAAAGGCAAGCTGAATTCAGGAACCTACCTGATAACATTCAGAGTGGAACAGCCAATATCTTTGTTTAGTTCTGTAAACGCAACTGTTCCATTGCGTACAAAAGGTGAGTTACTTAAAGCAACTCCTAGAAAATTGGTAGCACACTGATAAAATTGGTTGCATACTACTCTAAAGCATATGTTAAGTAAAATAATAAGGTTAACATCAAGTTAGCACATAGTAGTATTCAGCAAAATTCAAATCTATACTCGATTGAGCTGAATGCATTACTTTGTATTTTGGTTAAGGATGTGTACATAACTACTCAGGATCAGCTGGAACTGTGTAGATATTGCATGTCTTCTACTCAGAGCAATGGAATAGTGAAAGGCAAGCTGAATTCAGGAACCTACCTCACAACATTTAGAGTGGAACAGCCAATATCTTTGTTTAGTTCTGTAAACGCTAATGTTCCATTGCGTACAAAAAGTGAGTTACTGAAAGCAACTCCTGGAAAATTTGTAGCACACTGATAAAATTGGTTGCATACTACTGTAAATCATATGGTAAGTAAAATAATGTTTACATCAAGTTAGATAGTAGTTTTCATCAAATTTCAGCTGAATGCATTACTTTCTATTCTATGTATTTTTAGTTAAGGATATGCACATAAGTAAGGGTGAGCTGGAACTGTATAGATATTGCATGCAGACTTTCAGAGACATGGAATACTCAAATGCAAGCTGAATTCAGGAACCTCCCTCATAATATTTGGAGTGGAACAGCCAATATCTTTGTTTAGTTCTGTAAAGGCAAATGTTCCATTGTGTACAAAAGGTAATGAAACTGAAAGTCACCTCTCGATCATTGGTAGCACATCATAAAATTGGTTGCATGCTACTCGAATCCTCTGGTAAGTAAAATAATAAGGTTAACATCAAGTTAGCACATAGTAGTATTCAGCAAAATTCAAATCTATACTCGATTGAGCTGAATGCATTACTTTGTATTTTGGTTAAGGATGTGTACATAACTACTAAGGATCAGCTGGAACTGTGTAGATATTGCATGTATACTACAGAGCAATTGAATACTCAAATGCAAGCTGAATTCAGGAACCTACCTCACAACATTTAGAGTGGAACAGCCAATATCTTTGTTTAGTTCTGTAAACGCTAAAGTTCCATTGCGTACAAAAGGTGAGTTACTGAAAGCAACTCCTGGAAAATTTGTAGCACACTGATAAAATTGGTTGCATTCTACACTAAATCATATGGCAAGTAAAATAACATGGTTTACATATAGTAGTTTTCTGCAAAATTCAACTCTGCACTCTATTGAGCTAAATGCATTATTTTCTATTCTATGCATTTTGAGATATGGATGTGTACATAACTGCTCAGGATCAGCTGGAATTGTATAGATATTGCATGTCTTCAACTCGGAGCAATGGAATAGTGAAAGGCAAGCTGAATTCAGGAACCTACCTGATAACATTCAGAGTGGAACAGCCAATATCTTTGTTTAGTTCTGTAAACGCAACTGTTCCATTGCGTACAAAAGGTGAGTTACTTAAAGCAACTCCTAGAAAATTGGTAGCACACTGATAAAATTGGTTGCATACTACTCTAAAGCATATGTTAAGTAAAATAATAAGGTTAACATCAAGTTAGCACATAGTAGTATTCAGCAAAATTCAAATCTATACTCGATTGAGCTGAATGCATTACTTTGTATTTTGGTTAAGGATGTGTACATAACTACTCAGGGTGAGATGGAACTGTATAGATATTGCATGTATACTACAGAGCAATAGAATACTCAAATGCAAGCTGAATTCAGGAACCTCCCTCATAATATTTAGAGTGGAACAGCCAATATCTTTGTTTCTGTGAACGCTAATGTTCCATTGTGTACAAAATTCAACTGTTCACTCTATTGAGCTGAATGCATTACTTTGTCTTCTATGCATTTTGGTTAAGGATGTGTACATAACTACTCAGGATCAGCTGGAACTGTGTAGATATTGCATGTCTTCTACTCAGAGCAATGGAATAGTGAAAGGCAAGCTGAATTCAGGAACCTACCTCACAACATTTAGAGTGGAACAGCCAATATCTTTGTTTAGTTCTGTAAACGCTAATGTTCCATTGCGTAGAAAAAGTGAGTTACTGAAAGCAACTCCTGGAAAATTTGTAGCACACTGATAAAATTGGTTGCATACTACTGTAAATCATATGGTAAGTAAAATAATGTTTACATCAAGTTAGATAGTAGTTTTCATCAAATTTCAGCTGAATGCATTACTTTCTATTCTATGTATTTTTAGTTAAGGATATGCACATAAGTAAGGGTGAGCTGGAACTGTATAGATATTGCATGCAGACTTTCAGAGACATGGAATACTCAAATGCAAGCTGAATTCAGGAACCTCCCTCATAATATTTGGAGTGGAACAGCCAATATCTTTGTTTAGTTCTGTAAAGGCAAATGTTCCATTGTGTACAAAAGGTAATGAAACTGAAAGTCACCTCTCGATCATTGGTAGCACATCATAAAATTGGTTGCATGCTACTCGAATCCTCTGGTAAGTAAAATAATAAGGTTTACATCAAGTTAGCACATACTAGTTTTCAGCAAAATTCAAATCTACACTCGATTGAGCTGAATGCATCACTTTCTGTACTATGCATTTTGAGATATGGATGTGTACATAACTACTCAGGCTCAGCTGGAATTGTATCGATATTGCATGTATACTACAGAGCAATAGAATACTCAAATGCAAGCTGAATTCAGGAACCTACCTCACAACATTTAGAGTGGAACAGCCAATATCTTTGTTTAGTTCTGTAAACGCTAATGTTCCATTGCGTACAAAAGGTGAGTTACTGAAAGCAACTCCTGGAAAATTTGTAGCACACTGATAAAATTGGTTGCATACTACACTAAATCATATGGTAAGTAAAATAATGTTTACATCAAGTTAGCACATAGTAGTTTTCAGCAAAATTCAAATCTACACTCGATTGAGCTGAATGCATCACTTTCTGTACTATGCATTTTGAGATATGGATGTGTACATAACTACTCAGGGTGAGATGGAACTGTATAGATATTGCATGTCTTCTACTCGGAGCAATGGAATACTCAAATGCAAGCTGAATTTAGGAACCTACCTCACAACATCTCGAGTGGAACAGCCAATATCTTTGTTTAGTTCTGTAAACGCAACTGTTCCATTGCGTACAAAAGGTGAGTTACTGAAAGCAACTCCTGGAAAATTTATAGCACACTGATAAAATTGGTTGCATTCTACACTAAATCATATGGCAAGTAAAATAACATGGTTTACATATAGTAGTTTTCTGCAAAATTCAACTCTGCACTCTATTGAGCTAAATGCATTATTTTCTATTCTATGCATTTTGAGATATGGATGTGTACATAACTGCTCAGGATCAGCTGGAATTGTATAGATATTGCATGTCTTCAACTCGGAGCAATGGAATAGTGAAAGGCAAGCTGAATTCAGGAACCTACCTGATAACATTCAGAGTGGAACAGCCAATATCTTTGTTTAGTTCTGTAAAGGCAACTGTTCCATTGCGTACAAAATGTGAGTTACTTAAAGCAACTCCTAGAAAATTGGTAGCACACTGATAAAATTGGTTGCATACTACTCTAAAGCATATGTTAAGTAAAATAATAAGGTTAACATCAAGTTAGCACATAGTAGTATTCAGCAAAATTCAAATCTATACTCGATTGAGCTGAATGCATTACTTTGTATTTTGGTTAAGGATGTGTACATAACTACTCAGGATCAGCTGGAACTGTGTAGATATTGCATGTATACTACAGAGCAATTGAATACTCAAATGCAAGCTGAATTCAGGAACCTACCTCACAACATTTAGAGTGGAACAGCCAATATCTTTGTTTAGTTCTGTAAACGCTAATGTTCCATTGCGTACAAAAAGTGAGTTACTGAAAGCAACTCCTGGAAAATTTGTAGCACACTGATAAAATTGGTTGCATACTACTGTAAATCATATGGTAAGTAAAATAATGTTTACATCAAGTTAGATAGTAGTTTTCATCAAATTTCAGCTGAATGCATTACTTTCTATTCTATGTATTTTTAGTTAAGGATATGCACATAAGTAAGGGTGAGCTGGAACTGTATAGATATTGCATGCAGACTTTCAGAGACATGGAATACTCAAATGCAAGCTGAATTCAGGAACCTCCCTCATAATATTTGGAGTGGAACAGCCAATATCTTTGTTTAGTTCTGTAAAGGCAAATGTTCCATTGTGTACAAAAGGTAATGAAACTGAAAGTCACCTCTCGATCATTGGTAGCACATCATAAAATTGGTTGCATGCTACTCGAATCCTCTGGTAAGTAAAATAATAAGGTTAACATCAAGTTAGCACATAGTAGTATTCAGCAAAATTCAAATCTATACTCGATTGAGCTGAATGCATTACTTTGTATTTTGGTTAAGGATGTGTACATAACTACTAAGGATCAGCTGGAACTGTGTAGATATTGCATGTATACTACAGAGCAATTGAATACTCAAATGCAAGCTGAATTCAGGAACCTACCTCACAACATTTAGAGTGGAACAGCCAATATCTTTGTTTAGTTCTGTAAACGCTAAAGTTCCATTGCGTACAAAAGGTGAGTTACTGAAAGCAACTCCTGGAAAATTTGTAGCACACTGATAAAATTGGTTGCATTCTACACTAAATCATATGGCAAGTAAAATAACATGGTTTACATATAGTAGTTTTCAGCAAAATTCAATTGTACACACTATTGAGATGAATGCATTACTTTGTATTCTATGCATTTTGGTTAAGGATGAGTACATAACTACTCAGGATCAGCTGGAATTGTATAGATATTGCATGTCTTCTACTCAGAGCAATGGAATAGTGAAAGGCAAGCTCAATTCAGGAACCTCCCTCATAATATTTAGAGTGGAACAGCCAATATCTTTGTTTCTGTAAACGCTAATGTTCCATTGTGTACAAAATTCAACTGTTCACTCTATTGAGCTGAATGCATTACTTTGTATTTTGGTTAAGGATGTGTACATAACTACTCAGGATCAGCTGGAACTGTGTAGATATTGCATGTCTTCTACTCAGAGCAACGGAATAGTGAATGGCAAGCTGAATTCAGGAACCTACCTCACAACATCTCTGGAACAGCCAATATCTTTGTTTAGTTCTGTAAACGCAACTGTTCCATTGCGTACAAAAGGTGAGTTACTTAAAGCAACTCCTAGAAAATTGGTAGCACACTGATAAAATTGGTTGCATACTACTCTAAAGCATATGTTAAGTAAAATAATAAGGTTAACATCAAGTTAGCACATAGTAGTATTCAGCAAAATTCAAATCTATACTCGATTGAGCTGAATGCATTACTTTGTATTTTGGTTAAGGATGTGTACATAAGTACTCAGGATCAGCTGGAACTGTGTAGATATTGCATGTATACTACAGAGCAATTGAATACTCAAATGCAAGCTGAATTCAGGAACCTACCTCACAACATTTAGAGTGGAACAGCCAATATCTTTGTTTAGTTCTGTAAACGCTAATGTTCCATTGCGTACAAAAGGTGAGTTACTGAAAGCAACTCCTGGAAAATTTGTAGCACACTGATAAAATTGGTTGCATTCTACACTAAATCATATGGCAAGTAAAATAACATGGTTTACATATAGTAGTTTTCTGCAAAATTCAACTCTGCACTTTATTGAGCTAAATGCATTATTTTCTATTCTATGCATTTTGAGATATGGATGTGTACATAACTACTCAGGATCAGCTGGAACTGTGTAGATATTGCATGTCTTCTACTCAGAGCAACGGAATAGTGAATGGCAAGCTGAATTCAGGAACCTACCTGATAACATTCAGAGTGGAACAGCCAATATTAGTTCTGTAAACTAATATTCCATTGCGTACAAAATTCGAGTTTCTGAAAGCAACTCCTGGAAAATTTGTAGCACACCGATAAAATTGGTTGCATACTACTCTAAAGCATATGTTAAGTAAAATAATAAGGTTAACATCAAGTTAGCACATAGTATTCAGCAAAATTCAAATCTATACTCGATTGAGCTGAATGCATTACTTTGTATTTTGGTTAAGGATGTGTACATAACTACTAAGGATCAGCTGGAACTGTGTAGATATTGCATGTATACTACAGAGCAATTGAATACTCAAATGCAAGCTGAATTCAGGAACCTACCTCACAACATTTAGAGTGGAACAGCCAATATCTTTGTTTAGTTCTGTAAACGCTAATGTTCCATTGCGTACAAAAAGTGAGTTACTGAAAGCAACTCCTGGAAAATTTGTAGCACACTGATAAAATTGGTTGCATACTACTGTAAATCATATGGTAAGTAAAATAATGTTTACATCAAGTTAGATAGTAGTTTTCATCAAATTTCAGCTGAATGCATTACTTTCTATTCTATGTATTTTTAGTTAAGGATATGCACATAAGTAAGGGTGAGCTGGAACTGTATAGATATTGCATGCAGACTTTCAGAGACATGGAATACTCAAATGCAAGCTGAATTCAGGAACCTCCCTCATAATATTTGGAGTGGAACAGCCAATATCTTTGTTTAGTTCTGTAAAGGCAAATGTTCCATTGTGTACAAAAGGTAATGAAACTGAAAGTCACCTCTCGATCATTGGTAGCACATCATAAAATTGGTTGCATGCTACTCGAATCCTCTGGTAAGTAAAATAATAAGGTTAACATCAAGTTAGCACATAGTAGTATTCAGCAAAATTCAAATCTATACTCGATTGAGCTGAATGCATTACTTTGTATTTTGGTTAAGGATGTGTACATAACTACTAAGGATCAGCTGGAACTGTGTAGATATTGCATGTATACTACAGAGCAATTGAATACTCAAATGCAAGCTGAATTCAGGAACCTACCTCACAACATTTAGAGTGGAACAGCCAATATCTTTGTTTAGTTCTGTAAACGCTAAAGTTCCATTGCGTACAAAAGGTGAGTTACTGAAAGCAACTCCTGGAAAATTTGTAGCACACTGATAAAATTGGTTGCATTCTACACTAAATCATATGGCAAGTAAAATAACATGGTTTACATATAGTAGTTTTCAGCAAAATTCAATTGTACACACTATTGAGATGAATGCATTACTTTGTATTCTATGCATTTTGGTTAAGGATGAGTACATAACTACTCAGGATCAGCTGGAATTGTATAGATATTGCATGTCTTCTACTCAGAGCAATGGAATAGTGAAAGGCAAGCTCAATTCAGGAACCTCCCTCATAATATTTAGAGTGGAACAGCCAATATCTTTGTTTCTGTAAACGCTAATGTTCCATTGTGTACAAAATTCAACTGTTCACTCTATTGAGCTGAATGCATTACTTTGTATTTTGGTTAAGGATGTGTACATAACTACTCAGGATCAGCTGGAACTGTGTAGATATTGCATGTCTTCTACTCAGAGCAACGGAATAGTGAAAGGCAAGCTGAATTCAGGAACCTACCTCACAACATTTAGAGTGGAACAGCCAATATCTTTGTTTAGTTCTGTAAACGCTAATGTTCCATTGCGTACAAAAAGTGAGTTACTGAAAGCAACTCCTGGAAAATTTGTAGCACACTGATAAAATTGGTTGCATACTACTGTAAATCATATGGTAAGTAAAATAATGTTTACATCAAGTTAGATAGTAGTTTTCATCAAATTTCAGCTGAATGCATTACTTTCTATTCTATGTATTTTTAGTTAAGGATATGCACATAAGTAAGGGTGAGCTGGAACTGTATAGATATTGCATGCAGACTTTCAGAGACATGGAATACTCAAATGCAAGCTGAATTCAGGAACCTCCCTCATAATATTTGGAGTGGAACAGCCAATATCTTTGTTTAGTTCTGTAAAGGCAAATGTTCCATTGTGTACAAAAGGTAATGAAACTGAAAGTCACCTCTCGATCATTGGTAGCACATCATAAAATTGGTTGCATGCTACTCGAATCCTCTGGTAAGTAAAATAATAAGGTTTACATCAAGTTAGCACATACTAGTTTTCAGCAAAATTCAAATCTACACTCGATTGAGCTGAATGCATCACTTTCTGTACTATGCATTTTGAGATATGGATGTGTACATAACTACTCAGGCTCAGCTGGAATTGTATCGATATTGCATGTATACTACAGAGCAATAGAATACTCAAATGCAAGCTGAATTCAGGAACCTACCTCACAACATTTAGAGTGGAACAGCCAATATCTTTGTTTAGTTCTGTAAACGCTAATGTTCCATTGCGTACAAAAGGTGAGTTACTGAAAGCAACTCCTGGAAAATTTGTAGCACACTGATAAAATTGGTTGCATACTACACTAAATCATATGGTAAGTAAAATAATGTTTACATCAAGTTAGCACATAGTAGTTTTCAGCAAAATTCAAATCTACACTCGATTGAGCTGAATGCATCACTTTCTGTACTATGCATTTTGAGATATGGATGTGTACATAACTACTCAGGGTGAGATGGAACTGTATAGATATTGCATGTCTTCTACTCGGAGCAATGGAATACTCAAATGCAAGCTGAATTTAGGAACCTACCTCACAACATCTCGAGTGGAACAGCCAATATCTTTGTTTAGTTCTGTAAACGCAACTGTTCCATTGCGTACAAAAGGTGAGTTACTGAAAGCAACTCCTGGAAAATTTGTAGCACACTGATAAAATTGGTTGCATTCTACACTAAATCATATGGCAAGTAAAATAACATGGTTTACATATAGTAGTTTTCTGCAAAATTCAACTCTGCACTCTATTGAGCTAAATGCATTATTTTCTATTCTATGCATTTTGAGATATGGATGTGTACATAACTGCTCAGGATCAGCTGGAATTGTATAGATATTGCATGTCTTCAACTCGGAGCAATGGAATAGTGAAAGGCAAGCTGAATTCAGGAACCTACCTGATAACATTCAGAGTGGAACAGCCAATATCTTTGTTTAGTTCTGTAAACGCAACTGTTCCATTGCGTACAAAAGGTGAGTTACTTAAAGCAACTCCTAGAAAATTGGTAGCACACTGATAAAATTGGTTGCATACTACTCTAAAGCATATGTTAAGTAAAATAATAAGGTTAACATCAAGTTAGCACATAGTAGTATTCAGCAAAATTCAAATCTATACTCGATTGAGCTGAATGCATTACTTTGTATTTTGGTTAAGGATGTGTACATAACTACTCAGGATCAGCTGGAACTGTGTAGATATTGCATGTCTTCTACTCAGAGCAATGGAATAGTGAAAGGCAAGCTGAATTCAGGAACCTACCTCACAACATTTAGAGTGGAACAGCCAATATCTTTGTTTAGTTCTGTAAACGCTAATGTTCCATTGCGTACAAAAAGTGAGTTACTGAAAGCAACTCCTGGAAAATTTGTAGCACACTGATAAAATTGGTTGCATACTACTGTAAATCATATGGTAAGTAAAATAATGTTTACATCAAGTTAGATAGTAGTTTTCATCAAATTTCAGCTGAATGCATTACTTTCTATTCTATGTATTTTTAGTTAAGGATATGCACATAAGTAAGGGTGAGCTGGAACTGTATAGATATTGCATGCAGACTTTCAGAGACATGGAATACTCAAATGCAAGCTGAATTCAGGAACCTCCCTCATAATATTTGGAGTGGAACAGCCAATATCTTTGTTTAGTTCTGTAAAGGCAAATGTTCCATTGTGTACAAAAGGTAATGAAACTGAAAGTCACCTCTCGATCATTGGTAGCACATCATAAAATTGGTTGCATGCTACTCGAATCCTCTGGTAAGTAAAATAATAAGGTTAACATCAAGTTAGCACATAGTAGTATTCAGCAAAATTCAAATCTATACTCGATTGAGCTGAATGCATTACTTTGTATTTTGGTTAAGGATGTGTACATAACTACTAAGGATCAGCTGGAACTGTGTAGATATTGCATGTATACTACAGAGCAATTGAATACTCAAATGCAAGCTGAATTCAGGAACCTACCTCACAACATTTAGAGTGGAACAGCCAATATCTTTGTTTAGTTCTGTAAACGCTAAAGTTCCATTGCGTACAAAAGGTGAGTTACTGAAAGCAACTCCTGGAAAATTTGTAGCACACTGATAAAATTGGTTGCATTCTACACTAAATCATATGGCAAGTAAAATAACATGGTTTACATATAGTAGTTTTCAGCAAAATTCAATTGTACACACTATTGAGATGAATGCATTACTTTGTATTCTATGCATTTTGGTTAAGGATGAGTACATAACTACTCAGGATCAGCTGGAATTGTATAGATATTGCATGTCTTCTACTCAGAGCAATGGAATAGTGAAAGGCAAGCTCAATTCAGGAACCTCCCTCATAATATTTAGAGTGGAACAGCCAATATCTTTGTTTCTGTAAACGCTAATGTTCCATTGTGTACAAAATTCAACTGTTCACTCTATTGAGCTGAATGCATTACTTTGTATTTTGGTTAAGGATGTGTACATAACTACTCAGGATCAGCTGGAACTGTGTAGATATTGCATGTCTTCTACTCAGAGCAACGGAATAGTGAATGGCAAGCTGAATTCAGGAACCTACCTCACAACATCTCTGGAACAGCCAATATCTTTGTTTAGTTCTGTAAACGCAACTGTTCCATTGCGTACAAAAGGTGAGTTACTTAAAGCAACTCCTAGAAAATTGGTAGCACACTGATAAAATTGGTTGCATACTACTCTAAAGCATATGTTAAGTAAAATAATAAGGTTAACATCAAGTTAGCACATAGTAGTATTCAGCAAAATTCAAATCTATACTCGATTGAGCTGAATGCATTACTTTGTATTTTGGTTAAGGATGTGTACATAAGTACTCAGGATCAGCTGGAACTGTGTAGATATTGCATGTATACTACAGAGCAATTGAATACTCAAATGCAAGCTGAATTCAGGAACCTACCTCACAACATTTAGAGTGGAACAGCCAATATCTTTGTTTAGTTCTGTAAACGCTAATGTTCCATTGCGTACATAAGGTGAGTTACTGAAAGCAACTCCTGGAAAATTTGTAGCACACTGATAAAATTGGTTGCATTCTACACTAAATCATATGGCAAGTAAAATAACATGGTTTACATATAGTAGTTTTCTGCAAAATTCAACTCTGCAGTTTATTGAGCTAAATGCATTATTTTCTATTCTATGCATTTTGAGATATGGATGTGTACATAACTACTCAGGATCAGCTGGAACTGTGTAGATATTGCATGTCTTCTACTCAGAGCAACGGAATAGTGAATGGCAAGCTGAATTCAGGAACCTACCTGATAACATTCAGAGTGGAACAGCCAATATTAGTTCTGTAAACTAATATTCCATTGCGTACAAAATTCGAGTTTCTGAAAGCAACTCCTGGAAAATTTGTAGCACACCGATAAAATTGGTTGCATACTACTCTAAAGCATATGTTAAGTAAAATAATAAGGTTAACATCAAGTTAGCACATAGTAGTATTCAGCAAAATTCAAATCTATACTCGATTGAGCTGAATGCATTACTTTGTATTTTGGTTAAGGATGTGTACATAACTACTAAGGATCAGCTGGAACTGTGTAGATATTGCATGTATACTACAGAGCAATTGAATACTCAAATGCAAGCTGAATTCAGGAACCTACCTCACAACATTTAGAGTGGAACAGCCAATATCTTTGTTTAGTTCTGTAAACGCTAATGTTCCATTGCGTACAAAAAATGAGTTACTGAAAGCAACTCCTGGAAAATTTGTAGCACACTGATAAAATTGGTTGCATACTACTGTAAATCATATGGTAAGTAAAATAATGTTTACATCAAGTTAGATAGTAGTTTTCATCAAATTTCAGCTGAATGCATTACTTTCTATTCTATGTATTTTTAGTTAAGGATATGCACATAAGTAAGTGTGAGCTGGAACTGTATAGATATTGCATGCAGACTTTCAGAGACATGGAATACTCAAATGCAAGCTGAATTCAGGAACCTCCCTCATAATATTTGGAGTGGAACAGCCAAAATCTTTGTTTAGTTCTGTAAAGGCAAATGTTCCATTGTGTACAAAAGGTAATGAAACTGAAAGTCACCTCTCGATCATTGGTAGCACATCATAAAATTGGTTGCATGCTACTCGAATCCTCTGGTAAGTAAAATAATAAGGTTTACATCAAGTTAGCACATACTAGTTTTCAGCAAAATTCAAATCTACACTCGATTGAGCTGAATGCATCACTTTCTGTACTATGCATTTTGAGATATGGATGTGTACATAACTACTCAGGCTCAGCTGGAATTGTATCGATATTGCATGTATACTACAGAGCAATAGAATACTCAAATGCAAGCTGAATTCAGGAACCTACCTCACAACATTTAGAGTGGAACAGCCAATATCTTTGTTTAGTTCTGTAAAGGCAAATGTTCCATTGTGTACAAAAGGTAATGAAACTGAAAGTCACCTCTCGATCATTGGTAGCACATCATAAAATTGGTTGCATGCTACTCGAATCCTCTGGTAAGTAAAATAATAAGGTTAACATCAAGTTAGCACATAGTAGTATTCAGCAAAATTCAAATCTATACTCGATTGAGCTGAATGCATTACTTTGTATTTTGGTTAAGGATGTGTACATAACTACTAAGGATCAGCTGGAACTGTGTAGATATTGCATGTATACTACAGAGCAATTGAATACTCAAATGCAAGCTGAATTCAGGAACCTACCTCACAACATTTAGAGTGGAACAGCCAATATCTTTGTTTAGTTCTGTAAACGCTAAAGTTCCATTGCGTACAAAAGGTGAGTTACTGAAAGCAACTCCTGGAAAATTTGTAGCACACTGATAAAATTGGTTGCATTCTACACTAAATCATATGGCAAGTAAAATAACATGGTTTACATATAGTAGTTTTCAGCAAAATTCAATTGTACACACTATTGAGATGAATGCATTACTTTGTATTCTATGCATTTTGGTTAAGGATGAGTACATAACTACTCAGGATCAGCTGGAATTGTATAGATATTGCATGTCTTCTACTCAGAGCAATGGAATAGTGAAAGGCAAGCTCAATTCAGGAACCTCCCTCATAATATTTAGAGTGGAACAGCCAATATCTTTGTTTCTGTAAACGCTAATGTTCCATTGTGTACAAAATTCAACTGTTCACTCTATTGAGCTGAATGCATTACTTTGTATTTTGGTTAAGGATGTGTACATAACTACTCAGGATCAGCTGGAACTGTGTAGATATTGCATGTCTTCTACTCAGAGCAACGGAATAGTGAATGGCAAGCTGAATTCAGGAACCTACCTCACAACATCTCTGGAACAGCCAATATCTTTGTTTAGTTCTGTAAACGCAACTGTTCCATTGCGTACAAAAGGTGAGTTACTTAAAGCAACTCCTAGAAAATTGGTAGCACACTGATAAAATTGGTTGCATACTACTCTAAAGCATATGTTAAGTAAAATAATAAGGTTAACATCAAGTTAGCACATAGTAGTATTCAGCAAAATTCAAATCTATACTCGATTGAGCTGAATGCATTACTTTGTATTTTGGTTAAGGATGTGTACATAAGTACTCAGGATCAGCTGGAACTGTGTAGATATTGCATGTATACTACAGAGCAATTGAATACTCAAATGCAAGCTGAATTCAGGAACCTACCTCACAACATTTAGAGTGGAACAGCCAATATCTTTGTTTAGTTCTGTAAACGCTAATGTTCCATTGCGTACATAAGGTGAGTTACTGAAAGCAACTCCTGGAAAATTTGTAGCACACTGATAAAATTGGTTGCATTCTACACTAAATCATATGGCAAGTAAAATAACATGGTTTACATATAGTAGTTTTCTGCAAAATTCAACTCTGCAGTTTATTGAGCTAAATGCATTATTTTCTATTCTATGCATTTTGAGATATGGATGTGTACATAACTACTCAGGATCAGCTGGAACTGTGTAGATATTGCATGTCTTCTACTCAGAGCAACGGAATAGTGAATGGCAAGCTGAATTCAGGAACCTACCTGATAACATTCAGAGTGGAACAGCCAATATTAGTTCTGTAAACTAATATTCCATTGCGTACAAAATTCGAGTTTCTGAAAGCAACTCCTGGAAAATTTGTAGCACACCGATAAAATTGGTTGCATACTACTCTAAAGCATATGTTAAGTAAAATAATAAGGTTAACATCAAGTTAGCACATAGTAGTATTCAGCAAAATTCAAATCTATACTCGATTGAGCTGAATGCATTACTTTGTATTTTGGTTAAGGATGTGTACATAACTACTAAGGATCAGCTGGAACTGTGTAGATATTGCATGTATACTACAGAGCAATTGAATACTCAAATGCAAGCTGAATTCAGGAACCTACCTCACAACATTTAGAGTGGAACAGCTAATATCTTTGTTTAGTTCTGTAAACGCTAATGTTCCATTGCGTACAAAAAGTGAGTTACTGAAAGCAACTCCTGGAAAATTTGTAGCACACTGATGAAATTGGTTGCATACTACTGTAAATCATATGGTAAGTAAAATAATGTTTACATCAAGTTAGATAGTAGTTTTCATCAAATTTCAGCTGAATGCATTACTTTCTATTCTATGTATTTTTAGTTAAGGATATGCACATAAGTAAGGGTGAGCTGGAACTGTATAGATATTGCATGCAGACTTTCAGAGACATGGAATACTGAAATGCAAGCTGAATTCAGGAACCTCCCTCATAATATTTGGAGTGGAACAGCCAATATCTTTGTTTAGTTCTGTAAAGGCAAATGTTCCATTGTGTACAAAAGGTAATGAAACTGAAAGTCACCTCTCGATCATTGGTAGCACATCATAAAATTGGTTGCATGCTACTCGAATCCTCTGGTAAGTAAAATAATAAGGTTTACATCAAGTTAGCACATACTAGTTTTCAGCAAAATTCAAATCTACACTCGATTGAGCTGAATGCATCACTTTCTGTACTATGCATTTTGAGATATGGATGTGTACATAACTACTCAGGCTCAGCTGGAATTGTATCGATATTGCATGTATACTACAGAGCAATAGAATACTCAAATGCAAGCTGAATTCAGGAACCTACCTCACAACATTTAGAGTGGAACAGCCAATATCTTTGTTTAGTTCTGTAAACGCTAATGTTCCATTGCGTACAAAAGGTGAGTTACTGAAAGCAACTCCTGGAAAATTTGTAGCACACTGATAAAATTGGTTGCATACTACACTAAATCATATGGTAAGTAAAATAATGTTTACATCAAGTTAGCACATAGTAGTTTTCAGCAAAATTCAAATCTACACTCGATTGAGCTGAATGCATCACTTTCTGTACTATGCATTTTGAGATATGGATGTGTACATTCTACACTAAATCATATGGCAAGTAAAATAACATGGTTTACATATAGTAGTATTCAGCAAAATTCAAATCTATACTCGATTGAGCTGAATGCATTACTTTGTATTTTGGTTAAGGATGTGTACATAACTACTCAGGATCAGCTGGAACTGTGTAGATATTGCATGTATACTACAGAGCAATTGAATACTCAAATGCAAGCTGAATTCAGGAACCTACCTCACAACATTTAGAGTGGAACAGCCAATATCTTTGTTTAGTTCTGTAAACGCTAATGTTCCATTGCGTACAAAAAGTGAGTTACTGAAAGCAACTCCTGGAAAATTTGTAGCACACTGATAAAATTGGTTGCATACTACTGTAAATCATATGGTAAGTAAAATAATGTTTACATCAAGTTAGATAGTAGTTTTCATCAAATTTCAGCTGAATGCATTACTTTCTATTCTATGTATTTTTAGTTAAGGATATGCACATAAGTAAGGGTGAGCTGGAACTGTATAGATATTGCATGCAGACTTTCAGAGACATGGAATACTCAAATGCAAGCTGAATTCAGGAACCTCCCTCATAATATTTGGAGTGGAACAGCCAATATCTTTGTTTAGTTCTGTAAAGGCAAATGTTCCATTGTGTACAAAAGGTAATGAAACTGAAAGTCACCTCTCGATCATTGGTAGCACATCATAAAATTGGTTGCATGCTACTCGAATCCTCTGGTAAGTAAAATAATAAGGTTAACATCAAGTTAGCACATAGTAGTATTCAGCAAAATTCAAATCTATACTCGATTGAGCTGAATGCATTACTTTGTATTTTGGTTAAGGATGTGTACATAACTACTAAGGATCAGATGGAACTGTGTAGATATTGCATGTATACTACAGAGCAATTGAATACTCAAATGCAAGCTGAATTCAGGAACCTACCTCACAACATTTAGAGTGGAACAGCCAATATCTTTGTTTAGTTCTGTAAACGCAACTGTTCCATTGCGTACAAAAGGTGAGTTACTGAAAGCAACTCCTGGAAAATTTGTAGCACACTGATAAAATTGGTTGCATTCTACACTAAATCATATGGCAAGTAAAATAACATGGTTTACATATAGTAGTTTTCTGCAAAATTCAACTCTGCACTCTATTGAGCTAAATGCATTATTTTCTATTCTATGCATTTTGAGATATGGATGTGTACATAACTGCTCAGGATCAGCTGGAATTGTATAGATATTGCATGTCTTCAACTCGGAGCAATGGAATAGTGAAAGGCAAGCTGAATTCAGGAACCTACCTGATAACATTCAGAGTGGAACAGCCAATATCTTTGTTTAGTTCTGTAAACGCAACTGTTCCATTGCGTACAAAAGGTGAGTTACTTAAAGCAACTCCTAGAAAATTGGTAGCACACTGATAAAATTGGTTGCATACTACTCTAAAGCATATGTTAAGTAAAATAATAAGGTTAACATCAAGTTAGCACATAGTAGTATTCAGCAAAATTCAAATCTATACTCGATTGAGCTGAATGCATTACTTTGTATTTTGGTTAAGGATGTGTACATAACTACTCAGGATCAGCTGGAACTGTGTAGATATTGCATGTATACTACAGAGCAATTGAATACTCAAATGCAAGCTGAATTCAGGAACCTACCTCACAACATTTAGAGTGGAACAGCCAATATCTTTGTTTAGTTATGTAAACGCTAATGTTCCATTGCGTACAAAAAGTGAGTTACTGAAAGCAACTCCTGGAAAATTTGTAGCACACTGATAAAATTGGTTGCATACTACTGTAAATCATATGGTAAGTAAAATAATGTTTACATCAAGTTAGATAGTAGTTTTCATCAAATTTCAGCTGAATGCATTACTTTCTATTCTATGTATTTTTAGTTAAGGATATGCACATAAGTAAGGGTGAGCTGGAACTGTATAGATATTGCATGCAGACTTTCAGAGACATGGAATACTCAAATGCAAGCTGAATTCAGGAACCTCCCTCATAATATTTGGAGTGGAACAGCCAATATCTTTGTTTAGTTCTGTAAAGGCAAATGTTCCATTGTGTACAAAAGGTAATGAAACTGAAAGTCACCTCTCGATCATTGGTAGCACATCATAAAATTGGTTGCATGCTACTCGAATCCTCTGGTAAGTAAAATAATAAGGTTTACATCAAGTTAGCACATACTAGTTTTCAGCAAAATTCAAATCTACACTCGATTGAGCTGAATGCATCACTTTCTGTACTATGCATTTTGAGATATGGATGTGTACATAACTACTCAGGCTCAGCTGGAATTGTATCGATATTGCATGTATACTACAGAGCAATAGAATACTCAAATGCAAGCTGAATTCAGGAACCTACCTCACAACATTTAGAGTGGAACAGCCAATATCTTTGTTTAGTTCTGTAAACGCTAATGTTCCATTGCGTACAAAAGGTGAGTTACTGAAAGCAACTCCTGGAAAATTTGTAGCACACTGATAAAATTGGTTGCATACTACACTAAATCATATGGTAAGTAAAATAATGTTTACATCAAGTTAGCACATAGTAGTTTTCAGCAAAATTCAAATCTACACTCGATTGAGCTGAATGCATCACTTTCTGTACTATGCATTTTGAGATATGGATGTGTACATTCTACACTAAATCATATGGCAAGTAAAATAACATGGTTTACATATAGTAGTATTCAGCAAAATTCAAATCTATACTCGATTGAGCTGAATGCATTACTTTGTATTTTGGTTAAGGATGTGTACATAACTACTCAGGATCAGCTGGAACTGTGTAGATATTGCATGTATACTACAGAGCAATTGAATACTCAAATGCAAGCTGAATTCAGGAACCTACCTCACAACATTTAGAGTGGAACAGCCAATATCTTTGTTTAGTTCTGTAAACGCTAATGTTCCATTGCGTACAAAAAGTGAGTTACTGAAAGCAACTCCTGGAAAATTTGTAGCACACTGATAAAATTGGTTGCATACTACTGTAAATCATATGGTAAGTAAAATAATGTTTACATCAAGTTAGATAGTAGTTTTCATCAAATTTCAGCTGAATGCATTACTTTCTATTCTATGTATTTTTAGTTAAGGATATGCACATAAGTAAGGGTGAGCTGGAACTGTATAGATATTGCATGCAGACTTTCAGAGACATGGAATACTCAAATGCAAGCTGAATTCAGGAACCTCCCTCATAATATTTGGAGTGGAACAGCCAATATCTTTGTTTAGTTCTGTAAAGGCAAATGTTCCATTGTGTACAAAAGGTAATGAAACTGAAAGTCACCTCTCGATCATTGGTAGCACATCATAAAATTGGTTGCATGCTACTCGAATCCTCTGGTAAGTAAAATAATAAGGTTAACATCAAGTTAGCACATAGTAGTATTCAGCAAAATTCAAATCTATACTCGATTGAGCTGAATGCATTACTTTGTATTTTGGTTAAGGATGTGTACATAACTACTAAGGATCAGATGGAACTGTGTAGATATTGCATGTATACTACAGAGCAATTGAATACTCAAATGCAAGCTGAATTCAGGAACCTACCTCACAACATTTAGAGTGGAACAGCCAATATCTTTGTTTAGTTCTGTAAACGCAACTGTTCCATTGCGTACAAAAGGTGAGTTACTGAAAGCAACTCCTGGAAAATTTGTAGCACACTGATAAAATTGGTTGCATTCTACACTAAATCATATGGCAAGTAAAATAACATGGTTTACATATAGTAGTTTTCTGCAAAATTCAACTCTGCACTCTATTGAGCTAAATGCATTATTTTCTATTCTATGCATTTTGAGATATGGATGTGTACATAACTGCTCAGGATCAGCTGGAATTGTATAGATATTGCATGTCTTCAACTCGGAGCAATGGAATAGTGAAAGGCAAGCTGAATTCAGGAACCTACCTGATAACATTCAGAGTGGAACAGCCAATATCTTTGTTTAGTTCTGTAAACGCAACTGTTCCATTGCGTACAAAAGGTGAGTTACTTAAAGCAACTCCTAGAAAATTGGTAGCACACTGATAAAATTGGTTGCATACTACTCTAAAGCATATGTTAAGTAAAATAATAAGGTTAACATCAAGTTAGCACATAGTAGTATTCAGCAAAATTCAAATCTATACTCGATTGAGCTGAATGCATTACTTTGTATTTTGGTTAAGGATGTGTACATAACTACTCAGGATCAGCTGGAACTGTGTAGATATTGCATGTATACTACAGAGCAATTGAATACTCAAATGCAAGCTGAATTCAGGAACCTACCTCACAACATTTAGAGTGGAACAGCCAATATCTTTGTTTAGTTATGTAAACGCTAATGTTCCATTGCGTACAAAAAGTGAGTTACTGAAAGCAACTCCTGGAAAATTTGTAGCACACTGATAAAATTGGTTGCATACTACTGTAAATCATATGGTAAGTAAAATAATGTTTACATCAAGTTAGATAGTAGTTTTCATCAAATTTCAGCTGAATGCATTACTTTCTATTCTATGTATTTTTAGTTAAGGATATGCACATAAGTAAGGGTGAGCTGGAACTGTATAGATATTGCATGCAGACTTTCAGAGACATGGAATACTCAAATGCAAGCTGAATTCAGGAACCTCCCTCATAATATTTGGAGTGGAACAGCCAATATCTTTGTTTAGTTCTGTAAAGGCAAATGTTCCATTGTGTACAAAAGGTAATGAAACTGAAAGTCACCTCTCGATCATTGGTAGCACATCATAAAATTGGTTGCATGCTACTCGAATCCTCTGGTAAGTAAAATAATAAGGTTTACATCAAGTTAGCACATACTAGTTTTCAGCAAAATTCAAATCTACACTCGATTGAGCTGAATGCATCACTTTCTGTACTATGCATTTTGAGATATGGATGTGTACATAACTACTCAGGCTCAGCTGGAATTGTATCGATATTGCATGTATACTACAGAGCAATAGAATACTCAAATGCAAGCTGAATTCAGGAACCTACCTCACAACATTTAGAGTGGAACAGCCAATATCTTTGTTTAGTTCTGTAAACGCTAATGTTCCATTGCGTACAAAAGGTGAGTTACTGAAAGCAACTCCTGGAAAATTTGTAGCACACTGATAAAATTGGTTGCATACTACACTAAATCATATGGTAAGTAAAATAATGTTTACATCAAGTTAGCACATAGTAGTTTTCAGCAAAATTCAAATCTACACTCGATTGAGCTGAATGCATCACTTTCTGTACTATGCATTTTGAGATATGGATGTGTACATTCTACACTAAATCATATGGCAAGTAAAATAACATGGTTTACATATAGTAGTATTCAGCAAAATTCAAATCTATACTCGATTGAGCTGAATGCATTACTTTGTATTTTGGTTAAGGATGTGTACATAACTACTCAGGATCAGCTGGAACTGTGTAGATATTGCATGTATACTACAGAGCAATTGAATACTCAAATGCAAGCTGAATTCAGGAACCTACCTCACAACATTTAGAGTGGAACAGCCAATATCTTTGTTTAGTTCTGTAAACGCTAATGTTCCATTGCGTACAAAAAGTGAGTTACTGAAAGCAACTCCTGGAAAATTTGTAGCACACTGATAAAATTGGTTGCATACTACTGTAAATCATATGGTAAGTAAAATAATGTTTACATCAAGTTAGATAGTAGTTTTCATCAAATTTCAGCTGAATGCATTACTTTCTATTCTATGTATTTTTAGTTAAGGATATGCACATAAGTAAGGGTGAGCTGGAACTGTATAGATATTGCATGCAGACTTTCAGAGACATGGAATACTCAAATGCAAGCTGAATTCAGGAACCTCCCTCATAATATTTGGAGTGGAACAGCCAATATCTTTGTTTAGTTCTGTAAAGGCAAATGTTCCATTGTGTACAAAAGGTAATGAAACTGAAAGTCACCTCTCGATCATTGGTAGCACATCATAAAATTGGTTGCATGCTACTCGAATCCTCTGGTAAGTAAAATAATAAGGTTAACATCAAGTTAGCACATAGTAGTATTCAGCAAAATTCAAATCTATACTCGATTGAGCTGAATGCATTACTTTGTATTTTGGTTAAGGATGTGTACATAACTACTAAGGATCAGATGGAACTGTGTAGATATTGCATGTATACTACAGAGCAATTGAATACTCAAATGCAAGCTGAATTCAGGAACCTACCTCACAACATTTAGAGTGGAACAGCCAATATCTTTGTTTAGTTCTGTAAACGCAACTGTTCCATTGCGTACAAAAGGTGAGTTACTGAAAGCAACTCCTGGAAAATTTGTAGCACACTGTTAAAATTGGTTGCATTCTACACTAAATCATATGGCAAGTAAAATAACATGGTTTACATATAGTAGTTTTCTGCAAAATTCAACTCTGCACTCTATTGAGCTAAATGCATTATTTTCTATTCTATGCATTTTGAGATATGGATGTGTACATAACTGCTCAGGATCAGCTGGAATTGTATAGATATTGCATGTCTTCAACTCGGAGCAATGGAATAGTGAAAGGCAAGCTGAATTCAGGAACCTACCTGATAACATTCAGAGTGGAACAGCCAATATCTTTGTTTAGTTCTGTAAACGCAACTGTTCCATTGCGTACAAAAGGTGAGTTACTTAAAGCAACTCCTAGAAAATTGGTAGCACACTGATAAAATTGGTTGCATACTACTCTAAAGCATATGTTAAGTAAAATAATAAGGTTAACATCAAGTTAGCACATAGTAGTATTCAGCAAAATTCAAATCTATACTCGATTGAGCTGAATGCATTACTTTGTATTTTGGTTAAGGATGTGTACATAACTACTCAGGATCAGCTGGAACTGTGTAGATATTGCATGTATACTACAGAGCAATTGAATACTCAAATGCAAGCTGAATTCAGGAACCTACCTCACAACATTTAGAGTGGAACAGCCAATATCTTTGTTTAGTTATGTAAACGCTAATGTTCCATTGCGTACAAAAAGTGAGTTACTGAAAGCAACTCCTGGAAAATTTGTAGCACACTGATAAAATTGGTTGCATACTACTGTAAATCATATGGTAAGTAAAATAATGTTTACATCAAGTTAGATAGTAGTTTTCATCAAATTTCAGCTGAATGCATTACTTTCTATTCTATGTATTTTTAGTTAAGGATATGCACATAAGTAAGGGTGAGCTGGAACTGTATAGATATTGCATGCAGACTTTCAGAGACATGGAATACTCAAATGCAAGCTGAATTCAGGAACCTCCCTCATAATATTTGGAGTGGAACAGCCAATATCTTTGTTTAGTTCTGTAAAGGCAAATGTTCCATTGTGTACAAAAGGTAATGAAACTGAAAGTCACCTCTCGATCATTGGTAGCACATCATAAAATTGGTTGCATGCTACTCGAATCCTCTGGTAAGTAAAATAATAAGGTTTACATCAAGTTAGCACATACTAGTTTTCAGCAAAATTCAAATCTACACTCGATTGAGCTGAATTCATCACTTTCTGTACTATGCATTTTGAGATATGGATGTGTACATAACTACTCAGGCTCAGCTGGAATTGTATCGATATTGCATGTATACTACAGAGCAATAGAATACTCAAATGCAAGCTGAATTCAGGAACCTACCTCACAACATTTAGAGTGGAACAGCCAATATCTTTGTTTAGTTCTGTAAACGCTAATGTTCCATTGCGTACAAAAGGTGAGTTACTGAAAGCAACTCCTGGAAAATTTGTAGCACACTGATAAAATTGGTTGCATACTACACTAAATCATATGGTAAGTAAAATAATGTTTACATCAAGTTAGCACATAGTAGTTTTCAGCAAAATTCAAATCTACACTCGATTGAGCTGAATGCATCACTTTCTGTACTATGCATTTTGAGATATGGATGTGTACATAACTACTCAGGGTGAGATGGAACTGTATAGATATTGCATGTCTTCTACTCGGAGCAATGGAATACTCAAATGCAAGCTGAATTTAGGAACCTACCTCACAACATCTCGAGTGGAACAGCCAATATCTTTGTTTAGTTCTGTAAACGCAACTGTTCCATTGCGTACAAAAGGTGAGTTACTGAAAGCAACTCCTGGAAAATTTATAGCACACTGATAAAATTGGTTGCATTCTACACTAAATCATATGGCAAGTAAAATAACATGGTTTACATATAGTAGTTTTCTGCAAAATTCAACTCTGCACTCTATTGAGCTAAATGCATTATTTTCTATTCTATGCATTTTGAGATATGGATGTGTACATAACTGCTCAGGATCAGCTGGAATTGTATAGATATTGCATGTCTTCAACTCGGAGCAATGGAATAGTGAAAGGCAAGCTGAATTCAGGAACCTACCTGATAACATTCAGAGTGGAACAGCCAATATCTTTGTTTAGTTCTGTAAACGCAACTGTTCCATTGCGTACAAAAGGTGAGTTACTTAAAGCAACTCCTAGAAAATTGGTAGCACACTGATAAAATTGGTTGCATACTACTGTAAATCATATGGTAAGTAAAATAATGTTTACATCAAGTTAGATAGTAGTTTTCATCAAATTTCAGCTGAATGCATTACTTTCTATTCTATGTATTTTTAGTTAAGGATATGCACATAAGTAAGGGTGAGCTGGAACTGTATAGATATTGCATGCAGACTTTCAGAGACATGGAATACTCAAATGCAAGCTGAATTCAGGAACCTCCCTCATAATATTTGGAGTGGAACAGCCAATATCTTTGTTTAGTTCTGTAAAGGCAAATGTTCCATTGTGTACAAAAGGTAATGAAACTGAAAGTCACCTCTCGATCATTGGTAGCACATCATAAAATTGGTTGCATGCTACTCGAATCCTCTGGTAAGTAAAATAATAAGGTTAACATCAAGTTAGCACATAGTAGTATTCAGCAAAATTCAAATCTATACTCGATTGAGCTGAATGCATTACTTTGTATTTTGGTTAAGGATGTGTACATAACTACTAAGGATCAGCTGGAACTGTGTAGATATTGCATGTATACTACAGAGCAATTGAATACTCAAATGCAAGCTGAATTCAGGAACCTACCTCACAACATTTAGAGTGGAACAGCCAATATCTTTGTTTAGTTCTGTAAACGCTAAAGTTCCATTGCGTACAAAAGGTGAGTTACTGAAAGCAACTCCTGGAAAATTTGTAGCACACTGATAAAATTGGTTGCATTCTACACTAAATCATATGGCAAGTAAAATAACATGGTTTACATATAGTAGTTTTCAGCAAAATTCAATTGTACACACTATTGAGATGAATGCATTACTTTGTATTCTATGCATTTTGGTTAAGGATGAGTACATAACTACTCAGGATCAGCTGGAATTGTATAGATATTGCATGTCTTCTACTCAGAGCAATGGAATAGTGAAAGGCAAGCTCAATTCAGGAACCTCCCTCATAATATTTAGAGTGGAACAGCCAATATCTTTGTTTCTGTAAACGCTAATGTTCCATTGTGTACAAAATTCAACTGTTCACTCTATTGAGCTGAATGCATTACTTTGTATTTTGGTTAAGGATGTGTACATAACTACTCAGGATCAGCTGGAACTGTGTAGATATTGCATGTCTTCTACTCAGAGCAACGGAATAGTGAATGGCAAGCTGAATTCAGGAACCTACCTCACAACATCTCTGGAACAGCCAATATCTTTGTTTAGTTCTGTAAACGCAACTGTTCCATTGCGTACAAAAGGTGAGTTACTTAAAGCAACTCCTAGAAAATTGGTAGCACACTGATAAAATTGGTTGCATACTACTCTAAAGCATATGTTAAGTAAAATAATAAGGTTAACATCAAGTTAGCACATAGTAGTATTCAGCAAAATTCAAATCTATACTCGATTGAGCTGAATGCATTACTTTGTATTTTGGTTAAGGATGTGTACATAACTACTCAGGGTGAGATGGAACTGTATAGATATTGCATGTATACTACAGAGCAATAGAATACTCAAATGCAAGCTGAATTCAGGAACCTCCCTCATAATATTTAGAGTGGAACAGCCAATATCTTTGTTTCTGTGAACGCTAATGTTCCATTGTGTACAAAATTCAACTGTTCACTCTATTGAGCTGAATGCATTACTTTGTCTTCTATGCATTTTGGTTAAGGATGTGTACATAACTACTCAGGATCGGCTGGAACTGTGTAGATATTGCATGTCTTCAACTCAGAGCAATGGAATAGTGAAAGGCAAGCTGAATTCAGGAACCTACCTCACAACATCTCTGGAACAGACAATATCTTTGTTTAGTTCTGTAAACGCAACTGTTCCATTGCGTACAAAAGGTGAGTTACTTAAAGCAACTCCTAGAAAATTGGTAGCACACTGATAAAATTGGTTGCATACTACTCTAAATCATATGGAAAGTAAAATAATAAACTTTACATCAAGTTAGCACATAGTAGTTTTCAGCAAAATTCCAATCTATACTCGTTTGAGCTGAATGCATTACTTTGTATTTTGGTTAAGGATGTGTACATAACTACTCAGGATCAGCTGGAACTGTGTAGATATTGCATGTCTTCTACTCAGAGCAACGGAATAGTGAATGGCAAGCTGAATTCAGGAACCTACCTGATAACATTCAGAGTGGAACAGCCAATATTAGTTCTGTAAACTAATATTCCATTGCGTACAAAATTCGAGTTTCTGAAAGCAACTCCTGGAAAATTTGTAGCACACCGATAAAATTGGTTGCATACTACTCTAAAGCATATGTTAAGTAAAATAATAAGGTTAACATCAAGTTAGCACATAATAGTATTCAGCAAAATTCAAATCTATACTCGATTGAGCTGAATGCATTACTTTGTATTTTGGTTAAGGATGTGTACATAACTACTAAGGATCAGCTGGAACTGTGTAGATATTGCATGTCTTCTACTCAGAGCAACGGAATAGTGAATGGCAAGCTGAATTCAGGAACCTACCTGATAACATTCAGAGTGGAACAGCCAATATTAGTTCTGTAAACTAATATTCCATTGCGTACAAAATTCGAGTTTCTGAAAGCAACTCCTGGAAAATTTGTAGCACACCGATAAAATTGGTTGCATACTACTCTAAAGCATATGTTAAGTAAAATAATAAGGTTAACATCAAGTTAGCACATAATAGTATTCAGCAAAATTCAAATCTATACTCGATTGAGCTGAATGCATTACTTTGTATTTTGGTTAAGGATGTGTACATAACTACTAAGGATCAGCTGGAACTGTGTAGATATTGCATGTCTTCTACTCAGAGCAACGGAATAGTGAATGGCAAGCTGAATTCAGGAACCTACCTGATAACATTCAGAGTGGAACAGCCAATATCTTTGTTTAGTTCTGTAAACGCAACTGTTCCATTGCGTACAAAAGGTGAGTTACTTAAAGCAACTCCTAGAAAATTGGTAGCACACTGATAAAATTGGTTGCATACTACTCTAAAGCATATGTTAAGTAAAATAATAAGGTTAACATCAAGTTAGCACATAGTAGTATTCAGCAAAATTCAAATCTATACTCGATTGAGCTGAATGCATTACTTTGTATTTTGGTTAAGGATGTGTACATAAGTACTCAGGATCAGCTGGAACTGTGTAGATATTGCATGTATACTACAGAGCAATTGAATACTCAAATGCAAGCTGAATTCAGGAACCTACCTCACAACATTTAGAGTGGAACAGCCAATATCTTTGTTTAGTTCTGTAAACGCTAATGTTCCATTGCGTACAAAAAGTGAGTTACTGAAAGCAACTCCTGGAAAATTTGTAGCACACTGATAAAATTGGTTGCATACTACTGTAAATCATATGGTAAGTAAAATAATGTTTACATCAAGTTAGATAGTAGTTTTCATCAAATTTCAGCTGAATGCATTACTTTCTATTCTATGTATTTTTAGTTAAGGATATGCACATAAGTAAGGGTGAGCTGGAACTGTATAGATATTGCATGCAGACTTTCAGAGACATGGAATACTCAAATGCAAGCTGAATTCAGGAACCTCCCTCATAATATTTGGAGTGGAACAGCCAATATCTTTGTTTAGTTCTGTAAAGGCAAATGTTCCATTGTGTACAAAAGGTAATGAAACTGAAAGTCACCTCTCGATCATTGGTAGCACATCATAAAATTGGTTGCATGCTACTCGAATCCTCTGGTAAGTAAAATAATAAGGTTAACATCAAGTTAGCACATAGTAGTATTCAGCAAAATTCAAATCTATACTCGATTGAGCTGAATGCATTACTTTGTATTTTGGTTAAGGATGTGTACATAACTACTAAGGATCAGCTGGAACTGTGTAGATATTGCATGTATACTACAGAGCAATTGAATACTCAAATGCAAGCTGAATTCAGGAACCTACCTCACAACATTTAGAGTGGAACAGCCAATATCTTTGTTTAGTTCTGTAAACGCTAAAGTTCCATTGCGTACAAAAGGTGAGTTACTGAAAGCAACTCCTGGAAAATTTGTAGCACACTGATAAAATTGGTTGCATTCTACACTAAATCATATGGCAAGTAAAATAACATGGTTTACATATAGTAGTTTTCAGCAAAATTCAATTGTACACACTATTGAGATGAATGCATTACTTTGTATTCTATGCATTTTGGTTAAGGATGAGTACATAACTACTCAGGATCAGCTGGAATTGTATAGATATTGCATGTCTTCTACTCAGAGCAATGGAATAGTGAAAGGCAAGCTCAATTCAGGAACCTCCCTCATAATATTTAGAGTGGAACAGCCAATATCTTTGTTTCTGTAAACGCTAATGTTCCATTGTGTACAAAATTCAACTGTTCACTCTATTGAGCTGAATGCATTACTTTGTATTTTGGTTAAGGATGTGTACATAACTACTCAGGATCAGCTGGAACTGTGTAGATATTGCATGTCTTCTACTCAGAGCAACGGAATAGTGAATGGCAAGCTGAATTCAGGAACCTACCTCACAACATCTCTGGAACAGCCAATATCTTTGTTTAGTTCTGTAAACGCAACTGTTCCATTGCGTACAAAAGGTGAGTTACTTAAAGCAACTCCTAGAAAATTGGTAGCACACTGATAAAATTGGTTGCATACTACTCTAAAGCATATGTTAAGTAAAATAATAAGGTTAACATCAAGTTAGCACATAGTAGTATTCAGCAAAATTCAAATCTATACTCGATTGAGCTGAATGCATTACTTTGTATTTTGGTTAAGGATGTGTACATAAGTACTCAGGATCAGCTGGAACTGTGTAGATATTGCATGTATACTACAGAGCAATTGAATACTCAAATGCAAGCTGAATTCAGGAACCTACCTCACAACATTTAGAGTGGAACAGCCAATATCTTTGTTTAGTTCTGTAAACGCTAATGTTCCATTGCGTACAAAAGGTGAGTTACTGAAAGCAACTCCTGGAAAATTTGTAGCACACTGATAAAATTGGTTGCATTCTACACTAAATCATATGGCAAGTAAAATAACATGGTTTACATATAGTAGTTTTCTGCAAAATTCAACTCTGCACTTTATTGAGCTAAATGCATTATTTTCTATTCTATGCATTTTGAGATATGGATGTGTACATAACTACTCAGGATCAGCTGGAACTGTGTAGATATTGCATGTCTTCTACTCAGAGCAACGGAATAGTGAATGGCAAGCTGAATTCAGGAACCTACCTGATAACATTCAGAGTGGAACAGCCAATATTAGTTCTGTAAACTAATATTCCATTGCGTACAAAATTCGAGTTTCTGAAAGCAACTCCTGGAAAATTTGTAGCACACCGATAAAATTGGTTGCATACTACTCTAAAGCATATGTTAAGTAAAATAATAAGGTTAACATCAAGTTAGCACATAGTATTCAGCAAAATTCAAATCTATACTCGATTGAGCTGAATGCATTACTTTGTATTTTGGTTAAGGATGTGTACATAACTACTAAGGATCAGCTGGAACTGTGTAGATATTGCATGTATACTACAGAGCAATTGAATACTCAAATGCAAGCTGAATTCAGGAACCTACCTCACAACATTTAGAGTGGAACAGCCAATATCTTTGTTTAGTTCTGTAAACGCTAATGTTCCATTGCGTACAAAAAGTGAGTTACTGAAAGCAACTCCTGGAAAATTTGTAGCACACTGATAAAATTGGTTGCATACTACTGTAAATCATATGGTAAGTAAAATAATGTTTACATCAAGTTAGATAGTAGTTTTCATCAAATTTCAGCTGAATGCATTACTTTCTATTCTATGTATTTTTAGTTAAGGATATGCACATAAGTAAGGGTGAGCTGGAACTGTATAGATATTGCATGCAGACTTTCAGAGACATGGAATACTCAAATGCAAGCTGAATTCAGGAACCTCCCTCATAATATTTGGAGTGGAACAGCCAATATCTTTGTTTAGTTCTGTAAAGGCAAATGTTCCATTGTGTACAAAAGGTAATGAAACTGAAAGTCACCTCTCGATCATTGGTAGCACATCATAAAATTGGTTGCATGCTACTCGAATCCTCTGGTAAGTAAAATAATAAGGTTAACATCAAGTTAGCACATAGTAGTATTCAGCAAAATTCAAATCTATACTCGATTGAGCTGAATGCATTACTTTGTATTTTGGTTAAGGATGTGTACATAACTACTAAGGATCAGCTGGAACTGTGTAGATATTGCATGTATACTACAGAGCAATTGAATACTCAAATGCAAGCTGAATTCAGGAACCTACCTCACAACATTTAGAGTGGAACAGCCAATATCTTTGTTTAGTTCTGTAAACGCTAAAGTTCCATTGCGTACAAAAGGTGAGTTACTGAAAGCAACTCCTGGAAAATTTGTAGCACACTGATAAAATTGGTTGCATTCTACACTAAATCATATGGCAAGTAAAATAACATGGTTTACATATAGTAGTTTTCAGCAAAATTCAATTGTACACACTATTGAGATGAATGCATTACTTTGTATTCTATGCATTTTGGTTAAGGATGAGTACATAACTACTCAGGATCAGCTGGAATTGTATAGATATTGCATGTCTTCTACTCAGAGCAATGGAATAGTGAAAGGCAAGCTCAATTCAGGAACCTCCCTCATAATATTTAGAGTGGAACAGCCAATATCTTTGTTTCTGTAAACGCTAATGTTCCATTGTGTACAAAATTCAACTGTTCACTCTATTGAGCTGAATGCATTACTTTGTATTTTGGTTAAGGATGTGTACATAACTACTCAGGATCAGCTGGAACTGTGTAGATATTGCATGTCTTCTACTCAGAGCAACGGAATAGTGAATGGCAAGCTGAATTCAGGAACCTACCTCACAACATCTCTGGAACAGCCAATATCTTTGTTTAGTTCTGTAAACGCAACTGTTCCATTGCGTACAAAAGGTGAGTTACTTAAAGCAACTCCTAGAAAATTGGTAGCACACTGATAAAATTGGTTGCATACTACTCTAAAGCATATGTTAAGTAAAATAATAAGGTTAACATCAAGTTAGCACATAGTAGTATTCAGCAAAATTCAAATCTATACTCGATTGAGCTGAATGCATTACTTTGTATTTTGGTTAAGGATGTGTACATAACTACTAAGGATCAGCTGGAACTGTGTAGATATTGCATGTATAATACAGAGCAATTGAATACTCAAATGCAAGCTGAATTCAGGAACCTACCTCACAACATTTAGAGTGGAACAGCCAATATCTTTGTTTAGCTCTGTAAACGCTAATGTTCCATTGCGTACAAAAGGTGAGTTACTGAAAGCAACTCCTGGAAAATTTGTAGCACACTGATAAAATTGGTTGCATTCTACACTAAATCATATGGCAAGTAAAATAACATGGTTTACATATAGTAGTTTTCTGCAAAATTCAACTCTGCACTTTATTGAGCTAAATGCATTATTTTCTATTCTATGCATTTTGAGATATGGATGTGTACATAACTACTCAGGATCAGCTGGAACTGTGTAGATATTGCATGTCTTCTACTCAGAGCAACGGAATAGTGAATGGCAAGCTGAATTCAGGAACCTACCTGATAACATTCAGAGTGGAACAGCCAATATTAGTTCTGTAAACTAATATTCCATTGCGTACAAAATTCGAGTTTCTGAAAGCAACTCCTGGAAAATTTGTAGCACACCGATAAAATTGGTTGCATACTACTCTAAAGCATATGTTAAGTAAAATAATAAGGTTAACATCAAGTTAGCACATAGTATTCAGCAAAATTCAAATCTATACTCGATTGAGCTGAATGCATTACTTTGTATTTTGGTTAAGGATGTGTACATAACTACTAAGGATCAGCTGGAACTGTGTAGATATTGCATGTATACTACAGAGCAATTGAATACTCAAATGCAAGCTGAATTCAGGAACCTACCTCACAACATTTAGAGTGGAACAGCCAATATCTTTGTTTAGTTCTGTAAACGCTAATGTTCCATTGCGTACAAAAAGTGAGTTACTGAAAGCAACTCCTGGAAAATTTGTAGCACACTGATAAAATTGGTTGCATACTACTGTAAATCATATGGTAAGTAAAATAATGTTTACATCAAGTTAGATAGTAGTTTTCATCAAATTTCAGCTGAATGCATTACTTTCTATTCTATGTATTTTTAGTTAAGGATATGCACATAAGTAAGGGTGAGCTGGAACTGTATAGATATTGCATGCAGACTTTCAGAGACATGGAATACTCAAATGCAAGCTGAATTCAGGAACCTCCCTCATAATATTTGGAGTGGAACAGCCAATATCTTTGTTTAGTTCTGTAAAGGCAAATGTTCCATTGTGTACAAAAGGTAATGAAACTGAAAGTCACCTCTCGATCATTGGTAGCACATCATAAAATTGGTTGCATGCTACTCGAATCCTCTGGTAAGTAAAATAATAAGGTTAACATCAAGTTAGCACATAGTAGTATTCAGCAAAATTCAAATCTATACTCGATTGAGCTGAATGCATTACTTTGTATTTTGGTTAAGGATGTGTACATAACTACTAAGGATCAGCTGGAACTGTGTAGATATTGCATGTATACTACAGAGCAATTGAATACTCAAATGCAAGCTGAATTCAGGAACCTACCTCACAACATTTAGAGTGGAAAAGCCAATATCTTTGTTTAGTTCTGTAAACGCTAAAGTTCCATTGCGTACAAAAGGTGAGTTACTAAAAGCAACTCCTGGAAAATTTGTAGCACACTGATAAAATTGGTTGCATTCTACACTAAATCATATGGCAAGTAAAATAACATGGTTTACATATAGTAGTTTTCAGCAAAATTCAATTGTACACACTATTGAGATGAATGCATTACTTTGTATTCTATGCATTTTGGTTAAGGATGAGTACATAACTACTCAGGATCAGCTGGAATTGTATAGATATTGCATGTCTTCTACTCAGAGCAATGGAATAGTGAAAGGCAAGCTCAATTCAGGAACCTCCCTCATAATATTTAGAGTGGAACAGCCAATATCTTTGTTTCTGTAAACGCTAATGTTCCATTGTGTACAAAATTCAACTGTTCACTCTATTGAGCTGAATGCATTACTTTGTATTTTGGTTAAGGATGTGTACATAACTACTCAGGATCAGCTGGAACTGTGTAGATATTGCATGTCTTCTACTCAGAGCAACGGAATAGTGAATGGCAAGCTGAATTCAGGAACCTACCTCACAACATCTCTGGAACAGCCAATATCTTTGTTTAGTTCTGTAAACGCAACTGTTCCATTGCGTACAAAAGGTGAGTTACTTAAAGCAACTCCTAGAAAATTGGTAGCACACTGATAAAATTGGTTGCATACTACTCTAAAGCATATGTTAAGTAAAATAATAAGGTTAACATCAAGTTAGCACATAGTAGTATTCAGCAAAATTCAAATCTATACTCGATTGAGCTGAATGCATTACTTTGTATTTTGGTTAAGGATGTGTACATAAGTACTCAGGATCAGCTGGAACTGTGTAGATATTGCATGTATACTACAGAGCAATTGAATACTCAAATGCAAGCTGAATTCAGGAACCTACCTCACAACATTTAGAGTGGAACAGCCAATATCTTTGTTTAGTTCTGTAAACGCTAATGTTCCATTGCGTACAAAAGGTGAGTTACTGAAAGCAACTCCTGGAAAATTTGTAGCACACTGATAAAATTGGTTGCATTCTACACTAAATCATATGGCAAGTAAAATAACATGGTTTACATATAGTAGTTTTCTGCAAAATTCAACTCTGCACTTTATTGAGCTAAATGCATTATTTTCTATTCTATGCATTTTGAGATATGGATGTGTACATAACTACTCAGGATCAGCTGGAACTGTGTAGATATTGCATGTCTTCTACTCAGAGCAACGGAATAGTGAATGGCAAGCTGAATTCAGGAACCTACCTGATAACATTCAGAGTGGAACAGCCAATATTAGTTCTGTAAACTAATATTCCATTGCGTACAAAATTCGAGTTTCTGAAAGCAACTCCTGGAAAATTTGTAGCACACCGATAAAATTGGTTGCATACTACTCTAAAGCATATGTTAAGTAAAATAATAAGGTTAACATCAAGTTAGCACATAGTAGTATTCAGCAAAATTCAAATCTATACTCGATTGAGCTGAATGCATTACTTTGTATTTTGGTTAAGGATGTGTACATAACTACTAAGGATCAGCTGGAACTGTGTAGATATTGCATGTATACTACAGAGCAATTGAATACTCAAATGCAAGCTGAATTCAGGAACCTACCTCACAACATTTAGAGTGGAACAGCCAATATCTTTGTTTAGTTCTGTAAACGCTAAAGTTCCATTGCGTACAAAAGGTGAGTTACTGAAAGCAACTCCTGGAAAATTTGTAGCACACTGATAAAATTGGTTGCATTCTACACTAAATCATATGGCAAGTAAAATAACATGGTTTACATATAGTAGTTTTCAGCAAAATTCAATTGTACACACTATTGAGATGAATGCATTACTTTGTATTCTATGCATTTTGGTTAAGGATGAGTACATAACTACTCAGGATCAGCTGGAATTGTATAGATATTGCATGTCTTCTACTCAGAGCAATGGAATAGTGAAAGGCAAGCTCAATTCAGGAACCTCCCTCATAATATTTAGAGTGGAACAGCCAATATCTTTGTTTCTGTAAACGCTAATGTTCCATTGTGTACAAAATTCAACTGTTCACTCTATTGAGCTGAATGCATTACTTTGTATTTTGGTTAAGGATGTGTACATAACTACTCAGGATCAGCTGGAACTGTGTAGATATTGCATGTCTTCTACTCAGAGCAACGGAATAGTGAATGGCAAGCTGAATTCAGGAACCTACCTCACAACATCTCTGGAACAGCCAATATCTTTGTTTAGTTCTGTAAACGCAACTGTTCCATTGCGTACAAAAGGTGAGTTACTTAAAGCAACTCCTAGAAAATTGGTAGCACACTGATAAAATTGGTTGCATACTACTCTAAAGCATATGTTAAGTAAAATAATAAGGTTAACATCAAGTTAGCACATAGTAGTATTCAGCAAAATTCAAATCTATACTCGATTGAGCTGAATGCATTACTTTGTATTTTGGTTAAGGATGTGTACATAACTACTCAGGGTGAGATGGAACTGTATAGATATTGCATGTATACTACAGAGCAATAGAATACTCAAATGCAAGCTGAATTCAGGAACCTCCCTCATAATATTTAGAGTGGAACAGCCAATATCTTTGTTTCTGTGAACGCTAATGTTCCATTGTGTACAAAATTCAACTGTTCACTCTATTGAGCTGAATGCATTACTTTGTCTTCTATGCATTTTGGTTAAGGATGTGTACATAACTACGCAGGATCAGCTGGAACTGTGTAGATATTGCATGTCTTCTACTCAGAGCAATGGAATAGTGAAAGGCAAGCTGAATTCAGGAACCTACCTCACAACATCTCTGGAACAGACAATATCTTTGTTTAGTTCTGTAAACGCAACTGTTCCATTGCGTACAAAAGGTGAGTTACTTAAAGCAACTCCTAGAAAATTGGTAGCACACTGATAAAATTGGTTGCATACTACTCTAAATCATATGGAAAGTAAAATAATAAACTTTACATCAAGTTAGCACATAGTAGTTTTCAGCAAAATTCCAATCTATACTCGTTTGAGCTGAATGCATTACTTTGTATTTTGGTTAAGGATGTGTACATAACTACTCAGGATCAGCTGGAACTGTGTAGATATTGCATGTCTTCTACTCAGAGCAACGGAATAGTGAATGGCAAGCTGAATTCAGGAACCTACCTGATAACATTCAGAGTGGAACAGCCAATATTAGTTCTGTAAACTAATATTCCATTGCGTACAAAATTCGAGTTTCTGAAAGCAACTCCTGGAAAATTTGTAGCACACCGATAAAATTGGTTGCATACTACTCTAAAGCATATGTTAAGTAAAATAATAAGGTTAACATCAAGTTAGCACATAGTAGTATTCAGCAAAATTCAAATCTATACTCGATTGAGCTGAATGCATTACTTTGTATTTTGGTTAAGGATGTGTACATAACTACTAAGGATCAGCTGGAACTGTGTAGATATTGCATGTATACTACAGAGCAATTGAATACTCAAATGCAAGCTGAATTCAGGAACCTACCTCACAACATTTAGAGTGGAACAGCCAATATCTTTGTTTAGTTCTGTTAACGCTAATGTTCCATTGCGTACAAAAAGTGAGTTACTGAAAGCAACTCCTGGAAAATTTGTAGCACACTGATAAAATTGGTTGCATACTACTGTAAATCATATGGTAAGTAAAATAATGTTTACATCAAGTTAGATAGTAGTTTTCATCAAATTTCAGCTGAATGCATTACTTTCTATTCTATGTATTTTTAGTTAAGGATATGCACATAAGTAAGGGTGAGCTGGAACTGTATAGATATTGCATGCAGACTTTCAGAGACATGGAATACTCAAATGCAAGCTGAATTCAGGAACCTCCCTCATAATATTTGGAGTGGAACAGCCAATATCTTTGTTTAGTTCTGTAAAGGCAAATGTTCCATTGTGTACAAAAGGTAATGAAACTGAAAGTCACCTCTCGATCATTGGTAGCACATCATAAAATTGGTTGCATGCTACTCGAATCCTCTGGTAAGTAAAATAATAAGGTTTACATCAAGTTAGCACATACTAGTTTTCAGCAAAATTCAAATCTACACTCGATTGAGCTGAATGCATCACTTTCTGTACTATGCATTTTGAGATATGGATGTGTACATAACTACTCAGGCTCAGCTGGAATTGTATCGATATTGCATGTATACTACAGAGCAATAGAATACTCAAATGCAAGCTGAATTCAGGAACCTACCTCACAACATTTAGAGTGGAACAGCCAATATCTTTGTTTAGTTCTGTAAACGCTAATGTTCCATTGCGTACAAAAGGTGAGTTACTGAAAGCAACTCCTGGAAAATTTGTAGCACACTGATAAAATTGGTTGCATACTACACTAAATCATATGGTAAGTAAAATAATGTTTACATCAAGTTAGCACATAGTAGTTTTCAGCAAAATTCAAATCTACACTCGATTGAGCTGAATGCATCACTTTCTGTACTATGCATTTTGAGATATGGATGTATACATAACTACTCAGGGTGAGATGGAACTGTATAGATATTGCATGTCTTCTACTCTGAGCAATGGAATACTCAAATGCAAGCTGAATTTAGGAACCTACCTCACAACATCTCGAGTGGAACAGCCAATATCTTTGTTTAGTTCTGTAAACGCAACTGTTCCATTGCGTACAAAAGGTGAGTTACTGAAAGCAACTCCTGGAAAATTTATAGCACACTGATAAAATTGGTTGCATTCTACACTAAATCATATGGCAAGTAAAATAACATGGTTTACATATAGTAGTTTTCTGCAAAATTCAACTCTGCACTCTATTGAGCTAAATGCATTATTTTCTATTCTATGCATTTTGAGATATGGATGTGTACATAACTGCTCAGGATCAGCTGGAATTGTATAGATATTGCATGTCTTCAACTCGGAGCAATGGAATAGTGAAAGGCAAGCTGAATTCAGGAACCTACCTGATAACATTCAGAGTGGAACAGCCAATATCTTTGTTTAGTTCTGTAAACGCAACTGTTCCATTGCGTACAAAAGGTGAGTTACTTAAAGCAACTCCTAGAAAATTGGTAGCACACTGATAAAATTGGTTGCATACTACTCTAAAGCATATGTTAAGTAAAATAATAAGGTTAACATCAAGTTAGCACATAGTAGTATTCAGCAAAATTCAAATCTATACTCGATTGAGCTGAATGCATTACTTTGTATTTTGGTTAAGGATGTGTACATAACTACTAAGGATCAGCTGGAACTGTGTAGATATTGCATGTATACTACAGAGCAATTGAATACTCAAATGCAAGCTGAATTCAGGAACCTACCTCACAACATTTAGAGTGGAACAGCCAATATCTTTGTTTAGTTCTGTTAACGCTAATGTTCCATTGCGTACAAAAAGTGAGTTACTGAAAGCAACTCCTGGAAAATTTGTAGCACACTGATAAAATTGGTTGCATACTACTGTAAATCATATGGTAAGTAAAATAATGTTTACATCAAGTTAGATAGTAGTTTTCATCAAATTTCAGCTGAATGCATTACTTTCTATTCTATGTATTTTTAGTTAAGGATATGCACATAAGTAAGGGTGAGCTGGAACTGTATAGATATTGCATGCAGACTTTCAGAGACATGGAATACTCAAATGCAAGCTGAATTCAGGAACCTCCCTCATAATATTTGGAGTGGAACAGCCAATATCTTTGTTTAGTTCTGTAAAGGCAAATGTTCCATTGTGTACAAAAGGTAATGAAACTGAAAGTCACCTCTCGATCATTGGTAGCACATCATAAAATTGGTTGCATGCTACTCGAATCCTCTGGTAAGTAAAATAATAAGGTTTACATCAAGTTAGCACATACTAGTTTTCAGCAAAATTCAAATCTACACTCGATTGAGCTGAATGCATCACTTTCTGTACTATGCATTTTGAGATATGGATGTGTACATAACTACTCAGGCTCAGCTGGAATTGTATCGATATTGCATGTATACTACAGAGCAATAGAATACTCAAATGCAAGCTGAATTCAGGAACCTACCTCACAACATTTAGAGTGGAACAGCCAATATCTTTGTTTAGTTCTGTAAACGCTAATGTTCCATTGCGTACAAAAGGTGAGTTACTGAAAGCAACTCCTGGAAAATTTGTAGCACACTGATAAAATTGGTTGCATACTACACTAAAGCATATGGTAAGTAAAATAATGTTTACATCAAGTTAGCACATAGTAGTTTTCAGCAAAATTCAAATCTACACTCGATTGAGCTGAATGCATCACTTTCTGTACTATGCATTTTGAGATATGGATGTATACATAACTACTCAGGGTGAGATGGAACTGTATAGATATTGCATGTCTTCTACTCGGAGCAATGGAATACTCAAATGCAAGCTGAATTTAGGAACCTACCTCACAACATCTCGAGTGGAACAGCCAATATCTTTGTTTAGTTCTGTAAACGCAACTGTTCCATTGCGTACAAAAGGTGAGTTACTGAAAGCAACTCCTGGAAAATTTATAGCACACTGATAAAATTGGTTGCATTCTACACTAAATCATATGGCAAGTAAAATAACATGGTTTACATATAGTAGTTTTCTGCAAAATTCAACTCTGCACTCTATTGAGCTAAATGCATTATTTTCTATTCTATGCATTTTGAGATATGGATGTGTACATAACTGCTCAGGATCAGCTGGAATTGTATAGATATTGCATGTCTTCAACTCGGAGCAATGGAATAGTGAAAGGCAAGCTGAATTCAGGAACCTACCTGATAACATTCAGAGTGGAACAGCCAATATCTTTGTTTAGTTCTGTAAACGCAACTGTTCCATTGCGTACAAAAGGTGAGTTACTTAAAGCAACTCCTAGAAAATTGGTAGCACACTGATAAAATTGGTTGCATACTACTCTAAAGCATATGTTAAGTAAAATAATAAGGTTAACATCAAGTTAGCACATAGTAGTATTCAGCAAAATTCAAATCTATACTCGATTGAGCTGAATGCATTACTTTGTATTTTGGTTAAGGATGTGTACATAACTACTCAGGATCAGCTGGAACTGTGTAGATATTGCATGTATACTACAGAGCAATTGAATACTCAAATGCAAGCTGAATTCAGGAACCTACCTCACAACATTTAGAGTGGAACAGCCAATATCTTTGTTTAGTTCTGTAAACGCTAATGTTCCATTGCGTACAAAAAGTGAGTTACTGAAAGCAACTCCTGGAAAATTTGTAGCACACTGATAAAATTGGTTGCATACTACTGTAAATCATATGGTAAGTAAAATAATGTTTACATCAAGTTAGATAGTAGTTTTCATCAAATTTCAGCTGAATGCATTACTTTCTATTCTATGTATTTTTAGTTAAGGATATGCACATAAGTAAGGGTGAGCTGGAACTGTATAGATATTGCATGCAGACTTTCAGAGACATGGAATACTCAAATGCAAGCTGAATTCAGGAACCTCCCTCATAATATTTGGAGTGGAACAGCCAATATCTTTGTTTAGTTCTGTAAACGCAACTGTTCCATTGCGTACTAAAGGTGAGTTACTTAAAGCAACTCCTAGAAAATTGGTAGCACACTGATAAAATTGGTTGCATACTACTCTAAAGCATATGTTAAGTAAAATAATAAGGTTAACATCAAGTTAGCACATAGTAGTATTCAGCAAAATTCAAATCTATACTCGATTGAGCTGAATGCATTACTTTGTATTTTGGTTAAGGATGTGTACATAACTACTAAGGATCAGCTGGAACTGTGTAGATATTGCATGTATACTACAGAGCAATTGAATACTCAAATGCAAGCTGAATTCAGGAACCTACCTCACAACATTTAGAGTGGAACAGCCAATATCTTTGTTTAGTTCTGTAAACGCTAAAGTTCCATTGCGTACAAAAGGTGAGTTACTGAAAGCAACTCCTGGAAAATTTGTAGCACACTGATAAAATTGGTTGCATTCTACACTAAATCATATGGCAAGTAAAATAACATGGTTTACATATAGTAGTTTTCAGCAAAATTCAATTGTACACACTATTGAGATGAATGCATTACTTTGTATTCTATGCATTTTGGTTAAGGATGAGTACATAACTACTCAGGATCAGCTGGAATTGTATAGATATTGCATGTCTTCTACTCAGAGCAATGGAATAGTGAAAGGCAAGCTCAATTCAGGAACCTCCCTCATAATATTTAGAGTGGAACAGCCAATATCTTTGTTTCTGTAAACGCTAATGTTCCATTGTGTACAAAATTCAACTGTTCACTCTATTGAGCTGAATGCATTACTTTGTATTTTGGTTAAGGATGTGTACATAACTACTCAGGATCAGCTGGAACTGTGTAGATATTGCATGTCTTCTACTCAGAGCAACGGAATAGTGAATGGCAAGCTGAATTCAGGAACCTACCTCACAACATCTCTGGAACAGCCAATATCTTTGTTTAGTTCTGTAAACGCAACTGTTCCATTGCGTACAAAAGGTGAGTTACTTAAAGCAACTCCTAGAAAATTGGTAGCACACTGATAAAATTGGTTGCATACTACTCTAAAGCATATGTTAAGTAAAATAATAAGGTTAACATCAAGTTAGCACATAGTAGTATTCAGCAAAATTCAAATCTATACTCGATTGAGCTGAATGCATTACTTTGTATTTTGGTTAAGGATGTGTACATAAGTACTCAGGATCAGCTGGAACTGTGTAGATATTGCATGTATACTACAGAGCAATTGAATACTCAAATGCAAGCTGAATTCAGGAACCTACCTCACAACATTTAGAGTGGAACAGCCAATATCTTTGTTTAGTTCTGTAAACGCTAATGTTCCATTGCGTACAAAAGGTGAGTTACTGAAAGCAACTCCTGGAAAATTTGTAGCACACTGATAAAATTGGTTGCATTCTACACTAAATCATATGGCAAGTAAAATAACATGGTTTACATATAGTAGTTTTCTGCAAAATTCAACTCTGCACTTTATTGAGCTAAATGCATTATTTTCTATTCTATGCATTTTGAGATATGGATGTGTACATAACTACTCAGGATCAGCTGGAACTGTGTGGATATTGCATGTCTTCTACTCAGAGCAACGGAATAGTGAATGGCAAGCTGAATTCAGGAACCTACCTGATAACATTCAGAGTGGAACAGCCAATATTAGTTCTGTAAACTAATATTCCATTGCGTACAAAATTCGAGTTTCTGAAAGCAACTCCTGGAAAATTTGTAGCACACCGATAAAATTGGTTGCATACTACTCTAAAGCATATGTTAAGTAAAATAATAAGGTTAACATCAAGTTAGCACATAGTAGTATTCAGCAAAATTCAAATCTATACTCGATTGAGCTGAATGCATTACTTTGTATTTTGGTTAAGGATGTGTACATAACTACTAAGGATCAGCTGGAACTGTGTAGATATTGCATGTATACTACAGAGCAATTGAATACTCAAATGCAAGCTGAATTCAGGAACCTACCTCACAACATTTAGAGTGGAACAGCCAATATCTTTGTTTAGTTCTGTAAACGCTAATGTTCCATTGCGTACAAAAAGTGAGTTACTGAAAGCAACTCCTGGAAAATTTGTAGCACACTGATAAAATTGGTTGCATACTACTGTAAATCATATGGTAAGTAAAATAATGTTTACATCAAGTTAGATAGTAGTTTTCATCAAATTTCAGCTGAATGCATTACTTTCTATTCTATGTATTTTTAGTTAAGGATATGCACATAAGTAAGGGTGAGCTGGAACTGTATAGATATTGCATGCAGACTTTCAGAGACATGGAATACTCAAATGCAAGCTGAATTCAGGAACCTCCCTCATAATATTTGGAGTGGAACAGCCAATATCTTTGTTTAGTTCTGTAAAGGCAAATGTTCCATTGTGTACAAAAGGTAATGAAACTGAAAGTCACCTCTCGATCATTGGTAGCACATCATAAAATTGGTTGCATGCTACTCGAATCCTCTGGTAAGTAAAATAATAAGGTTTACATCAAGTTAGCACATACTAGTTTTCAGCAAAATTCAAATCTACACTCGATTGAGCTGAATGCATCACTTTCTGTACTATGCATTTTGAGATATGGATGTGTACATAACTACTCAGGCTCAGCTGGAATTGTATCGATATTGCATGTATACTACAGAGCAATAGAATACTCAAATGCAAGCTGAATTCAGGAACCTACCTCACAACATTTAGAGTGGAACAGCCAATATCTTTGTTTAGTTCTGTAAACGCTAATGTTCCATTGCGTACAAAAGGTGAGTTACTGAAAGCAACTCCTGGAAAATTTGTAGCACACTGATAAAATTGGTTGCATACTACACTAAATCATATGGTAAGTAAAATAATGTTTACATCAAGTTAGCACATAGTAGTTTTCAGCAAAATTCAAATCTACACTCGATTGAGCTGAATGCATCACTTTCTGTACTATGCATTTTGAGATATGGATGTGTACATAACTACTCAGGGTGAGATGGAACTGTATAGATATTGCATGTCTTCTACTCGGAGCAATGGAATACTCAAATGCAAGCTGAATTTAGGAACCTACCTCACAACATCTCGAGTGGAACAGCCAATATCTTTGTTTAGTTCTGTAAACGCAACTGTTCCATTGCGTACAAAAGGTGAGTTACTGAAAGCAACTCCTGGAAAATTTATAGCACACTGATAAAATTGGTTGCATTCTACACTAAATCATATGGCAAGTAAAATAACATGGTTTACATATAGTAGTTTTCTGCAAAATTCAACTCTGCACTCTATTGAGCTAAATGCATTATTTTCTATTCTATGCATTTTGAGATATGGATGTGTACATAACTGCTCAGGATCAGCTGGAATTGTATAGATATTGCATGTCTTCAACTCGGAGCAATGGAATAGTGAAAGGCAAGCTGAATTCAGGAACCTACCTGATAACATTCAGAGTGGAACAGCCAATATCTTTGTTTAGTTCTGTAAACGCAACTGTTCCATTGCGTACTAAAGGTGAGTTACTTAAAGCAACTCCTAGAAAATTGGTAGCACACTGATAAAATTGGTTGCATACTACTCTAAAGCATATGTTAAGTAAAATAATAAGGTTAACATCAAGTTAGCACATAGTAGTATTCAGCAAAATTCAAATCTATACTCGATTGAGCTGAATGCATTACTTTGTATTTTGGTTAAGGATGTGTACATAACTACTAAGGATCAGCTGGAACTGTGTAGATATTGCATGTATACTACAGAGCAATTGAATACTCAAATGCAAGCTGAATTCAGGAACCTACCTCACAACATTTAGAGTGGAACAGCCAATATCTTTGTTTAGTTCTGTAAACGCTAAAGTTCCATTGCGTACAAAAGGTGAGTTACTGAAAGCAACTCCTGGAAAATTTGTAGCACACTGATAAAATTGGTTGCATTCTACACTAAATCATATGGCAAGTAAAATAACATGGTTTACATATAGTAGTTTTCAGCAAAATTCAATTGTACACACTATTGAGATGAATGCATTACTTTGTATTCTATGCATTTTGGTTAAGGATGAGTACATAACTACTCAGGATCAGCTGGAATTGTATAGATATTGCATGTCTTCTACTCAGAGCAATGGAATAGTGAAAGGCAAGCTCAATTCAGGAACCTCCCTCATAATATTTAGAGTGGAACAGCCAATATCTTTGTTTCTGTAAACGCTAATGTTCCATTGTGTACAAAATTCAACTGTTCACTCTATTGAGCTGAATGCATTACTTTGTATTTTGGTTAAGGATGTGTACATAACTACTCAGGATCAGCTGGAACTGTGTAGATATTGCATGTCTTCTACTCAGAGCAACGGAATAGTGAATGGCAAGCTGAATTCAGGAACCTACCTCACAACATCTCTGGAACAGCCAATATCTTTGTTTAGTTCTGTAAACGCAACTGTTCCATTGCGTACAAAAGGTGAGTTACTTAAAGCAACTCCTAGAAAATTGGTAGCACACTGATAAAATTGGTTGCATACTACTCTAAAGCATATGTTAAGTAAAATAATAAGGTTAACATCAAGTTAGCACATAGTAGTATTCAGCAAAATTCAAATCTATACTCGATTGAGCTGAATGCATTACTTTGTATTTTGGTTAAGGATGTGTACATAAGTACTCAGGATCAGCTGGAACTGTGTAGATATTGCATGTATACTACAGAGCAATTGAATACTCAAATGCAAGCTGAATTCAGGAACCTACCTCACAACATTTAGAGTGGAACAGCCAATATCTTTGTTTAGTTCTGTAAACGCTAATGTTCCATTGCGTATAAAAGGTGAGTTACTGAAAGCAACTCCTGGAAAATTTGTAGCACACTGATAAAATTGGTTGCATTCTACACTAAATCATATGGCAAGTAAAATAACATGGTTTACATATAGTAGTTTTCTTGAAAATTCAACTCTGCACTTTATTGAGCTAAATGCATTATTTTCTATTCTATGCATTTTGAGATATGGATGTGTACATAACTACTCAGGATCAGCTGGAACTGTGTAGATATGCATGTCATCTACTCAGAGCAACGGAATAGTGAATGGCAAGCTGAATTCAGGAACCTACCTGATAACATTCAGAGTGGAACAGCCAATATTAGTTCTGTAAACTAATATTCCATTGCGTACAAAATTCGAGTTTCTGAAAGCAACTCCTGGAAAATTTGTAGCACACCGATAAAATTGGTTGCATACTACTCTAAAGCATATGTTAAGTAAAATAATAAGGTTAACATCAAGTTAGCACATAGTAGTATTCAGCAAAATTCAAATCTATACTCGATTGAGCTGAATGCATTACTTCGTATTTTGGTTAAGGATGTGTACATAACTACTAAGGATCAGCTGGAACTGTGTAGATATTGCATGTATACTACAGAGCAATTGAATACTCAAATGCAAGCTGAATTCAGGAACCTACCTCACAACATTTAGAGTGGAACAGCCAATATCTTTGTTTAGTTCTGTAAACGCTAATGTTCCATTGCGTACAAAAAGTGAGTTACTGAAAGCAACTCCTGGAAAATTTGTAGCACACTGATAAAATTGGTTGCATACTACTGTAAATCATATGGTAAGTAAAATAATGTTTACATCAAGTTAGATAGTAGTTTTCATCAAATTTCAGCTGAATGCATTACTTTCTATTCTATGTATTTTTAGTTAAGGATATGCACATAAGTAAGGGTGAGCTGGAACTGTATAGATATTGCATGCAGACTTTCAGAGACATGGAATACTCAAATGCAAGCTGAATTCAGGAACCTCCCTCATAATATTTGGAGTGGAACAGCCAATATCTTTGTTTAGTTCTGTAAAGGCAAATGTTCCATTGTGTACAAAAGGTAATGAAACTGAAAGTCACCTCTCGATCATTGGTAGCACATCATAAAATTGGTTGCATGCTACTCGAATCCTCTGGTAAGTAAAATAATAAGGTTTACATCAAGTTAGCACATACTAGTTTTCAGCAAAATTCAAATCTACACTCGATTGAGCTGAATGCATCACTTTCTGTACTATGCATTTTGAGATATGGATGTGTACATAACTACTCAGGCTCAGCTGGAATTGTATCGATATTGCATGTATACTACAGAGCAATAGAATACTCAAATGCAAGCTGAATTCAGGAACCTACCTCACAACATTTAGAGTGGAACAGCCAATATCTTTGTTTAGTTCTGTAAACGCTAATGTTCCATTGCGTACAAAAGGTGAGTTACTGAAAGCAACTCCTGGAAAATTTGTAGCACACTGATAAAATTGGTTGCATACTACACTAAATCATATGGTAAGTAAAATAATGTTTACATCAAGTTAGCACATAGTAGTTTTCAGCAAAATTCAAATCTATACTCGATTGAGCTGAATGCATTACTTTGTATTTTGGTTAAGGATGTGTACATAACTACTAAGGATCAGCTGGAACTGTGTAGATATTGCATGTATACTACAGAGCAATTGAATACTCAAATGCAAGCTGAATTCAGGAACCTACCTCACAACATTTAGAGTGGAACAGCCAATATCTTTGTTTAGTTCTGTAAACGCTAAAGTTCCATTGCGTACAAAAGGTGAGTTACTGAAAGCAACTCCTGGAAAATTTGTAGCACACTGATAAAATTGGTTGCATTCTACACTAAATCATATGGCAAGTAAAATAACATGGTTTACATATAGTAGTTTTCAGCAAAATTCAATTGTACACACTATTGAAATGAATGCATTACTTTGTATTCTATGCATTTTGGTTAAGGATGAGTACATAACTACTCAGGATCAGCTGGAATTGTATAGATATTGCATGTCTTCTACTCAGAGCAATGGAATAGTGAAAGGCAAGCTCAATTCAGGAACCTCCCTCATAATATTTAGAGTGGAACAGCCAATATCTTTGTTTCTGTAAACGCTAATGTTCCATTGTGTACAAAATTCAACTGTTCACTCTATTGAGCTGAATGCATTACTTTGTATTTTGGTTAAGGATGTGTACATAACTACTCAGGATCAGCTGGAACTGTGTAGATATTGCATGTCTTCTACTCAGAGCAACGGAATAGTGAATGGCAAGCTGAATTCAGGAACCTTCCTCACAACATCTCTGGAACAGCCAATATCTTTGTTTAGTTCTGTAAACGCAACTGTTCCATTGCGTACAAAAGGTGAGTTACTTAAAGCAACTCCTAGAAAATTGGTAGCACACTGATAAAATTGGTTGCATACTACTCTAAAGCATATGTTAAGTAAAATAATAAGGTTAACATCAAGTTAGCACATAGTAGTATTCAGCAAAATTCAAATCTATACTCGATTGAGCTGAATGCATTACTTTGTATTTTGGTTAAGGATGTGTACATAAGTACTCAGGATCAGCTGGAACTGTGTAGATATTGCATGTATACTACAGAGCAATTGAATACTCAAATGCAAGCTGAATTCAGGAACCTACCTCACAACATTTAGAGTGGAACAGCCAATATCTTTGTTTAGTTCTGTAAACGCTAATGTTCCATTGCGTATAAAAGGTGAGTTACTGAAAGCAACTCCTGGAAAATTTGTAGCACACTGATAAAATTGGTTGCATTCTACACTAAATCATATGGCAAGTAAAATAACATGGTTTACATATAGTAGTTTTCTTGAAAATTCAACTCTGCACTTTATTGAGCTAAATGCATTATTTTCTATTCTATGCATTTTGAGATATGGATGTGTACATAACTACTCAGGATCAGCTGGAACTGTGTAGATATTGCATGTCATCTACTCAGAGCAACGGAATAGTGAATGGCAAGCTGAATTCAGGAACCTACCTGATAACATTCAGAGTGGAACAGCCAATATTAGTTCTGTAAACTAATATTCCATTGCGTACAAAATTCGAGTTTCTGAAAGCAACTCCTGGAAAATTTGTAGCACACCGATAAAATTGGTTGTATACTACTCTAAAGCATATGTTAAGTAAAATAATAAGGTTAACATCAAGTTAGCACATAGTAGTATTCAGCAAAATTCAAATCTATACTCGATTGAGCTGAATGCATTACTTCGTATTTTGGTTAAGGATGTGTACATAACTACTAAGGATCAGCTGGAACTGTGTAGATATTGCATGTATACTACAGAGCAATTGAATACTCAAATGCAAGCTGAATTCAGGAACCTACCTCACAACATTTAGAGTGGAACAGCCAATATCTTTGTTTAGTTCTGTAAACGCTAATGTTCCATTGCGTACAAAAAGTGAGTTACTGAAAGCAACTCCTGGAAAATTTGTAGCACACTGATAAAATTGGTTGCATACTACTGTAAATCATATGGTAAGTAAAATAATGTTTACATCAAGTTAGATAGTAGTTTTCATCAAATTTCAGCTGAATGCATTACTTTCTATTCTATGTATTTTTAGTTAAGGATATGCACATAAGTAAGGGTGAGCTGGAACTGTATAGATATTGCATGCAGACTTTCAGAGACATGGAATACTCAAATGCAAGCTGAATTCAGGAACCTCCCTCATAATATTTGGAGTGGAACAGCCAATATCTTTGTTTAGTTCTGTAAAGGCAAATGTTCCATTGTGTACAAAAGGTAATGAAACTGAAAGTCACCTCTCGATCATTGGTAGCACATCATAAAATTGGTTGCATGCTACTCGAATCCTCTGGTAAGTAAAATAATAAGGTTTACATCAAGTTAGCACATACTAGTTTTCAGCAAAATTCAAATCTACACTCGATTGAGCTGAATGCATCACTTTCTGTACTATGCATTTTGAGATATGGATGTGTACATAACTACTCAGGCTCAGCTGGAATTGTATCGATATTGCATGTATACTACAGAGCAATAGAATACTCAAATGCAAGCTGAATTCAGGAACCTACCTCACAACATTTAGAGTGGAACAGCCAATATCTTTGTTTAGTTCTGTAAACGCTAATGTTCCATTGCGTACAAAAGGTGAGTTACTGAAAGCAACTCCTGGAAAATTTGTAGCACACTGATAAAATTGGTTGCATACTACACTAAATCATATGGTAAGTAAAATAATGTTTACATCAAGTTAGCACATAGTAGTTTTCAGCAAAATTCAAATCTACACTCGATTGAGCTGAATGCATCACTTTCTGTACTATGCATTTTGAGATATGGATGTGTACATAACTACTCAGGGTGAGATGGAACTGTATAGATATTGCATGTCTTCTACTCGGAGCAATGGAATACTCAAATGCAAGCTGAATTTAGGAACCTACCTCACAACATCTCGAGTGGAACAGCCAATATCTTTGTTTAGTTCTGTAAACGCAACTGTTCCATTGCGTACAAAAGGTGAGTTACTGAAAGCAACTCCTGGAAAATTTATAGCACACTGATAAAATTGGTTGCATTCTACACTAAATCATATGGCAAGTAAAATAACATGGTTTACATATAGTAGTTTTCTGCAAAATTCAACTCTGCACTCTATTGAGCTAAATGCATTATTTTCTATTCTATGCATTTTGAGATATGGATGTGTACATAACTGCTCAGGATCAGCTGGAATTGTATAGATATTGCATGGCTTCAACTCGGAGCAATGGAATAGTGAAAGGCAAGCTGAATTCAGGAACCTACCTGATAACATTCAGAGTGGAACAGCCAATATCTTTGTTTAGTTCTGTAAACGCAACTGTTCCATTGCGTACAAAAGGTGAGTTACTTAAAGCAACTCCTAGAAAATTGGTAGCACACTGATAAAATTGGTTGCATACTACTCTAAAGCATATGTTAAGTAAAATAATAAGGTTAACATCAAGTTAGCACATAGTAGTATTCAGCAAAATTCAAATCTATACTCGATTGAGCTGAATGCATTACTTTGTATTTTGGTTAAGGATGTGTACATAAGTACTCAGGATCAGCTGGAACTGTGTAGATATTGCATGTATACTACAGAGCAATTGAATACTCAAATGCAAGCTGAATTCAGGAACCTACCTCACAACATTTAGAGTGGAACAGCCAATATCTTTGTTTAGTTCTGTAAACGCTAATGTTCTTTTGCGTAGAAAAGGTGAGTTACTGAAAGCAACTCCTGGAAAATTTGTAGCACACTGATAAAATTGGTTGCATTCTACACTAAATCATATGGTAAGTAAAATAATGTTTACATCAAGTTAGATAGTAGTTTTCATCAAATTTCAGCTGAATGCATTACTTTCTATTCTATGTATTTTTAGTTAAGGATATGCACATAAGTAAGGGTGAGCTGGAACTGTATAGATATTGCATGCAGACTTTCAGAGACATGGAATACTCAAATGCAAGCTGAATTCAGGAACCTCCCTCATAATATTTGGAGTGGAACAGCCAATATCTTTGTTTAGTTCTGTAAAGGCAAATGTTCCATTGTGTACAAAAGGTAATGAAACTGAAAGTCACCTCTCGATCATTGGTAGCACATCATAAAATTGGTTGCATGCTACTCGAATCCTCTGGTAAGTAAAATAATAAGGTTTACATCAAGTTAGCACATACTAGTTTTCAGCAAAATTCAAATCTACACTCGATTGAGCTGAATGCATCACTTTCTGTACTATGCATTTTGAGATATGGATGTGTACATAACTACTCAGGCTCAGCTGGAATTGTATCGATATTGCATGTATACTACAGAGCAATAGAATACTCAAATGCAAGCTGAATTCAGGAACCTACCTCACAACATTTAGAGTGGAACAGCCAATATCTTTGTTTAGTTCTGTAAACGCTAATGTTCCATTGCGTACAAAAGGTGAGTTACTGAAAGCAACTCCTGGAAAATTTGTAGCACACTGATAAAATTGGTTGCATACTACACTAAATCATATGGTAAGTAAAATAATGTTTACATCAAGTTAGCACATAGTAGTTTTCAGCAAAATTCAAATCTACACTCGATTGAGCTGAATGCATCACTTTCTGTACTATGCATTTTGAGATATGGATGTGTACATAACTACTCAGGGTGAGATGGAACTGTATAGATATTGCATGTCTTCTACTCGGAGCAATGGAATACTCAAATGCAAGCTGAATTTAGGAACCTACCTCACAACATCTCGAGTGGAACAGCCAATATCTTTGTTTAGTTCTGTAAACGCAACTGTTCCATTGCGTACAAAAGGTGAGTTACTGAAAGCAACTCCTGGAAAATTTATAGCACACTGATAAAATTGGTTGCATTCTACACTAAATCATATGGCAAGTAAAATAACATGGTTTACATATAGTAGTTTTCTGCAAAATTCAACTCTGCACTCTATTGAGCTAAATGCATTATTTTCTATTCTATGCATTTTCAGATATGGATGTGTACATAACTGCTCAGGATCAGCTGGAATTGTATAGATATTGCATGTCTTCAACTCGGAGCAATGGAATAGTGAAAGGCAAGCTGAATTCAGGAACCTACCTGATAACATTCAGAGTGGAACAGCCAATATCTTTGTTTAGTTCTGTAAACGCAACTGTTCCATTGCGTACAAAAGGTGAGTTACTTAAAGCAACTCCTAGAAAATTGGTAGCACACTGATAAAATTGGTTGCACACTACTCTAAAGCATATGTTAAGTAAAATAATAAGGTTAACATCAAGTTAGCACATAGTAGTATTCAGCAAAATTCAAATCTATACTCGATTGAGCTGAATGCATTACTTTGTATTTTGGTTAAGGATGTGTACATAAGTACTCAGGATCAGCTGGAACTGTGTAGATATTGCATGTATACTACAGAGCAATTGAATACTCAAATGCAAGCTGAATTCAGGAACCTACCTCACAACATTTAGAGTGGAACAGCCAATATCTTTGTTTAGTTCTGTAAACGCTAATGTTCCATTGCGTACAAAAGGTGAGTTACTGAAAGCAACTCCTGGAAAATTTGTAGCACACTGATAAAATTGGTTGCATTCTACACTAAATCATATGGCAAGTAAAATAACATGGTTTACATATAGTAGTTTTCTGCAAAATTCAACTCTGCACTTTATTGAGCTAAATGCATTATTTTCTATTCTATGCATTTTGAGATATGGATGTGTACATAACTACTCAGGATCAGCTGGAACTGTGTAGATATTGCATGTCTTCTACTCAGAGCAACGGAATAGTGAATGGCAAGCTGAATTCAGGAACCTACCTGATAACATTCAGAGTGGAACAGCCAATATTAGTTCTGTAAACTAATATTCCATTGCGTACAAAATTCGAGTTTCTGAAAGCAACTCCTGGAAAATTTGTAGCACACCGATAAAATTGGTTGCATACTACTCTAAAGCATATGTTAAGTAAAATAATAAGGTTAACATCAAGTTAGCACATAGTAGTATTCAGCAAAATTCAAATCTATACTCGATTGAGCTGAATGCATTACTTTGTATTTTGGTTAAGGATGTGTACATAACTACTAAGGATCAGCTGGAACTGTGTAGATATTGCATGTATACTACAGAGCAATTGAATACTCAAATGCAAGCTGAATTCAGGAACCTACCTCACAACATTTAGAGTGGAACAGCCAATATCTTTGTTTAGTTCTGTAAACGCTAATGTTCCATTGCGTACAAAAAGTGAGTTACTGAAAGCAACTCCTGGAAAATTTGTAGCACACTGATAAAATTGGTTGCATACTACACTAAATCATATGGTAAGTAAAATAATGTTTACATCAAGTTAGATAGTAGTTTTCATCAAATTTCAGCTGAATGCATTACTTTCTATTCTATGTATTTTTAGTTAAGGATATGCACATAAGTAAGGGTGAGCTGGAACTGTATAGATATTGCATGCAGACTTTCAGAGACATGGAATACTCAAATGCAAGCTGAATTCAGGAACCTCCCTCATAATATTTGGAGTGGAACAGCCAATATCTTTGTTTAGTTCTGTAAAGGCAAATGTTCCATTGTGTACAAAAGGTAATGAAACTGAAAGTCACCTCTCGATCATTGGTAGCACATCATAAAATTGGTTGCATGCTACTCGAATCCTCTGGTAAGTAAAATAATAAGGTTTACATCAAGTTAGCACATACTAGTTTTCAGCAAAATTCAAATCTACACTCGATTGAGCTGAATGCATCACTTTCTGTACTATGCATTTTGAGATATGGATGTGTACATAACTACTCAGGCTCAGCTGGAATTGTATCGATATTGCATGTATACTACAGAGCAATAGAATACTCAAATGCAAGCTGAATTCAGGAACCTACCTCACAACATTTAGAGTGGAACAGCCAATATCTTTGTTTAGTTCTGTAAACGCTAATGTTCCATTGCGTACAAAAGGTGAGTTACTGAAAGCAACTCCTGGAAAATTTGTAGCACACTGATAAAATTGTTTGCATACTACACTAAATCATATGGTAAGTAAAATAATGTTTACATCAAGTTAGCACATAGTAGTTTTCAGCAAAATTCAAATCTACACTCGATTGAGCTGAATGCATCACTTTCTGTACTATGCATTTTGAGATATGGATGTGTACATAACTACTCAGGGTGAGATGGAACTGTATAGATATTGCATGTCTTCTACTCGGAGCAATGGAATACTCAAATGCAAGCTGAATTTAGGAACCTACCTCACAACATCTCGAGTGGAACAGCCAATATCTTTGTTTAGTTCTGTAAACGCAACTGTTCCATTGCGTACAATAGGTGAGTTACTGAAAGCAACTCCTGGAAAATTTATAGCACACTGATAAAATTGGTTGCATTCTACACTAAATCATATGGCAAGTAAAATAACATGGTTTACATATAGTAGTTTTCTGCAAAATTCAACTCTGCACTCTATTGAGCTAAATGCATTATTTTCTATTCTATGCATTTAGAGATATGGATGTGTACATAACTGCTCAGGATCAGCTGGAATTGTATAGATATTGCATGTCTTCAACTCGGAGCAATGGAATAGTGAAAGGCAAGCTGAATTCAGGAACCTACCTGATAACATTCAGAGTGGAACAGCCAATATCTTTGTTTAGTTCTGTAAACGCAACTGTTCCATTGCGTACAAAAGGTGAGTTACTTAAAGCAACTCCTAGAAAATTGGTAGCACACTGATAAAATTGGTTGCACACTACTCTAAAGCATATGTTAAGTAAAATAATAAGGTTAACATCAAGTTAGCACATAGTAGTATTCAGCAAAATTCAAATCTATACTCGATTGAGCTGAATGCATTACTTTGTATTTTGGTTAAGGATGTGTACATAACTACTCAGGATCAGCTGGAACTGTGTAGATATTGCATGTATACTACAGAGCAATTGAATACTCAAATGCAAGCTGAATTCAGGAACCTACCTCACAACATTTAGAGTGGAACAGCCAATATCTTTGTTTAGCTCTGTAAACGCTAATGTTCCATTGCGTACAAAAGGTGAGTTACTGAAAGCAACTCCTGGAAAATTTGTAGCACACTGATAAAATTGGTTGCATTCTACACTAAATCATATGGCAAGTAAAATAACATGGTTTACATATAGTAGTTTTCTGCAAAATTCAACTCTGCACTCTATTGAGCTAAATGCATTATTTTCTATTCTATGCATTTTGAGATATGGATGTGTACATAACTGCTCAGGATCAGCTGGAATTGTATAGATATTGCATGTCTTCAACTCGGAGCAATGGAATAGTGAAAGGCAAGCTGAATTCAGGAACCTACCTGATAACATTCAGAGTGGAACAGCCAATATCTTTGTTTAGTTCTGTAAACGCTAATGTTCCATTGCGTACAAAAGGTGAGTTACTGAAAGCAACTCCTGGAAAATTTGTAGCACACTGATAAAATTGGTTGCATTCTACACTAAATCATATGGCAAGTAAAATAACATGGTTTACATATAGTAGTTTTCAGCAAAATTCAACTCTACACTCTATTGAGCTAAATGCATTATTTTCTATTCTATGCATTTTGAGATATGGATTTGTACATAACTGCTCAGGATCAGCTGGAATTGTATAGATATTGCATGTCTTCTACTCAGAGCAATGGAATAGTGAAAGGCAAGCTGAATTCAGGAACCTACCTGATAACATTCAGAGTGGAACAGCCAATATTAGTTCTGTAAACTAATATTCCATTGCGTACAAAATTCGAGTTTCTGAAAGCAACTCCTGGAAAATTTGTAGCACACTGATAAAATTGGTTGCATACTACTCTAAATCATATGGTAAGTAAAATAATAAACTTTACATCAAGTTAGCACATAGTAGTTTTCAGCAAAATTCAAATCTACACTCGTTGAGCTGAATGCATCACTTTCAGTACTATGCATTTTGAGATATGGATGTGTACATAACTACTCAGGCTCAGCTGGAATTGTATCGATATTGCATGTATACTACAGAGCAATAGAATACTCAAATGCAAGCTGAATTCAGGAACCTACCTCACAACATTTAGAGTGGAACAGCCAATATCTTTGTTTAGTTCTGTAAACGCTAATGTTCCATTGCGTACAAAAGGTGAGTTACTGAAAGCAACTCCTGGAAAATTTGTAGCACACTGATAAAATTGGTTGCATTCTACACTAAAGCATATGGCAAGTAAAATAACATGGTTTACATATAGTAGTTTTCTGCAAAATTCAACTCTGCACTCTATTGAGCTAAATGCATTATTTTCTATTCTATGCATTTTGAGATATGGATGTGTACATAACTACTCAGGATCAGCTGGAACTGTGTAGATATTGCATGTCTTCTACTCAGAGCAACGGAATAGTGAATGGCAAGCTGAATTCAGGAACCTACCTCACAACATCTCGAGTGGAACAGCCAATATCTTTGTTTAGTTCTGTAAACGCAACTGTTCCATTGCGTACAAAAGGTGAGTTACTTAAAGCAACTCCTAGAAAATTGGTAGCACACTGATAAAATTGGTTGCACACTACTCTAAAGCATATGTTAAGTAAAATAATAAGGTTAACATCAAGTTAGCACATAGTAGTATTCAGCAAAATTCAAATCTATACTCGATTGAGCTGAATGCATTACTTTGTATTTTGGTTAAGGATGTGTACATAACTACTCAGGATCAGCTGGAACTGTGTAGATATTGCATGTATACTACAGAGCAATTGAATACTCAAATGCAAGCTGAATTCAGGAACCTACCTCACAACATTTAGAGTGGAACAGCCAATATCTTTGTTTAGCTCTGTAAACGCTAATGTTCCATTGCGTAGAAAAGGTGAGTTACTGAAAGCAACTCCTGGAAAATTTGTAGCACACTGATAAAATTGGTTGCATACTACTGTAAATCATATGGTAAGTAAAGTAATGTTTACATCAAGTTAGATAGTAGTTTTCATCAAATTTCAGCTGAATGCATTACTTTCTATTCTATGTATTTTTAGTTAAGGATATGCACATAAGTAAGGGTGAGCTGGAACTGTATAGATATTGCATGCAGACTTTCAGAGACATGGAATACTCAAATGCAAGCTGAATTCAGGAACCTCCCTCATAATATTTGGAGTGGAACAGCCAATATCTTTGTTTAGTTCTGTAAAGGCAAATGTTCCATTGTGTACAAAAGGTAATGAAACTGAAAGTCACCTCTCGATCATTGGTAGCACATCATAAAATTGGTTGCATGCTACTCGAATCCTCTGGTAAGTAAAATAATAAGGTTTACATCAAGTTAGCACATACTAGTTTTCAGCAAAATTCAAATCTACACTCGATTGAGCTGAATGCATCACTTTCTGTACTATGCATTTTGAGATATGGATGTGTACATAACTACTCAGGCTCAGCTGGAATTGTATCGATATTGCATGTATACTACAGAGCAATAGAATACTCAAATGCAAGCTGAATTCAGGAACCTACCTCACAACATTTAGAGTGGAACAGCCAATATCTTTGTTTAGTTCTGTAAACGCTAATGTTCCATTGCGTACAAAAGGTGAGTTACTGAAAGCAACTCCTGGAAAATTTGTAGCACACTGATAAAATTGGTTGCATACTACACTAAATCATATGGTAAGTAAAATAATGTTTACATCAAGTTAGCACATAGTAGTTTTCAGCAAAATTCAAATCTACACTCGATTGAGCTGAATGCATCACTTTCTGTACTATGCATTTTGAGATATGGATGTGTACATAACTACTCAGGGTGAGATGGAACTGTATAGATATTGCATGTCTTCTACTCGGAGCAATGGAATACTCAAATGCAAGCTGAATTTAGGAACCTACCTCACAACATCTCGAGTGGAACAGCCAATATCTTTGTTTAGTTCTGTAAACGCAACTGTTCCATTGCGTACAATAGGTGAGTTACTGAAAGCAACTCCTGGAAAATTTATAGCACACTGATAAAATTGGTTGCATTCTACACTAAATCATATGGCAAGTAAAATAACATGGTTTACATATAGTAGTTTTCTGCAAAATTCAACTCTGCACTCTATTGAGCTAAATGCATTATTTTCTATTCTATGCATTTTGAGATATGGATGTGTACATAACTGCTCAGGATCAGCTGGAATTGTATAGATATTGCATGTCTTCAACTCGGAGCAATGGAATAGTGAAAGGCAAGCTGAATTCAGGAACCTACCTGATAACATTCAGAGTGGAACAGCCAATATCTTTGTTTAGTTCTGTAAACGCAACTGTTCCATTGCGTACAAAAGGTGAGTTACTTAAAGCAACTCCTAGAAAATTGGTAGCACACTGATAAAATTGGTTGCACACTACTCTAAAGCATATGTTAAGTAAAATAATAAGGTTAACATCAAGTTAGCACATAGTAGTATTCAGCAAAATTCAAATCTATACTCGATTGAGCTGAATGCATTACTTTGTATTTTGGTTAAGGATGTGTACATAACTACTCAGGATCAGCTGGAACTGTGTAGATATTGCATGTATACTACAGAGCAATTGAATACTCAAATGCAAGCTGAATTCAGGAACCTACCTCACAACATTTAGAGTGGAACAGCCAATATCTTTGTTTAGCTCTGTAAACGCTAATGTTCCATTGCGTACAAAAGGTGAGTTACTGAAAGCAACTCCTGGAAAATTTGTAGCACACTGATAAAATTGGTTGCATTCTACACTAAATCATATGGCAAGTAAAATAACATGGTTTACATATAGTAGTTTTCTGCAAAATTCAACTCTGCACTCTATTGAGCTAAATGCATTATTTTCTATTCTATGCATTTTGAGATATGGATGTGTACATAACTGCTCAGGATCAGCTGGAATTGTATAGATATTGCATGTCTTCAACTCGGAGCAATGGAATAGTGAAAGGCAAGCTGAATTCAGGAACCTACCTGATAACATTCAGAGTGGAACAGCCAATATCTTTGTTTAGTTCTGTAAACGCTAATGTTCCATTGCGTACAAAAGGTGAGTTACTGAAAGCAACTCCTGGAAAATTTGTAGCACACTGATAAAATTGGTTGCATTCTACACTAAATCATATGGCAAGTAAAATAACATGGTTTACATATAGTAGTTTTCAGCAAAATTCAACTCTACACTCTATTGAGCTAAATGCATTATTTTCTATTCTATGCATTTTGAGATATGGATTTGTACATAACTGCTCAGGATCAGCTGGAATTGTATAGATATTGCATGTCTTCTACTCAGAGCAATGGAATAGTGAAAGGCAAGCTGAATTCAGGAACCTACCTGATAACATTCAGAGTGGAACAGCCAATATTAGTTCTGTAAACTAATATTCCATTGCGTACAAAATTCGATTTTCTGAAAGCAACTCCTGGAAAATTTGTAGCACACTGATAAAATTGGTTGCATACTACTCTAAATCATATGGTAAGTAAAATAATAAACTTTACATCAAGTTAGCACATAGTAGTTTTCAGCAAAATTCAAATCTACACTCGTTGAGCTGAATGCATCACTTTCAGTACTATGCATTTTGAGATATGGATGTGTACATAACTACTCAGGCTCAGCTGGAATTGTATCGATATTGCATGTATACTACAGAGCAATAGAATACTCAAATGCAAGCTGAATTCAGGAACCTACCTCACAACATTTAGAGTGGAACAGCCAATATCTTTGTTTAGTTCTGTAAACGCTAATGTTCCATTGCGTACAAAAGGTGAGTTACTGAAAGCAACTCCTGGAAAATTTGTAGCACACTGATAAAATTGGTTGCATTCTACACTAAAGCATATGGCAAGTAAAATAACATGGTTTACATATAGTAGTTTTCTGCAAAATTCAACTCTGCACTCTATTGAGCTAAATGCATTATTTTCTATTCTATGCATTTTGAGATATGGATGTGTACATAACTACTCAGGATCAGCTGGAACTGTGTAGATATTGCATGTCTTCTACTCAGAGCAACGGAATAGTGAATGGCAAGCTGAATTCAGGAACCTACCTCACAACATCTCGAGTGGAACAGCCAATATCTTTGTTTAGTTCTGTAAACGCAACTGTTCCATTGCGTACAAAAGGTGAGTTACTTAAAGCAACTCCTAGAAAATTGGTAGCACACTGATAAAATTGGTTGCATACTACTCTAAAGCATATGTTAAGTAAAATAATAAGGTTAACATCAAGTTAGCACATAGTAGTATTCAGCAAAATTCAAATCTATACTCGATTGAGCTGAATGCATTACTTTGTATTTTGGTTAAGGATGTGTACATAAGTACTCAGGATCAGCTGGAACTGTGTAGATATTGCATGTATACTACAGAGCAATTGAATACTCAAATGCAAGCTGAATTCAGGAACCTACCTCACAACATTTAGAGTGGAACAGCCAATATCTTTGTTTAGTTCTGTAAACGCTAATGTTCCATTGCGTACAAAAGGTGAGTTACTGAAAGCAACTCCTGGAAAATTTGTAGCACACTGATAAAATTGGTTGCATTCTACACTAAATCATATGGCAAGTAAAATAATGTTTACATCAAGTTAGATAGTAGTTTTCATCAAATTTCAGCTGAATGCATTACTTTCTATTCTATGTATTTTTAGTTAAGGATATGCACATAAGTAAGGGTGAGCTGGAACTGTATAGATATTGCATGCAGACTTTCAGAGACATGGAATACTCAAATGCAAGCTGAATTCAGGAACCTCCCTCATAATATTTGGAGTGGAACAGCCAATATCTTTGTTTAGTTCTGTAAAGGCAAATGTTCCATTGTGTACAAAAGGTAATGAAACTGAAAGTCACCTCTCGATCATTGGTAGCACATCATAAAATTGGTTGCATGCTACTCGAATCCTCTGGTAAGTAAAATAATAAGGTTTACATCAAGTTAGCACATACTAGTTTTCAGCAAAATTCAAATCTACACTCGATTGAGCTGAATGCATCACTTTCTGTACTATGCATTTTGAGATATGGATGTGTACATAACTACTCAGGCTCAGCTGGAATTGTATCGATATTGCATGTATACTACAGAGCAATAGAATACTCAAATGCAAGCTGAATTCAGGAACCTACCTCACAACATTTAGAGTGGAACAGCCAATATCTTTGTTTAGTTCTGTAAACGCTAATGTTCCATTGCGTACAAAAGGTGAGTTACTGAAAGCAACTCCTGGAAAATTTGTAGCACACTGATAAAATTGGTTGCATACTACACTAAATCATATGGTAAGTAAAATAATGTTTACATCAAGTTAGCACATAGTAGTTTTCAGCAAAATTCAAATCTACACTCGATTGAGCTGAATGCATCACTTTCTGTACTATGCATTTTGAGATATGGATGTGTACATAACTACTCAGGGTGAGATGGAACTGTATAGATATTGCATGTCTTCTACTCGGAGCAATGGAATACTCAAATGCAAGCTGAATTTAGGAACCTACCTCACAACATCTCGAGTGGAACAGCCAATATCTTTGTTTAGTTCTGTAAACGCAACTGTTCCATTGCGTACAATAGGTGAGTTACTGAAAGCAACTCCTGGAAAATTTATAGCACACTGATAAAATTGGTTGCATTCTACACTAAATCATATGGCAAGTAAAATAACATGGTTTACATATAGTAGTTTTCTGCAAAATTCAACTCTGCACTCTATTGAGCTAAATGCATTATTTTCTATTCTATGCATTTTGAGATATGGATGTGTACATAACTGCTCAGGATCAGCTGGAATTGTATAGATATTGCATGTCTTCAACTCGGAGCAATGGAATAGTGAAAGGCAAGCTGAATTCAGGAACCTACCTGATAACATTCAGAGTGGAACAGCCAATATCTTTGTTTAGTTCTGTAAACGCAACTGTTCCATTGCGTACAAAAGGTGAGTTACTTAAAGCAACTCCTAGAAAATTGGTAGCACACTGATAAAATTGGTTGCACACTACTCTAAAGCATATGTTAAGTAAAATAATAAGGTTAACATCAAGTTAGCACATAGTAGTATTCAGCAAAATTCAAATCTATACTCGATTGAGCTGAATGCATTACTTTGTATTTTGGTTAAGGATGTGTACATAACTACTCAGGATCAGCTGGAACTGTGTAGATATTGCATGTATACTACAGAGCAATTGAATACTCAAATGCAAGCTGAATTCAGGAACCTACCTCACAACATTTAGAGTGGAACAGCCAATATCTTTGTTTAGCTCTGTAAACGCTAATGTTCCATTGCGTACAAAAGGTGAGTTACTGAAAGCAACTCCTGGAAAATTTGTAGCACACTGATAAAATTGGTTGCATTCTACACTAAATCATATGGCAAGTAAAATAACATGGTTTACATATAGTAGTTTTCTGCAAAATTCAACTCTGCACTCTATTGAGCTAAATGCATTATTTTCTATTCTATGCATTTTGAGATATGGATGTGTACATAACTGCTCAGGATCAGCTGGAATTGTATAGATATTGCATGTCTTCAACTCGGAGCAATGGAATAGTGAAAGGCAAGCTGAATTCAGGAACCTACCTGATAACATTCAGAGTGGAACAGCCAATATCTTTGTTTAGTTCTGTAAACGCTAATGTTCCATTGCGTACAAAAGGTGAGTTACTGAAAGCAACTCCTGGAAAATTTGTAGCACACTGATAAAATTGGTTGCATTCTACACTAAATCATATGGCAAGTAAAATAACATGGTTTACATATAGTAGTTTTCAGCAAAATTCAACTCTACACTCTATTGAGCTAAATGCATTATTTTCTATTCTATGCATTTTGAGATATGGATTTGTACATAACTGCTCAGGATCAGCTGGAATTGTATAGATATTGCATGTCTTCTACTCAGAGCAATGGAATAGTGAAAGGCAAGCTGAATTCAGGAACCTACCTGATAACATTCAGAGTGGAACAGCCAATATTAGTTCTGTAAACTAATATTCCATTGCGTACAAAATTCGAGTTTCTGAAAGCAACTCCTGGAAAATTTGTAGCACACTGATAAAATTGGTTGCATACTACTCTAAATCATATGGTAAGTAAAATAATAAACTTTACATCAAGTTAGCACATAGTAGTTTTCAGCAAAATTCAAATCTACACTCGTTGAGCTGAATGCATCACTTTCAGTACTATGCATTTTGAGATATGGATGTGTACATAACTACTCAGGCTCAGCTGGAATTGTATCGATATTGCATGTATACTACAGAGCAATAGAATACTCAAATGCAAGCTGAATTCAGGAACCTACCTCACAACATTTAGAGTGGAACAGCCAATATCTTTGTTTAATTCTGTAAACGCTAATGTTCCATTGCGTACAAAAGGTGAGTTACTGAAAGCAACTCCTGGAAAATTTGTAGCACACTGATAAAATTGGTTGCATTCTACACTAAAGCATATGGCAAGTAAAATAACATGGTTTACATATAGTAGTTTTCTGCAAAATTCAACTCTGCACTCTATTGAGCTAAATGCATTATTTTCTATTCTATGCATTTTGAGATATGGATGTGTACATAACTACTCAGGATCAGCTGGAACTGTGTAGATATTGCATGTCTTCTACTCAGAGCAACGGAATAGTGAATGGCAAGCTGAATTCAGGAACCTACCTCACAACATCTCGAGTGGAACAGCCAATATCTTTGTTTAGTTCTGTAAACGCAACTGTTCCATTGCGTACAAAAGGTGAGTTACTTAAAGCAACTCCTAGAAAATTGGTAGCACACTGATAAAATTGGTTGCATACTACTCTAAAGCATATGTTAAGTAAAATAATAAGGTTAACATCAAGTTAGCACATAGTAGTATTCAGCAAAATTCAAATCTATACTCGATTGAGCTGAATGCATTACTTTGTATTTTGGTTAAGGATGTGTACATAAGTACTCAGGATCAGCTGGAACTGTGTAGATATTGCATGTATACTACAGAGCAATTGAATACTCAAATGCAAGCTGAATTCAGGAACCTACCTCACAACATTTAGAGTGGAACAGCCAATATCTTTGTTTAGTTCTGTAAACGCTAATGTTCCATTGCGTACAAAAGGTGAGTTACTGAAAGCAACTCCTGGAAAATTTGTAGCACACTGATAAAATTGGTTGCATTCTACACTAAATCATATGGCAAGTAAAATAATGTTTACATCAAGTTAGATAGTAGTTTTCATCAAATTTCAGCTGAATGCATTACTTTCTATTCTATGTATTTTTAGTTAAGGATATGCACATAAGTAAGGGTGAGCTGGAACTGTATAGATATTGCATGCAGACTTTCAGAGACATGGAATACTCAAATGCAAGCTGAATTCAGGAACCTCCCTCATAATATTTGGAGTGGAACAGCCAATATCTTTGTTTAGTTCTGTAAAGGCAAATGTTCCATTGTGTACAAAAGGTAATGAAACTGAAAGTCACCTCTCGATCATTGGTAGCACATCATAAAATTGGTTGCATGCTACTCGAATCCTCTGGTATGTAAAATAATAAGGTTTACATCAGGTTAGCACATACTAGTTTTCAGCAAAATTCAAATCTACACTCGATTGAGCTGAATGCATCACTTTCTGTACTATGCATTTTGAGATATGGATGTGTACATAACTACTCAGGCTCAGCTGGAATTGTATCGATATTGCATGTATACTACAGAGCAATAGAATACTCAAATGCAAGCTGAATTCAGGAACCTACCTCACAACATTTAGTGTGGAACAGCCAATATCTTTGTTTAGTTCTGTAAACGCTAATGTTCCATTGCGTACAAAAGGTGAGTTACTGAAAGCAACTCCTGGAAAATTTGTAGCACACTGATAAAATTGGTTGCATACTACACTAAATCATATGGTAAGTAAAATAATGTTTACATCAAGTTAGCACATAGTAGTTTTCAGCAAAATTCAAATCTACACTCGATTGAGCTGAATGCATCACTTTCTGTACTATGCATTTTGAGATATGGATGTGTACATAACTACTCAGGGTGAGATGGAACTGTATAGATATTGCATGTCTTCTACTCGGAGCAATGGAATACTCAAATGCAAGCTGAATTTAGGAACCTACCTCACAACATCTCGAGTGGAACAGCCAATATCTTTGTTTAGTTCTGTAAACGCAACTGTTCCATTGCGTACAATAGGTGAGTTACTGAAAGCAACTCCTGGAAAATTTATAGCACACTGATAAAATTGGTTGCATTCTACACTAAATCATATGGCAAGTAAAATAACATGGTTTACATATAGTAGTTTTCTGCAAAATTCAACTCTGCACTCTATTGAGCTAAATGCATTATTTTCTATTCTATGCATTTTGAGATATGGATGTGTACATAACTGCTCAGGATCAGCTGGAATTGTATAGATATTGCATGTCTTCAACTCGGAGCAATGGAATAGTGAAAGGCAAGCTGAATTCAGGAACCTACCTGATAACATTCAGAGTGGAACAGCCAATATCTTTGTTTAGCTCTGTAAACGCTAATGTTCCATTGCGTACAAAAGGTGAGTTACTGAAAGCAACTCCTGGAAAATTTGTAGCACACTGATAAAATTGGTTGCATTCTACACTAAATCATATGGCAAGTAAAATAACATGGTTTACATATAGTAGTTTTCAGCAAAATTCAACTCTACACTCTATTGAGCTAAATGCATTATTTTCTATTCTATGCATTTTGAGATATGGATTTGTACATAACTGCTCAGGATCAGCTGGAATTGTATAGATATTGCATGTCTTCTACTCAGAGCAATGGAATAGTGAAAGGCAAGCTCAATTCAGGAACCTACCTGATAACATTCAGAGTGGAACAGCCAATATTAGTTCTGTAAACTAATATTCCATTGCGTACAAAATTCGAGTTTCTGAAAGCAACTCCTGGAAAATATATAGCACACTGATAAAATTGGTTGCATTCTACACTAAATCATATGGCAAGTAAAATAACATGGTTTACATACAGTAGTTTTCTGCAAAATTCAACTCTGCACTCTATTGAGCTAAATGCATTATTTTCTATTCTATGCATTTTGAGATATGGATGTGTACATAACTGCTCAGGATCAGCTGGAATTGTATAGATATTGCATGTCTTCAACTCGGAGCAATGGAATAGTGAAAGGCAAGCTGAATTCAGGAACCTACCTGATAACATTCAGAGTGGAACAGCCAATATCTTTGTTTAGTTCTGTAAACGCAACTGTTCCATTGCGTACAAAAGGTGAGTTACTTAAAGCAACTCCTAGAAAATTGGTAGCACACTGATAAAATTGGTTGCACACTACTCTAAAGCATATGTTAAGTAAAATAATAAGGTTAACATCAAGTTAGCACATAGTAGTATTCAGCAAAATTCAAATCTATACTCGATTGAGCTGAATGCATTACTTTGTATTTTGGTTAAGGATGTGTACATAACTACTCAGGATCAGCTGGAACTGTGTAGATATTGCATGTATACTACAGAGCAATTGAATACTCAAATGCAAGCTGAATTCAGGAACCTACCTCACAACATTTAGAGTGGAACAGCCAATATCTTTGTTTAGCTCTGTAAACGCTAATGTTCCATTGCGTAGAAAAGGTGAGTTACTGAAAGCAACTCCTGGAAAATTTGTAGCACACTGATAAAATTGGTTGCATACTACTGTAAATCATATGGTAAGTAAAGTAATGTTTACATCAAGTTAGATAGTAGTTTTCATCAAATTTCAGCTGAATGCATTACTTTCTATTCTATGTATTTTTAGTTAAGGATATGCACATAAGTAAGGGTGAGCTGGAACTGTATAGATATTGCATGCAGACTTTCAGAGACATGGAATACTCAAATGCAAGCTGAATTCAGGAACCTCCCTCATAATATTTGGAGTGGAACAGCCAATATCTTTGTTTAGTTCTGTAAAGGCAAATGTTCCATTGTGTACAAAAGGTAATGAAACTGAAAGTCACCTCTCGATCATTGGTTGCACATCATAAAATTGGTTGCATGCTACTCGAATCCTCTGGTAAGTAAAATAATAAGGTTAACATCAAGTTAGCACATAGTAGTATTCAGCAAAATTCAAATCTATACTCGATTGAGCTGAATGCATTACTTTGTATTTTGGTTAAGGATGTGTACATAACTACTAAGGATCAGCTGGAACTGTGTAGATATTGCATGTATACTACAGAGCAATTGAATACTCAAATGCAAGCTGAATTCAGGAACCTACCTCACAACATTTAGAGTGGAACAGCCAATATCTTTGTTTAGTTCTGTAAACGCTAAAGTTCCATTGCGTACAAAAGGTGAGTTACTGAAAGCAACTCCTGGAAAATTTGTAGCACACTGATAAAATTGGTTGCATTCTACACTAAATCATATGGCAAGTAAAATAACATGGTTTACATATAGTAGTTTTCAGCAAAATTCAATTGTACACACTATTGAGATGAATGCATTACTTTGTATTCTATGCATTTTGGTTAAGGATGAGTACATAACTACTCAGGATCAGCTGGAATTGTATAGATATTGCATGTCTTCTACTCAGAGCAATGGAATAGTGAAAGGCAAGCTGAATTCAGGAACCTCCCTCATAATATTTGGAGTGGAACAGCCAATATCTTTGTTTAGTTCTGTAAAGGCAAATGTTCCATTGTGTACAAAAGGTAATGAAACTGAAAGTCACCTCTCGATCATTGGTAGCACATCATAAAATTGGTTGCATGCTACTCGAATCCTCTGGTAAGTAAAATAATAAGGTTTACATCAAGTTAGCACATACTAGTTTTCAGCAAAATTCAAATCTACACTCGATTGAGCTGAATGCATCACTTTCTGTACTGTGCATTTTGAGATATGGATGTGTACATAACTACTCAGGCTCAGCTGGAATTGTATCGATATTGCATGTATACTACAGAGCAATAGAATACTCAAATGCAAGCTGAATTCAGGAACCTACCTCACAACATTTAGAGTGGAACAGCCAATATCTTTGTTTAGTTCTGTAAACGCTAATGTTCCATTGCGTACAAAAGGTGAGTTACTGAAAGCAACTCCTGGAAAATTTGTAGCACACTGATAAAATTGGTTGCATACTACACTAAATCATATGGTAAGTAAAATAATGTTTACATCAATTTAGCACATAGTAGTTTTCAGCAAAATTCAAATCTACACTCGATTGAGCTGAATGCATCACTTTCTGTACTATGCATTTTGAGATATGGATGTGTACATAACTACTCAGGGTGAGATGGAACTGTATAGATATTGCATGTCTTCTACTCGGAGCAATGGAATACTCAAATGCAAGCTGAATTTAGGAACCTACCTCACAACATCTCGAGTGGAACAGCCAATATCTTTGTTTAGTTCTGTAAACGCAACTGTTCCATTGCGTACAAAAGGTGAGTTACTGAAAGCAACTCCTGGAAAATTTATAGCACACTGATAAAATTGGTTGCATTCTACACTAAATCATATGGCAAGTAAAATAACATGGTTTACATATAGTAGTTTTCTGCAAAATTCAACTCTGCACTCTATTGAGCTAAATGCATTATTTTCTATTCTATGCATTTTGAGATATGGATGTGTACATAACTGCTCAGGATCAGCTGGAATTGTATAGATATTGCATGTCTTCAACTCGGAGCAATGGAATAGTGAAAGGCAAGCTGAATTCAGGAACCTACCTGATAACATTCAGAGTGGAACAGCCAATATCTTTGTTTAGCTCTGTAAACGCTAATGTTCCATTGCGTACAAAAGGTGAGTTACTGAAAGCAACTCCTGGAAAATTTGTAGCACACTGATAAAATTGGTTGCATTCTACACTAAATCATATGGCAAGTAAAATAACATGGTTTACATATAGTAGTTTTCAGCAAAATTCAACTCTACACTCTATTGAGCTAAATGCATTATTTTCTATTCTATGCATTTTGAGATATGGATTTGTACATAACTGCTCAGGATCAGCTGGAATTGTATAGATATTGCATGTCTTCTACTCAGAGCAATGGAATAGTGAAAGGCAAGCTCAATTCAGGAACCTACCTGATAACATTCAGAGTGGAACAGCCAATATTAGTTCTGTAAACTAATATTCCATTGCGTACAAAATTCGAGTTTCTGAAAGCAACTCCTGGAAAATATATAGCACACTGATAAAATTGGTTGCATTCTACACTAAATCATATGGCAAGTAAAATAACATGGTTTACATATAGTAGTTTTCTGCAAAATTCAACTCTGCACTCTATTGAGCTAAATGCATTATTTTCTATTCTATGCATTTTGAGATATGGATGTGTACATAACTGCTCAGGATCAGCTGGAATTGTATAGATATTGGATGTCTTCAACTCGGAGCAATGGAATAGTGAAAGGCAAGCTGAATTCAGGAACCTACCTGATAACATTCAGAGTGGAACAGCCAATATCTTTGTTTAGTTCTGTAAACGCAACTGTTCCATTGCGTACAAAAGGTGAGTTACTTAAAGCAACTCCTAGAAAATTGGTAGCACACTGATAAAATTGGTTGCACACTACTCTAAAGCATATGTTAAGTAAAATAATAAGGTTAACATCAAGTTAGCACATAGTAGTATTCAGCAAAATTCAAATCTATACTCGATTGAGCTGAATGCATTACTTTGTATTTTGGTTAAGGATGTGTACATAACTACTCAGGATCAGCTGGAACTGTGTAGATATTGCATGTATACTACAGAGCAATTGAATACTCAAATGCAAGCTGAATTCAGGAACCTACCTCACAACATTTAGAGTGGAACAGCCAATATCTTTGTTTAGCTCTGTAAACGCTAATGTTCCATTGCGTACAAAAGGTGAGTTACTGAAAGCAACTCCTGGAAAATTTGTAGCACACTGATAAAATTGGTTGCATACTACTGTAAATCATATGGTAAGTAAAATAATGTTTACATCAAGTTAGATAGTAGTTTTCATCAAATTTCAGCTGAATGCATTACTTTCTATTCTATGTATTTTTAGTTAAGGATATGCACATAAGTAAGGGTGAGCTGGAACTGTATAGATATTGCATGCAGACTTTCAGAGACATGGAATACTCAAATGCAAGCTGAATTCAGGAACCTCCCTCATAATATTTGGAGTGGAACAGCCAATATCTTTGTTTAGTTCTGTAAAGGCAAATGTTCCATTGTGTACAAAAGGTAATGAAACTGAAAGTCACCTCTCGATCATTGGTAGCACATCATAAAATTGGTTGCATGCTACTCGAATCCTCTGGTAAGTAAAATAATAAGGTTTACATCAAGTTAGCACATACTAGTTTTCAGCAAAATTCAAATCTACACTCGATTGAGCTGAATGCATCACTTTCTGTACTATGCATTTTGAGATATGGATGTGTACATAACTACTCAGGCTCAGCTGGAATTGTATCGATATTGCATGTATACTACAGAGCAATAGAATACTCAAATGCAAGCTGAATTCAGGAACCTACCTCACAACATTTAGAGTGGAACAGCCAATATCTTTGTTTAGTTCTGTAAACGCTAATGTTCCATTGCGTACAAAAGGTGAGTTACTGAAAGCAACTCCTGGAAAATTTGTAGCACACTGATAAAATTGGTTGCATACTACACTAAATCATATGGTAAGTAAAATAATGTTTACATCAAGTTAGCACATAGTAGTTTTCAGCAAAATTCAAATCTACACTCGATTGAGCTGAATGCATCACTTTCTGTACTATGCATTTTGAGATATGGATGTATACATAACTACTCAGGGTGAGATGGAACTGTATAGATATTGCATGTCTTCTACTCGGAGCAATGGAATACTCAAATGCAAGCTGAATTCAGGAACCTCCCTCATAATATTTGGAGTGGAACAGCCAATATCTTTGTTTAGTTCTGTAAAGGCAAATGTTCCATTGTGTACAAAAGGTAATGAAACTGAAAGTCACCTCTCGATCATTGGTAGCACATCATAAAATTGGTTGCATGCTACTCGAATCCTCTGGTAAGTAAAATAATAAGGTTAACATCAAGTTAGCACATAGTAGTATTCAGCAAAATTCAAATCTATACTCGATTGAGCTGAATGCATTACTTTGTATTTTGGTTAAGGATGTGTACATAACTACTAAGGATCAGCTGGAACTGTGTAGATATTGCATGTATACTACAGAGCAATTGAATACTCAAATGCAAGCTGAATTCAGGAACCTACCTCACAACATTTAGAGTGGAACAGCCAATATCTTTGTTTAGTTCTGTAAACGCTAAAGTTCCATTGCGTACAAAATGTGAGTTACTGAAAGCAACTCCTGGAAAATTTGTAGCACACTGATAAAATTGGTTGCATTCTACACTAAATCATATGGCAAGTAAAATAACATGGTTTACATATAGTAGTTTTCAGCAAAATTCAATTGTACACACTATTGAGATGAATGCATTACTTTGTATTCTATGCATTTTGGTTAAGGATGAGTACATAACTACTCAGGATCAGCTGGAATTGTATAGATATTGCATGTCTTCTACTCAGAGCAATGGAATAGTGAAAGGCAAGCTCAATTCAGGAACCTCCCTCATAATATTTAGAGTGGAACAGCCAATATCATTGTTTCTGTAAACGCTAATGTTCCATTGTGTACAAAATTCAACTGTTCACTCTATTGAGCTGAATGCATTACTTTGTATTTTGGTTAAGGATGTGTACATAACTACTCAGGATCAGCTGGAACTGTGTAGATATTGCATGTCTTCTACTCAGAGCAACGGAATAGTGAATGGCAAGCTGAATTCAGGAACCTACCTCACAACATCTCTGGAACAGCCAATATCTTTGTTTAGTTCTGTAAACGCAACTGTTCCATTGCGTACAAAAGGTGAGTTACTTAAAGCAACTCCTAGAAAATTGGTAGCACACTGATAAAATTGGTTGCATACTACTCTAAAGCATATGTTAAGTAAAATAATAAGGTTAACATCAAGTTAGCACATAGTAGTATTCAGCAAAATTCAAATCTATACTCGATTGAGCTGAATGCATTACTTTGTATTTTGGTTAAGGATGTGTACATAAGTACTCAGGATCAGCTGGAACTGTGTAGATATTGCATGTATACTACAGAGCAATTGAATACTCAAATGCAAGCTGAATTCAGGAACCTACCTCACAACATTTAGAGTGGAACAGCCAATATCTTTGTTTAGTTCTGTAAACGCTAATCTTCCATTGCGTATAAAAGGTGAGTTACTGAAAGCAACTCCTGGAAAATTTGTAGCACACTGATAAAATTGGTTGCATTCTACACTAAATCATATGGCAAGTAAAATAACATGGTTTACATATAGTAGTTTTCTGCAAAATTCAACTCTGCACTTTATTGAGCTAAATGCATTATTTTCTATTCTATGCATTTTGAGATATGGATGTGTACATAACTACTCAGGATCAGCTGGAATTGTGTAGATATTGCATGTCTTCTACTCAGAGCAACGGAATAGTGAATGGCAAGCTGAATTCAGGAACCTACCTGATAACATTCAGAGTGGAACAGCCAATATTAGTTCTGTAAACTAATATTCCATTGCGTACAAAATTCGAGTTTCTGAAAGCAACTCCTGGAAAATTTGTAGCACACCGATAAAATTGGTTGCATACTACTCTAAAGCATATGTTAAGTAAAATAATAAGGTTAACATCAAGTTAGCACATAGTAGTATTCAGCAAAATTCAAATCTATACTCGATTGAGCTGAATGCATTACTTTGTATTTTGGTTAAGGATGTGTACATAACTACTAAGGATCAGCTGGAACTGTGTAGATATTGCATGTATACTACAGAGCAATTGAATACTCAAATGCAAGCTGAATTCAGGAACCTACCTCACAACATTTAGAGTGGAACAGCCAATATCTTTGTTTAGTTCTGTAAACGCTAATGTTCCATTGCGTACAAAAAGTGAGTTACTGAAAGCAACTCCTGGAAAATTTGTAGCACACTGATAAAATTGGTTGCATACTACTGTAAATCATATGGTAAGTAAAATAATGTTTACATCAAGTTAGATAGTAGTTTTCATCAAATTTCAGCTGAATGCATTACTTTCTATTCTATGTATTTTTAGTTAAGGATATGCACATAAGTAAGGGTGAGCTGGAACTGTATAGATATTGCATGCAGACTTTCAGAGACATGGAATACTCAAATGCAAGCTGAATTCAGGAACCTCCCTCATAATATTTGGAGTGGAACAGCCAATATCTTTGTTTAGTTCTGTAAAGGCAAATGTTCCATTGTGTACAAAAGGTAATGAAACTGAAAGTCACCTCTCGATCATTGGTAGCACATCATAAAATTGGTTGCATGCTACTCGAATCCTCTGGTAAGTAAAATAATAAGGTTTACATCAAGTTAGCACATACTAGTTTTCAGCAAAATTCAAATCTACACTCGATTGAGCTGAATGCATCACTTTCTGTACTATGCATTTTGAGATATGGATGTGTACATAACTACTCAGGCTCAGCTGGAATTGTATCGATATTGCATGTATACTACAGAGCAATAGAATACTCAAATGCAAGCTGAATTCAGGAACCTACCTCACAACATTTAGAGTGGAACAGCCAATATCTTTGTTTAGTTCTGTAAACGCTAATGTTCCATTGCGTACAAAAGGTGAGTTACTGAAAGCAACTCCTGGAAAATTTGTAGCACACTGATAAAATTGGTTGCATTCTACACTAAATCATATGGCAAGTAAAATAACATGGTTTACATATAGTAGTTTTCAGCAAAATTCAATTGTACACACTATTGAGATGAATGCATTACTTTGTATTCTATGCATTTTGGTTAAGGATGAGTACATAACTACTCAGGATCAGCTGGAATTGTATAGGTATTGCATGTCTTCTACTCAGAGCAATGGAATAGTGAAAGGCAAGCTCAATTCAGGAACCTCCCTCATAATATTTAGAGTGGAACAGCCAATATCTTTGTTTCTGTAAACGCTAATGTTCCATTGTGTACAAAATTCAACTGTTCACTCTATTGAGCTGAATGCATTACTTTGTATTTTGGTTAAGGATGTGTACATAACTACTCAGGATCAGCTGGAACTGTGTAGATATTGCATGTCTTCTACTCAGAGCAACGGAATAGTGAATGGCAAGCTGAATTCAGGAACCTACCTCACAACATCTCTGGAACAGCCAATATCTTTGTTTAGTTCTGTAAACGCAACTGTTCCATTGCGTACAAAAGGTGAGTTACTTAAAGCAACTCCTAGAAAATTGGTAGCACACTGATAAAATTGGTTGCATACTACTCTAAAGCATATGTTAAGTAAAATAATAAGGTTAACATCAAGTTAGCACATAGTAGTATTCAGCAAAATTCAAATCTATACTCGATTGAGCTGAATGCATTACTTTGTATTTTGGTTAAGGATGTGTACATAACTACTCAGGGTGAGAAGGAACTGTATAGATATTGCATGTATACTACAGAGCAATAGAATACTCAAATGAAAGCTGAATTCAGGAACCTCCCTCATAATATTTAGAGTGGAACAGCCAATATCTTTGTTTCTGTGAACGCTAATGTTCCATTGTGTACAAAATTCAACTGTTCACTCTATTGAGCTGAATGCATTACTTTGTCTTCTATGCATTTTGGTTAAGGATGTGTACATAACTACTCAGGATCAGCTGGAACTGTGTAGATATTGCATGTCTTCTACTCAGAGCAATGGAATAGTGAAAGGCAAGCTGAATTCAGGAACCTACCTCACAACATCTCTGGAAAAGACAATATCTTTGTTTAGTTCTGTAAACGCAACTGTTCCATTGCGTACAAAAGGTGAGTTACTTAAAGCAACTCCTAGAAAATTGGTAGCACACTGATAAAATTGGTTGCATACTACTCTAAATCATATGGAAAGTAAAATAATAAACTTTACATCAAGTTAGCACATAGTAGTTTTCAGCAAAATTCCAATCTATACTCGTTTGAGCTGAATGCATTACTTTGTATTTTGGTTAAGGATGTGTACATAACTACTCAGGATCAGCTGGAACTGTGTAGATATTGCATGTCTTCTACTCAGAGCAACGGAATAGTGAATGGCAAGCTGAATTCAGGAACCTACCTGATAACATTCAGAGTGGAACAGCCAATATTAGTTCTGTAAACTAATATTCCATTGCGTACAAAATTCGAGTTTCTGAAAGCAACTCCTGGAAAATTTGTAGCACACCGATAAAATTGGTTGCATACTACTCTAAAGCATATGTTAAGTAAAATAATAAGGTTAACATCAAGTTAGCACATAGTAGTATTCAGCAAAATTCAAATCTATACTCGATTGAGCTGAATGCATTACTTTGTATTTTGGTTAAGGATGTGTACATAACTACTAAGGATCAGCTGGAACTGTGTAGATATTGCATGTATACTACAGAGCAATTGAATACTCAAATGCAAGCTGAATTCAGGAACCTACCTCACAACATTTAGAGTGGAACAGCCAATATCTTTGTTTAGTTCTGTTAACGCTAATGTTCCATTGCGTACAAAAAGTGAGTTACTGAAAGCAACTCCTGGAAAATTTGTAGCACACTGATAAAATTGGTTGCATACTACTGTAAATCATATGGTAAGTAAAATAATGTTTACATCAAGTTAGATAGTAGTTTTCATCAAATTTCAGCTGAATGCATTACTTTCTATTCTATGTATTTTTAGTTAAGGATATGCACATAAGTAAGGGTGAGCTGGAACTGTATAGATATTGCATGCAGACTTTCAGAGACATGGAATACTCAAATGCAAGCTGAATTCAGGAACCTCCCTCATAATATTTGGAGTGGAACAGCCAATATCTTTGTTTAGTTCTGTAAAGGCAAATGTTCCATTGTGTACAAAAGGTAATGAAACTGAAAGTCACCTCTCGATCATTGGTAGCACATCATAAAATTGGTTGCATGCTACTCGAATCCTCTGGTAAGTAAAATAATAAGGTTTACATCAAGTTAGCACATACTAGTTTTCAGCAAAATTCAAATCTACACTCGATTGAGCTGAATGCATCACTTTCTGTACTATGCATTTTGAGATATGGATGTGTACATAACTACTCAGGCTCAGCTGGAATTGTATCGATATTGCATGTATACTACAGAGCAATAGAATACTCAAATGCAAGCTGAATTCAGGAACCTACCTCACAACATTTAGAGTGGAACAGCCAATATCTTTGTTTAGTTCTGTAAACGCTAATGTTCCATTGCGTACAAAAGGTGAGTTACTGAAAGCAACTCCTGGAAAATTTGTAGCACACTGATAAAATTGGTTGCATACTACACTAAATCATATGGTAAGTAAAATAATGTTTACATCAAGTTAGCACATAGTAGTTTTCAGCAAAATTCAAATCTACACTCGATTGAGCTGAATGCATCACTTTCTGTACTATGCATTTTGAGATATGGATGTATACATAACTACTCAGGGTGAGATGGAACTGTATAGATATTGCATGTCTTCTACTCGGAGCAATGGAATACTCAAATGCAAGCTGAATATAGGAACCTACCTCACAACATCTCGAGTGGAACAGCCAATATCTTTGTTTAGTTCTGTAAACGCAACTGTTCCATTGCGTACAAAAGGTGAGTTACTGAAAGCAACTCCTGGAAAATTTATAGCACACTGATAAAATTGGTTGCATTCTACACTAAATCATATGGCAAGTAAAATAACATGGTTTACATATAGTAGTTTTCTGCAAAATTCAACTCTGCACTCTATTGAGCTAAATGCATTATTTTCTATTCTATGCATTTTGAGATATGGATGTGTACATAACTGCTCAGGATCAGCTGGAATTGTATAGATATTGCATGTCTTCAACTCGGAGCAATGGAATAGTGAAAGGCAAGCTGAATTCAGGAACCTACCTGATAACATTCAGAGTGGAACAGCCAATATCTTTGTTTAGTTCTGTAAACGCAACTGTTCCATTGCGTACAAAAGGTGAGTTACTTAAAGCAACTCCTAGAAAATTGGTAGCACACTGATAAAATTGGTTGCATACTACTCTAAAGCATATGTTAAGTAAAATAATAAGGTTAACATCAAGTTAGCACATAGTAGTATTCAGCAAAATTCAAATCTATACTCGATTGAGCTGAATGCATTACTTTGTATTTTGGTTAAGGATGTGTACATAACTACTCAGGATCAGCTGGAACTGTGTAGATATTGCATGTATACTACAGAGCAATTGAATACTCAAATGCAAGCTGAATTCAGGAACCTACCTCACAACATTTAGAGTGGAACAGCCAATATCTTTGTTTAGTTCTGTAAACGCTAATGTTCCATTGCGTACAAAAAGTGAGTTACTGAAAGCAACTCCTGGAAAATTTGTAGCACACTGATAAAATTGGTTGCATACTACTGTAAATCATATGGTAAGTAAAATAATGTTTACATCAAGTTAGATAGTAGTTTTCATCAAATTTCAGCTGAATGCATTACTTTCTATTCTATGTATTTTTAGTTAAGGATATGCACATAAGTAAGGGTGAGCTGGAACTGTATAGATATTGCATGCAGACTTTCAGAGACATGGAATACTCAAATGCAAGCTGAATTCAGGAACCTCCCTCATAATATTTGGAGTGGAACAGCCAATATCTTTGTTTAGTTCTGTAAAGGCAAATGTTCCATTGTGTACAAAAGGTAATGAAACTGAAAGTCACCTCTCGATCATTGGTAGCACATCATAAAATTGGTTGCATGCTACTCGAATCCTCTGGTAAGTAAAATAATAAGGTTAACATCAAGTTAGCACATAGTAGTATTCAGCAAAATTCAAATCTATACTCGATTGAGCTGAATGCATTACTTTGTATTTTGGTTAAGGATGTGTACATAACTACTAAGGATCAGCTGGAACTGTGTAGATATTGCATGTATACTACAGAGCAATAGAATACTCAAATGCAAGCTGAATTCAGGAACCTACCTCACAACATTTAGAGTGGAACAGCCAATATCTTTGTTTAGTTCTGTAAACGCTAAAGTTCCATTGCGTACAAAAGGTGAGTTACTGAAAGCAACTCCTGGAAAATTTGTAGCACACTGATAAAATTGGTTGCATTCTACACTAAATCATATGGCAAGTAAAATAACATGGTTTACATATAGTAGTTTTCAGCAAAATTCAATTGTACACACTATTGAGATGAATGCATTACTTTGTATTCTATGCATTTTGGTTAAGGATGAGTACATAACTACTCAGGATCAGCTGGAATTGTATAGATATTGCATGTCTTCTACTCAGAGCAATGGAATAGTGAAAGGCAAGCTCAATTCAGGAACCTCCCTCATAATATTTAGAGTGGAACAGCCAATATCTTTGTTTCTGTAAACGCTAATGTTCCATTGTGTACAAAATTCAACTGTTCACTCTATTGAGCTGAATGCATTACTTTGTATTTTGGTTAAGGATGTGTACATAACTACTCAGGATCAGCTGGAACTGTGTAGATATTGCATGTCTTCTACTCAGAGCAACGGAATAGTGAATGGCAAGCTGAATTCAGGAACCTACCTCACAACATCTCTGGAACAGCCAATATCTTTGTTTAGTTCTGTAAACGCAACTGTTCCATTGCGTACATAAGGTGAGTTACTTAAAGCCACTCCTAGAAAATTGGTAGCACACTGATAAAATTGGTTGCATACTACTCTAAAGCATATGTTAAGTAAAATAATAAGGTTAACATCAAGTTAGCACATAGTAGTATTCAGCAAAATTCAAAGCTATACTCGATTGAGCTGAATGCATTACTTTGTATTTTGGTTAAGGATGTGTACATAACTACTCAGGATCAGCTGGAACTGTGTAGATATTGCATGTATACTACAGAGCAATTGAATACTCAAATGCAAGCTGAATTCAGGAACCTACCTCACAACATTTAGAGTGGAACAGCCAATATCTTTGTTTAGTTCTGTAAACGCTAATGTTCCATTGCGTACAAAAGGTGAGTTACTGAAAGCAACTCCTGGAAAATTAGTAGCACACTGATAAAATTGGTTGCATTCTACACTAAATCATATGGCAAGTAAAATAACATGGTTTACATATAGTAGTTTTCTGCAAAATTCAACTCTGCACTTTATTGAGCTAAATGCATTATTTTCTATTCTATGCATTTTGAGATATGGATGTGTACATAACTACTCAGGATCAGCTGGAACTGTGTGGATATTGCATGTCTTCTACTCAGAGCAACGGAATAGTGAATGGCAAGCTGAATTCAGGAACCTACCTGATAACATTCAGAGTGGAACAGCCAATATTAGTTCTGTAAACTAATATTCCATTGCGTACAAAATTCGAGTTTCTGAAAGCAACTCCTGGAAAATTTGTAGCACACCGATAAAATTGGTTGCATACTACTCTAAAGCATATGTTAAGTAAAATAATAAGGTTAACATCAAGTTAGCACATAGTAGTATTCAGCAAAATTCAAATCTATACTCGATTGAGCTGAATGCATTACTTTGTATTTTGGTTAAGGATGTGTACATAACTACTAAGGATCAGCTGGAACTGTGTAGATATTGCATGTATACTACAGAGCAATTGAATACTCAAATGCAAGCTGAATTCAGGAACCTACCTCACAACATTTAGAGTGGAACAGCCAATATCTTTGTTTAGTTCTGTAAACGCTAATGTTCCATTGCGTACAAAAAGTGAGTTACTGAAAGCAACTCCTGGAAAATTTGTAGCCCACTGATAAAATTGGTTGCATACTACTGTAAATCATATGGTAAGTAAAATAATGTTTACATCAAGTTAGATAGTAGTTTTCATCAAATTTCAGCTGAATGCATTACTTTCTATTCTATGTATTTTTAGTTAAGGATATGCACATAAGTAAGGGTGAGCTGGAACTGTATAGATATTGCATGCAGACTTTCAGAGACATGGAATACTCAAATGCAAGCTGAATTCAGGAACCTCCCTCATAATATTTGGAGTGGAACAGCCAATATCTTTGTTTAGTTCTGTAAAGGCAAATGTTCCATTGTGTACAAAAGGTAATGAAACTGAAAGTCACCTCTCGATCATTGGTAGCACATCATAAAATTGGTTGCATGCTACTCGAATCCTCTGGTAAGTAAAATAATAAGGTTTACATCAAGTTAGCACATACTAGTTTTCAGCAAAATTCAAATCTACACTCGATTGAGCTGAATGCATCACTTTCTGTACTATGCATTTTGAGATATGGATGTGTACATAACTACTCAGGCTCAGCTGGAATTGTATCGATATTGCATGTATACTACAGAGCAATAGAATACTCAAATGCAAGCTGAATTCAGGAACCTACCTCACAACATTTAGAGTGGAACAGCCAATATCTTTGTTTAGTTCTGTAAACGCTAATGTTCCATTGCGTACAAAAGGTGAGTTACTGAAAGCAACTCCTGGAAAATTTGTAGCACACTGATAAAATTGGTTGCATACTACACTAAATCATATGGTAAGTAAAATAATGTTTACATCAAGTTAGCACATAGTAGTTTTCAGCAAAATTCAAATCTACACTCGATTGAGCTGAATGCATCACTTTCTGTACTATGCATTTTGAGATATGGATGTGTACATAACTACTCAGGGTGAGATGGAACTGTATAGATATTGCATGTCTTCTACTCGGAGCAATGGAATACTCAAATGCAAGCTGAATTTAGGAACCTACCTCACAACATCTCGAGTGGAACAGCCAATATCTTTGTTTAGTTCTGTAAACGCAACTGTTCCATTGCGTACAAAAGGTGAGTTACTGAAAGCAACTCCTGGAAAATCTATAGCACACTGATAAAATTGGTTGCATTCTACACTAAATCATATGGCAAGTAAAATAACATGGTTTACATATAGTAGTTTTCTGCAAAATTCAACTCTGCACTCTATTGAGCTAAATGCATTATTTTCTATTCTATGCATTTTGAGATATGGATGTGTACATAACTGCTCAGGATCAGCTGGAATTGTATAGATATTGCATGTCTTCAACTCGGAGCAATGGAATAGTGAAAGGCAAGCTGAATTCAGGAACCTACCTGATAACATTCAGAGTGGAACAGCCAATATCTTTGTTTAGTTCTGTAAACGCAACTGTTCCATTGCGTACAAAAGGTGAGTTACTTAAAGCAACTCCTAGAAAATTGGTAGCACACTGATAAAATTGGTTGCACACTACTCTAAAGCATATGTTAAGTAAAATAATAAGGTTAACATCAAGTTAGCACATAGTAGTATTCAGCAAAATTCAAATCTATACTCGATTGAGCTGAATGCATTACTTTGTATTTTGGTTAAGGATGTGTACATAACTACTCAGGATCAGCTGGAACTGTGTAGATATTGCATGTATACTACAGAGCAATTGAATACTCAAATGCAAGCTGAATTCAGGAACCTACCTCACAACATTTAGAGTGGAACAGCCAATATCTTTGTTTAGCTCTGTAAACGCTAATGTTCCATTGCGTACAAAAGGTGAGTTACTGAAAGCAACTCCTGGAAAATTTGTAGCACACTGATAAAATTGGTTGCATACTACTGTAAATCATATGGTAAGTAAAATAATGTTTACATCAAGTTAGATAGTAGTTTTCATCAAATTTCAGCTGAATGCATTACTTTCTATTCTATGTATTTTTAGTTAAGGATATGCACAGAAGTAAGGGTGAGCTGGAACTGTATAGATATTGCATGCAGACTTTCAGAGACATGGAATACTCAAATGCAAGCTGAATTCAGGAACCTCCCTCATAATATTTGGAGTGGAACAGCCAATATCTTTGTTTAGTTCTGTAAAGGCAAATGTTCCATTGTGTACAAAAGGTAATGAAACTGAAAGTCACCTCTCGATCATTGGTAGCACATCATAAAATTGGTTGCATGCTACTCGAATCCTCTGGTAAGTAAAATAATAAGGTTTACATCAAGTTAGCACATAGTAGTATTCAGCAAAATTCAAATCTATACTCGATTGAGCTGAATGCATTACTTTGTATTTTGGTTAAGGATGTGTACATAACTACTAAGGATCAGCAGGAACTGTGTAGATATTGCATGTATACTACAGAGCAATAGAATACTCAAATGCAAGCTGAATTCAGGAACCTACCTCACAACATTTAGAGTGGAACAGCCAATATCTTTGTTTAGTTCTGTTAACGCTAATGTTCCATTGCGTACAAAAAGTGAGTTACTGAAAGCAACTCCTGGAAAATTTGTAGCACACTGATAAAATTGGTTGCATACTACTGTAAATCATATGGTAAGTAAAATAATGTTTACATCAAGTTAGATAGTAGTTTTCATCAAATTTCAGCTGAATGCATTACTTTCTATTCTATGTATTTTTAGTTAAGGATATGCACATAAGTAAGGGTGAGCTGGAACTGTATAGATATTGCATGCAGACTTTCAGAGACATGGAATACTCAAATGCAAGCTGAATTCAGGAACCTCCCTCATAATATTTGGAGTGGAACAGCCAATATCTTTGTTTAGTTCTGTAAAGGCAAATGTTCCATTGTGTACAAAAGGTAATGAAACTGAAAGTCACCTCTCGATCATTGGTAGCACATCATAAAATTGGTTGCATGCTACTCGAATCCTCTGGTAAGTAAAATAATAAGGTTTACATCAAGTTAGCACATACTAGTTTTCAGCAAAATTCAAATCTACACTCGATTGAGCTGAATGCATCACTTTCTGTACTATGCATTTTGAGATATGGATGTGTACATAACTACTCAGGCTCAGCTGGAATTGTATCGATATTGCATGTATACTACAGAGCAATAGAATACTCAAATGCAAGCTGAATTCAGGAACCTACCTCACAACATTTAGAGTGGAACAGCCAATATCTTTGTTTAGTTCTGTAAACGCTAATGTTCCATTGCGTACAAAAGGTGAGTTACTGAAAGCAACTCCTGGAAAATTTGTAGCACACTGATAAAATTGGTTGCATACTACACTAAATCATATGGTAAGTAAAATAATGTTTACATCAAGTTAGCACATAGTAGTTTTCAGCAAAATTCAAATCTACACTCGATTGAGCTGAATGCATCACTTTCTGTACTATGCATTTTGAGATATGGATGTATACATAACTACTCAGGGTGAGATGGAACTGTATAGATATTGCATGTCTTCTACTCGGAGCAATGGAATACTCAAATGCAAGCTGAATTTAGGAACCTACCTCACAACATCTCGAGTGGAACAGCCAATATCTTTGTTTAGTTCTGTAAACGCAACTGTTCCATTGCGTACAAAAGGTGAGTTACTGAAAGCAACTCCTGGAAAATTTATAGCACACTGATAAAATTGGTTGCATTCTACACTAAATCATATGGCAAGTAAAATAACATGGTTTACATATAGTAGTTTTCTGCAAAATTCAACTCTGCACTCTATTGAGCTAAATGCATTATTTTCTATTCTATGCATTTTGAGATATGGATGTGTACATAACTGCTCAGGATCAGCTGGAATTGTATAGATATTGCATGTCTTCAACTCGGAGCAATGGAATAGTGAAAGGCAAGCTGAATTCAGGAACCTACCTGATAACATTCAGAGTGGAACAGCCAATATCTTTGTTTAGTTCTGTAAACGCAACTGTTCCATTGCGTACAAAAGGTGAGTTACTTAAAGCAACTCCTAGAAAATTGGTAGCACACTGATAAAATTGGTTGCATACTACTCTAAAGCATATGTTAAGTAAAATAATAAGGTTAACATCAAGTTAGCACATAGTAGTATTCAGCAAAATTCAAATCTATACTCGATTGAGCTGAATGCATTACTTTGTATTTTGGTTAAGGATGTGTACATAACTACTCAGGATCAGCTGGAACTGTGTAGATATTGCATGTATACTACAGAGCAATTGAATACTCAAATGCAAGCTGAATTCAGGAACCTACCTCACAACATTTAGAGTGGAACAGCCAATATCTTTGTTTAGTTCTGTAAACGCTAATGTTCCATTGCGTACAAAAAGTGAGTTACTGAAAGCAACTCCTGGAAAATTTGTAGCACACTGATAAAATTGGTTGCATACTACTGTAAATCATATGGTAAGTAAAATAATGTTTACATCAAGTTAGATAGTAGTTTTCATCAAATTTCAGCTGAATGCATTACTTTCTATTCTATGTATTTTTAGTTAAGGATATGCACATAAGTAAGGGTGAGCTGGAACTGTATAGATATTGCATGCAGACTTTCAGAGACATGGAATACTCAAATGCAAGCTGAATTCAGGAACCTCCCTCATAATATTTGGAGTGGAACAGCCAATATCTTTGTTTAGTTCTGTAAAGGCAAATGTTCCATTGTGTACAAAAGGTAATGAAACTGAAAGTCACCTCTCGATCATTGGTAGCACATCATAAAATTGGTTGCATGCTACTCGAATCCTCTGGTAAGTAAAATAATAAGGTTAACATCAAGTTAGCACATAGTAGTATTCAGCAAAATTCAAATCTATACTCGATTGAGCTGAATGCATTACTTTGTATTTTGGTTAAGGATGTGTACATAACTACTAAGGATCAGCTGGAACTGTGTAGATATTGCATGTATACTACAGAGCAATAGAATACTCAAATGCAAGCTGAATTCAGGAACCTACCTCACAACATTTAGAGTGGAACAGCCAATATCTTTGTTTAGTTCTGTAAACGCTAAAGTTCCATTGCGTACAAAAGGTGAGTTACTGAAAGCAACTCCTGGAAAATTTGTAGCACACTGATAAAATTGGTTGCATTCTACACTAAATCATATGGCAAGTAAAATAACATGGTTTACATATAGTAGTTTTCAGCAAAATTCAATTGTACACACTATTGAGATGAATGCATTACTTTGTATTCTATGCATTTTGGTTAAGGATGAGTACATAACTACTCAGGATCAGCTGGAATTGTATAGATATTGCATGTCTTCTACTCAGAGCAATGGAATAGTGAAAGGCAAGCTCAATTCAGGAACCTCCCTCATAATATTTAGAGTGGAACAGCCAATATCTTTGTTTCTGTAAACGCTAATGTTCCATTGTGTACAAAATTCAACTGTTCACTCTATTGAGCTGAATGCATTACTTTGTATTTTGGTTAAGGATGTGTACATAACTACTCAGGATCAGCTGGAACTGTGTAGATATTGCATGTCTTCTACTCAGAGCAACGGAATAGTGAATGGCAAGCTGAATTCAGGAACCTACCTCACAACATCTCTGGAACAGCCAATATCTTTGTTTAGTTCTGTAAACGCAACTGTTCCATTGCGTACAAAAGGTGAGTTACTTAAAGCAACTCCTAGAAAATTGGTAGCACACTGATAAAATTGGTTGCATACTACTCTAAAGCATATGTTAAGTAAAATAATAAGGTTAACATCAAGTTAGCACATAGTAGTATTCAGCAAAATTCAAATCTATACTCGATTGAGCTGAATGCATTACTTTGTATTTTGGTTAAGGATGTGTACATAAGTACTCAGGATCAGCTGGAACTGTGTAGATATTGCATGTATACTACAGAGCAATTGAATACTCAAATGCAAGCTGAATTCAGGAACCTACCTCACAACATTTAGAGTGGAACAGCCAATATCTTTGTTTAGTTCTGTAAACGCTAATGTTCCATTGCGTACAAAAGGTGAGTTACTGAAAGCAACTCCTGGAAAATTTGTAGCACACTGATAAAATTGGTTGCATTCTACACTAAATCATATGGCAAGTAAAATAACATGGTTTACATATAGTAGTTTTCTGCAAAATTCAACTCTGCACTTTATTGAGCTAAATGCATTATTTTCTATTCTATGCATTTTGAGATATGGATGTGTACATAACTACTCAGGATCAGCTGGAACTGTGTGGATATTGCATGTCTTCTACTCAGAGCAACGGAATAGTGAATGGCAAGCTGAATTCAGGAACCTACCTGATAACATTCAGAGTGGAACAGCCAATATTAGTTCTGTAAACTAATATTCCATTGCGTACAAAATTCGAGTTTCTGAAAGCAACTCCTGGAAAATTTGTAGCACACCGATAAAATTGGTTGCATACTACTCTAAAGCATATGTTAAGTAAAATAATAAGGTTAACATCAAGTTAGCACATAGTAGTATTCAGCAAAATTCAAATCTATACTCGATTGAGCTGAATGCATTACTTTGTATTTTGGTTAAGGATGTGTACATAACTACTCAGGATCAGCTGGAACTGTGTAGATATTGCATGTATACTACAGAGCAATTGAATACTCAAATGCAAGCTGAATTCAGGAACCTACCTCACAACATTTAGAGTGGAACAGCCAATATCTTTGTTTAGTTCTGTAAACGCTAATGTTCCATTGCGTACAAAAAGTGAGTTACTGAAAGCAACTCCTGGAAAATTTGTAGCACACTGATAAAATTGGTTGCATACTACTGTAAATCATATGGTAAGTAAAATAATGTTTACATCAAGTTAGATAGTAGTTTTCATCAAATTTCAGCTGAATGCATTACTTTCTATTCTATGTATTTTTAGTTAAGGATATGCACATAAGTAAGGGTGAGCTGGAATTGTATAGATATTGCATGCAGACTTTCAGAGACATGGAATACTCAAATGCAAGCTGAATTCAGGAACCTCCCTCATAATATTTGGAGTGGAACAGCCAATATCTTTGTTTAGTTCTGTAAAGGCAAATGTTCCATTGTGTACAAAAGGTAATGAAACTGAAAGTCACCTCTCGATCATTGGTAGCACATCATAAAATTGGTTGCATGCTACTCGAATCCTCTGGTAAGTAAAATAATAAGGTTAACATCAAGTTAGCACATAGTAGTATTCAGCAAAATTCAAATCTATACTCGATTGAGCTGAATGCATTACTTTGTATTTTGGTTAAGGATGTGTACATAACTACTAAGGATCAGCTGGAACTGTGTAGATATTGCATGTATACTACAGAGCAATTGAATACTCAAATGCAAGCTGAATTCAGGAACCTACCTCACAACATTTAGAGTGGAACAGCCAATATCTTTGTTTAGTTCTGTAAACGCTAAAGTTCCATTGCGTACAAAAGGTGAGTTACTGAAAGCAACTCCTGGAAAATTTGTAGCACACTGATAAAATTGGTTGCATTCTACACTAAATCATATGGCAAGTAAAATAACATGGTTTACATATAGTAGTTTTCAGCAAAATTCAATTGTACACACTATTGAGATGAATGCATTACTTTGTATTCTATGCATTTTGGTTAAGGATGAGTACATAACTACTCAGGATCAGCTGGAATTGTATAGATATTGCATGTCTTCTACTCAGAGCAATGGAATAGTGAAAGGCAAGCTCAATTCAGGAACCTCCCTCATAATATTTAGAGTGGAACAGCCAATATCTTTGTTTCTGTAAACGCTAATGTTCCATTGTGTACAAAATTCAACTGTTCACTCTATTGAGCTGAATGCATTACTTTGTATTTTGGTTAAGGATGTGTACATAACTACTCAGGATCAGCTGGAACTGTGTAGATATTGCATGTCTTCTACTCAGAGCAACGGAATAGTGAATGGCAAGCTGAATTCAGGAACCTACCTCACAACATCTCTGGAACAGCCAATATCTTTGTTTAGTTCTGTAAACGCAACTGTTCCATTGCGTACAAAAGGTGAGTTACTTAAAGCAACTCCTAGAAAATTGGTAGCACACTGATAAAATTGGTTGCATACTACTCTAAAGCATATGTTAAGTAAAATAATAAGGTTAACATCAAGTTAGCACATAGTAGTATTCAGCAAAATTCAAATCTATACTCGATTGAGCTGAATGCATTACTTTGTATTTTGGTTAAGGTTGTGTACATAAGTACTCAGGATCAGCTGGAACTGTGTAGATATTGCATGTATACTACAGAGCAATTGAATACTCAAATGCAAGCTGAATTCAGGAACCTACCTCACAACATTTAGAGTGGAACAGCCAATATCTTTGTTTAGTTCTGTAAACGCTAATGTTCCATTGCGTACAAAAGGTGAGTTACTGAAAGCAACTCCTGGAAAATTTGTAGCACACTAATAAAATTGGTTGCATTCTACACTAAATCATATGGCAAGTAAAATAACATGGTTTACATATAGTAGTTTTCTGCAAAATTCAACTCTGCACTTTATTGAGCTAAATGCATTATTTTCTATTCTATGCATTTTGAGATATGGATGTGTACATAACTACTCAGGATCAGCTGGAACTGTGTGGATATTGCATGTCTTCTACTCAGAGCAACGGAATAGTGAATGGCAAGCTGAATTCAGGAACCTACCTGATAACATTCAGAGTGGAACAGCCAATATTAGTTCTGTAAACTAATATTCCATTGCGTACAAAATTCGAGTTTCTGAAAGCAACTCCTGGAAAATTTGTAGCACACCGATAAAATTGGTTGCATACTACTCTAAAGCATATGTTAAGTAAAATAATAAGGTTAACATCAAGTTAGCACATAGTAGTATTCAGCAAAATTCAAATCTATACTCGATTGAGCTGAATGCATTACTTTGTATTTTGGTTAAGGATGTGTACATAACTACTAAGGATCAGCTGGAACTGTGTAGATATTGCATGTATACTACAGAGCAATTGAATACTCAAATGCAAGCTGAATTCAGGAACCTACCTCACAACATTTAGAGTGGAACAGCCAATATCTTTGTTTAGTTCTGTTAACGCTAATGTTCCATTGCGTACAAAAAGTGAGTTACTGAAAGCAACTCCTGGAAAATTTGTAGCACACTGATAAAATTGGTTGCATACTACTGTAAATCATATGGTAAGTAAAATAATGTTTACATCAAGTTAGATAGTAGTTTTCATCAAATTTCAGCTGAATGCATTACTTTCTATTCTATGTATTTTTAGTTAAGGATATGCACATAAGTAAGGGTGAGCTGGAACTGTATAGATATTGCATGCAGACTTTCAGAGACATGGAATACTCAAATGCAAGCTGAATTCAGGAACCTCCCTCATAATATTTGGAGTGGAACAGCCAATATCTTTGTTTAGTTCTGTAAAGGCAAATGTTCCATTGTGTACAAAAGGTAATGAAACTGAAAGTCACCTCTCGATCATTGGTAGCACATCATAAAATTGGTTGCATGCTACTCGAATCCTCTGGTAAGTAAAATAATAAGGTTTACATCAAGTTAGCACATACTAGTTTTCAGCAAAATTCAAATCTACACTCGATTGAGCTGAATGCATCACTTTCTGTACTATGCATTTTGAGATATGGATGTGTACATAACTACTCAGGCTCAGCTGGAATTGTATCGATATTGCATGTATACTACAGAGCAATAGAATACTCAAATGCAAGCTGAATTCAGGAACCTACCTCACAACATTTAGAGTGGAACAGCCAATATCTTTGTTTAGTTCTGTAAACGCTAATGTTCCATTGCGTACAAAAGGTGAGTTACTGAAAGCAACTCCTGGAAAATTTGTAGCACACTGATAAAATTGGTTGCATACTACACTAAATCATATGGTAAGTAAAATAATGTTTACATCAAGTTAGCACATAGTAGTTTTCAGCCAAATTCAAATCTACACTCGATTGAGCTGAATGCATCACTTTCTGTACTATGCATTTTGAGATATGGATGTATACATAACTACTCAGAGTGAGATGGAACTGTATAGATATTGCATGTCTTCTACTCGGAGCAATGGAATACTCAAATGCAAGCTGAATTTAGGAACCTACCTCACAACATCTCGAGTGGAACAGCCAATATCTTTGTTTAGTTCTGTAAACGCAACTGTTCCATTGCGTACAAAAGGTGAGTTACTGAAAGCTACTCCTGGAAAATTTATAGCACACTGATAAAATTGGTTGCATTCTACACTAAATCATATGGCAAGTAAAATAACATGGTTTACATATAGTAGTTTTCTGCAAAATTCAACTCTGCACTCTATTGAGCTAAATGCATTATTTTCTATTCTATGCATTTTGAGATATGGATGTGTACATAACTGCTCAGGATCAGCTGGAATTGTATAGATATTGCATGTCTTCAACTCGGAGCAATGGAATAGTGAAAGGCAAGCTGAATTCAGGAACCTACCTGATAACATTCAGAGTGGAACAGCCAATATCTTTGTTTAGTTCTGTAAACGCAACTGTTCCATTGCGTACAAAAGGTGAGTTACTTAAAGCAACTCCTAGAAAATTGGTAGCACACTGATAAAATTGGTTGCATACTACTCTAAAGCATATGTTAAGTAAAATAATAAGGTTAACATCAAGTTAGCACATAGTAGTATTCAGCAAAATTCAAATCTATACTCGATTGAGCTGAATGCATTACTTTGTATTTTGGTTAAGGATGTGTACATAACTACTCAGGATCAGCTGGAACTGTGTAGATATTGCATGTATACTACAGAGCAATTGAATACTCAAATGCAAGCTGAATTCAGGAACCTACCTCACAACATTTAGAGTGGAACAGCCAATATCTTTGTTTAGTTCTGTAAACGCTAATGTTCCATTGCGTACAAAAAGTGAGTTACTGAAAGCAACTCCTGGAAAATTTGTAGCACACTGATAAAATTGGTTGCATACTACTGTAAATCATATGGTAAGTAAAATAATGTTTACATCAAGTTAGATAGTAGTTTTCATCAAATTTCAGCTGAATGCATTACTTTCTATTCTATGTATTTTTAGTTAAGGATATGCACATAAGTAAGGGTGAGCTGGAACTGTATAGATATTGCATGCAGACTTTCAGAGACATGGAATACTCAAATGCAAGCTGAATTCAGGAACCTCCCTCATAATATTTGGAGTGGAACAGCCAATATCTTTGTTTAGTTCTGTAAAGGCAAATGTTCCATTGTGTACAAAAGGTAATGAAACTGAAAGTCACCTCTCGATCATTGGTAGCACATCATAAAATTGGTTGCATGCTACTCGAATCCTCTGGTAAGTAAAATAATAAGGTTAACATCAAGTTAGCACATAGTAGTATTCAGCAAAATTCAAATCTATACTCGATTGAGCTGAATGCATTACTTTGTATTTTGGTTAAGGATGTGTACATAACTACTAAGGATCAGCTGGAACTGTGTAGATATTGCATGTATACTACAGAGCAATAGAATACTCAAATGCAAGCTGAATTCAGGAACCTACCTCACAACATTTAGAGTGGAACAGCCAATATCTTTGTTTAGTTCTGTAAACGCTAAAGTTCCATTGCGTACAAAAGGTGAGTTACTGAAAGCAACTCCTGGAAAATTTGTAGCACACTGATAAAATTGGTTGCATTCTACACTAAATCATATGGCAAGTAAAATAACATGGTTTACATATAGTAGTTTTCAGCAAAATTCAATTGTACACACTATTGAGATGAATGCATTACTTTGTATTCTATGCATTTTGGTTAAGGATGAGTACATAACTACTCAGGATCAGCTGGAATTGTATAGATATTGCATGTCTTCTACTCAGAGCAATGGAATAGTGAAAGGCAAGCTCAATTCAGGAACCTCCCTCATAATATTTAGAGTGGAACAGCCAATATCTTTGTTTCTGTAAACGCTAATGTTCCATTGTGTACAAAATTCAACTGTTCACTCTATTGAGCTGAATGCATTACTTTGTATTTTGGTTAAGGATGTGTACATAACTACTCAGGATCAGCTGGAACTGTGTAGATATTGCATGTCTTCTACTCAGAGCAACGGAATAGTGAATGGCAAGCTGAATTCAGGAACCTACCTCACAACATCTCTGGAACAGCCAATATCTTTGTTTAGTTCTGTAAACGCAACTGTTCCATTGCGTACAAAAGGTGAGTTACTTAAAGCAACTCCTAGAAAATTGGTAGCACACTGATAAAATTGGTTGCATACTACTCTAAAGCATATGTTAAGTAAAATAATAAGGTTAACATCAAGTTAGCACATAGTAGTATTCAGCAAAATTCAAATCTATACTCGATTGAGCTGAATGCATTACTTTGTATTTTGGTTAAGGATGTGTACATAAGTACTCAGGATCAGCTGGAACTGTGTAGATATTGCATGTATACTACAGAGCAATTGAATACTCAAATGCAAGCTGAATTCAGGAACCTACCTCACAACATTTAGAGTGGAACAGCCAATATCTTTGTTTAGTTCTGTAAACGCTAATGTTCCATTGCGTACAAAAGGTGAGTTACTGAAAGCAACTCCTGGAAAATTTGTAGCACACTGATAAAATTGGTTGCATTCTACACTAAATCATATGGCAAGTAAAATAACATGGTTTACATATAGTAGTTTTCTGCAAAATTCAACTCTGCACTTTATTGAGCTAAATGCATTATTTTCTATTCTATGCATTTTGAGATATGGATGTGTACATAACTACTCAGGATCAGCTGGAACTGTGTGGATATTGCATGTCTTCTACTCAGAGCAACGGAATAGTGAATGGCAAGCTGAATTCAGGAACCTACCTGATAACATTCAGAGTGGAACAGCCAATATTAGTTCTGTAAACTAATATTCCATTGCGTACAAAATTCGAGTTTCTGAAAGCAACTCCTGGAAAATTTGTAGCACACCGATAAAATTGGTTGCATACTACTCTAAAGCATATGTTAAGTAAAATAATAAGGTTAACATCAAGTTAGCACATAGTAGTATTCAGCAAAATTCAAATCTATACTCGATTGAGCTGAATGCATTACTTTGTATTTTGGTTAAGGATGTGTACATAACTACTAAGGATCAGCTGGAACTGTGTAGATATTGCATGTATACTACAGAGCAATTGAATACTCAAATGCAAGCTGAATTCAGGAACCTACCTCACAACATTTAGAGTGGAACAGCCAATATCTTTGTTTAGTTCTGTAAACGCTAATGTTCCATTGCGTACAAAAAGTGAGTTACTGAAAGCAACTCCTGGAAAATTTGTAGCACACTGATAAAATTGGTTGCATACTACTGTAAATCATATGGTAAGTAAAATAATGTTTACATCAAGTTAGATAGTAGTTTTCATCAAATTTCAGCTGAATGCATTACTTTCTATTCTATGTATTTTTAGTTAAGGATATGCACATAAGTAAGGGTGAGCTGGAACTGTATAGATATTGCATGCAGACTTTCAGAGACATGGAATACTCAAATGCAAGCTGAATTCAGGAACCTCCCTCATAATATTTGGAGTGGAACAGCCAATATCTTTGTTTAGTTCTGTAAAGGCAAATGTTCCATTGTGTACAAAAGGTAATGAAACTGAAAGTCACCTCTCGATCATTGGTAGCACATCATAAAATTGGTTGCATGCTACTCGAATCCTCTGGTAAGTAAAATAATAAGGTTTACATCAAGTTAGCACATACTAGTTTTCAGCAAAATTCAAATCTACACTCGATTGAGCTGAATGCATCACTTTCTGTACTATGCATTTTGAGATATGGATGTGTACATAACTACTCAGGCTCAGCTGGAATTGTATCGATATTGCATGTATACTACAGAGCAATAGAATACTCAAATGCAAGCTGAATTCAGGAACCTACCTCACAACATTTAGAGTGGAACAGCCAATATCTTTGTTTAGTTCTGTAAACGCTAATGTTCCATTGCGTACAAAAGGTGAGTTACTGAAAGCAACTCCTGGAAAATTTGTAGCACACTGATAAAATTGGTTGCATACTACACTAAATCATATGGTAAGTAAAATAATGTTTACATCAAGTTAGCACATAGTAGTTTTCAGCAAAATTCAAATCTACACTCGATTGAGCTGAATGCATCACTTTCTGTACTATGCATTTTGAGATATGGATGTGTACATAACTACTCAGGGTGAGATGGAACTGTATAGATATTGCATGTCTTCTACTCGGAGCAATGGAATACTCAAATGCAAGCTGAATTTAGGAACCTACCTCACAACATCTCGAGTGGAACAGCCAATATCTTTGTTTAGTTCTGTAAACGCAACTGTTCCATTGCGTACAAAAGGTGAGTTACTGAAAGCAACTCCTGGAAAATTTATAGCACACTGATAAAATTGGTTGCATTCTACACTAAATCATATGGCAAGTAAAATAACATGGTTTACATATAGTAGTTTTCTGCAAAATTCAACTCTGCACTCTATTGAGCTCAATGCATTATTTTCTATTCTATGCATTTTGAGATATGGATGTGTACATAACTGCTCAGGATCAGCTGGAATTGTATAGATATTGCATGTCTTCAACTCGGAGCAATGGAATAGTGAAAGGCAAGCTGAATTCAGGAACCTACCTGATAACATTCAGAGTGGAACAGCCAATATCTTTGTTTAGTTCTGTAAACGCAACTGTTCCATTGCGTACAAAAGGTGAGTTACTTAAAGCAACTCCTAGAAAATTGGTAGCACACTGATAAAATTGGTTGCATACTACTCTAAAGCATATGTTAAGTAAAATAATAAGGTTAACATCAAGTTAGCACATAGTAGTATTCAGCAAAATTCAAATCTATACTCGATTGAGCTGAATGCATTACTTTGTATTTTGGTTAAGGATGTGTACATAACTACTAAGGATCAGCTGGAACTGTGTAGATATTGCATGTATACTACAGAGCAATAGAATACTCAAATGCAAGCTGAATTCAGGAACCTACCTCACAACATTTAGAGTGGAACAGCCAATATCTTTGTTTAGTTCTGTAAACGCTAAAGTTCCATTGCGTACAAAAGGTGAGTTACTGAAAGCAACTCCTGGAAAATTTGTAGCACACTGATAAAATTGGTTGCATTCTACACTAAATCATATGGCAAGTAAAATAACATGGTTTACATATAGTAGTTTTCAGCAAAATTCAATTGTACACACTATTGAGATGAATGCATTACTTTGTATTCTATGCATTTTGGTTAAGGATGAGTACATAACTACTCAGGATCAGCTGGAATTGTATAGATATTGCATGTCTTCTACTCAGAGCAATGGAATAGTGAAAGGCAAGCTCAATTCAGGAACCTCCCTCATAATATTTAGAGTGGAACAGCCAATATCTTTGTTTCTGTAAACGCTAATGTTCCATTGTGTACAAAATTCAACTGTTCACTCTATTGAGCTGAATGCATTACTTTGTATTTTGGTTAAGGATGTGTACATAACTACTCAGGATCAGCTGGAACTGTGTAGATATTGCATGTCTTCTACTCAGAGCAACGGAATAGTGAATGGCAAGCTGAATTCAGGAACCTACCTCACAACATCTCTGGAACAGCCAATATCTTTGTTTAGTTCTGTAAACGCAACTGTTCCATTGCGTACAAAAGGTGAGTTACTTAAAGCAACTCCTAGAAAATTGGTAGCACACTGATAAAATTGGTTGCATACTACTCTAAAGCATATGTTAAGTAAAATAATAAGGTTAACATCAAGTTAGCACATAGTAGTATTCAGCAAAATTCAAATCTATACTCGATTGAGCTGAATGCATTACTTTGTATTTTGGTTAAGGATGTGTACATAAGTACTCAGGATCAGCTGGAACTGTGTAGATATTGCATGTATACTACAGAGCAATTGAATACTCAAATGCAAGCTGAATTCAGGAACCTACCTCACAACATTTAGAGTGGAACAGCCAATATCTTTGTTTAGTTCTGTAAACGCTAATGTTCCATTGCGTACAAAAGGTGAGTTACTGAAAGCAACTCCTGGAAAATTTGTAGCACACTGATAAAATTGGTTGCATTCTACACTAAATCATATGGCAAGTAAAATAACATGGTTTACATATAGTAGTTTTCTGCAAAATTCAACTCTGCACTTTATTGAGCTAAATGCATTATTTTCTATTCTATGCATTTTGAGATATGGATGTGTACATAACTACTCAGGATCAGCTGGAACTGTGTGGATATTGCATGTCTTCTACTCAGAGCAACGGAATAGTGAATGGCAAGCTGAATTCAGGAACCTACCTGATAACATTCAGAGTGGAACAGCCAATATTAGTTCTGTAAACTAATATTCCATTGCGTACAAAATTCGAGTTTCTGAAAGCAACTCCTGGAAAATTTGTAGCACACCGATAAAATTGGTTGCATACTACTCTAAAGCATATGTTAAGTAAAATAATAAGGTTAACATCAAGTTAGCACATAGTAGTATTCAGCAAAATTCAAATCTATACTCGATTGAGCTGAATGCATTACTTTGTATTTTGGTTAAGGATGTGTACATAACTACTAAGGATCAGCTGGAACTGTGTAGATATTGCATGTATACTACAGAGCAATTGAATACTCAAATGCAAGCTGAATTCAGGAACCTACCTCACAACATTTAGAGTGGAACAGCCAATATCTTTGTTTAGTTCTGTAAACGCTAATGTTCCATTGCGTACAAAAAGTGAGTTACTGAAAGCAACTCCTGGAAAATTTGTAGCACACTGATAAAATTGGTTGCATACTACTGTAAATCATATGGTAAGTAAAATAATGTTTACATCAAGTTAGATAGTAGTTTTCATCAAATTTCAGCTGAATGCATTACTTTCTATTCTATGTATTTTTAGTTAAGGATATGCACATAAGTAAGGGTGAGCTGGAACTGTATAGATATTGCATGCAGACTTTCAGAGACATGGAATACTCAAATGCAAGCTGAATTCAGGAACCTCCCTCATAATATTTGGAGTGGAACAGCCAATATCTTTGTTTAGTTCTGTAAAGGCAAATGTTCCATTGTGTACAAAAGGTAATGAAACTGAAAGTCACCTCTCGATCATTGGTAGCACATCATAAAATTGGTTGCATGCTACTCGAATCCTCTGGTAAGTAAAATAATAAGGTTTACATCAAGTTAGCACATACTAGTTTTCAGCAAAATTCAAATCTACACTCGATTGAGCTGAATGCATCACTTTCTGTACTATGCATTTTGAGATATGGATGTGTACATAACTACTCAGGCTCAGCTGGAATTGTATCGATATTGCATGTATACTACAGAGCAATAGAATACTCAAATGCAAGCTGAATTCAGGAACCTACCTCACAACATTTAGAGTGGAACAGCCAATATCTTTGTTTAGTTCTGTAAACGCTAATGTTCCATTGCGTACAAAAGGTGAGTTACTGAAAGCAACTCCTGGAAAATTTGTAGCACACTGATAAAATTGGTTGCATACTACACTAAATCATATGGTAAGTAAAATAATGTTTACATCAAGATAGCACATAGTAGTTTTCAGCAAAATTCAAATCTACACTCGATTGAGCTGAATGCATCACTTTCTGTACTATGCATTTTGAGATATGGATGTGTACATAACTACTCAGGCTCAGCTGGAATTGTATCGATATTGCATGTATACTACAGAGCAATAGAATACTCAAATGCAAGCTGAATTCAGGAACCTACCTCACAACATTTAGAGTGGAACAGCCAATATCTTTGTTTAGTTCTGTAAACGCTAATGTTCCATTGCGTACAAAAGGTGAGTTACTGAAAGCAACTCCTGGAAAATTTGTAGCACACTGATAAAATTGGTTGCATACTACACTAAATCATATGGTAAGTAAAATAATGTTTACATCAAGTTAGCACATAGTAGTTTTCAGCAAAATTCAAATCTACACTCGATTGAGCTGAATGCATCACTTTCTGTACTATGCATTTTGAGATATGGATGTGTACATAACTACTCAGGGTGAGATGGAACTGTATAGATATTGCATGTCTTCTACTCGGAGCAATGGAATACTCAAATGCAAGCTGAATTTAGGAACCTACCTCACAACATCTCGAGTGGAACAGCCAATATCTTTGTTTAGTTCTGTAAACGCAACTGTTCCATTGCGTACAAAAGGTGAGTTACTGAAAGCAACTCCTGGAAAATTTATAGCACACTGATAAAATTGGTTGCATTCTACACTAAATCATATGGCAAGTAAAATAACATGGTTTACATATAGTAGTTTTCTGCAAAATTCAACTCTGCACTCTATTGAGCTAAATGCATTATTTTCTATTCTATGCATTTTGAGATATGGATGTGTACATAACTGCTCAGGATCAGCTGGAATTGTATAGATATTGCATGTCTTCAACTCGGAGCAATGGAATAGTGAAAGGCAAGCTGAATTCAGGAACCTACCTGATAACATTCAGAGTGGAACAGCCAATATCTTTGTTTAGTTCTGTAAACGCAACTGTTCCATTGCGTACAAAAGGTGAGTTACTTAAAGCAACTCCTAGAAAATTGGTAGCACACTGATAAAATTGGTTGCACACTACTCTAAAGCATATGTTAAGTAAAATAATAAGGTTAACATCAAGTTAGCACATAGTAGTATTCAGCAAAATTCAAATCTATACTCGATTGAGCTGAATGCATTACTTTGTATTTTGGTTAAGGATGTGTACATAACTACTCAGGATCAGCTGGAACTGTGTAGATATTGCATGTCTTCAACTCGGAGCAATGGAATAGTGAAAGGCAAGCTGAATTCAGGAACCTACCTGATAACATTCAGAGTGGAACAGCCAATATCTTTGTTTAGTTCTGTAAACGCAACTGTTCCATTGCGTACAAAAGGTGAGTTACTTAAAGCAACTCCTAGAAAATTGGTAGCACACTGATAAAATTGGTTGCATACTACTGTAAATCATATGGTAAGTAAAATAATGTTTACATCAAGTTAGATAGTAGTTTTCATCAAATTTCAGCTGAATGCATTACTTTCTATTCTATGTATTTTTAGTTAAGGATATGCACATAAGTAAGGGTGAGCTGGAACTGTATAGATATTGCATGCAGACTTTCAGAGACATGGAATATTCAAATGCAAGCTGAATTCAGGAACCTCCCTCATAATATTTGGAGTGGAACAGCCAATATCTTTGTTTAGTTCTGTAAAGGCAAATGTTCCATTGTGTACAAAAGGTAATGAAACTGAAAGTCACCTCTCGATCATTGGTAGCACATCATAAAATTGGTTGCATGCTACTCGAATCCTCTGGTAAGTAAAATAATAAGGTTAACATCAAGTTAGCACATAGTAGTATTCAGCAAAATTCAAATCTATACTCGATTGAGCTGAATGCATTACTTTGTATTTTGGTTAAGGATGTGTACATAACTACTAAGGATCAGCTGGAACTGTGTAGATATTGCATGTATACTACAGAGCAATTGAATACTCAAATGCAAGCTGAATTCAGGAACCTACCTCACAACATTTAGAGTGGAACAGCCAATATCTTTGTTTAGTTCTGTAAACGCTAAAGTTCCATTGCGTACAAAAGGTGAGTTACTGAAAGCAACTCCTGGAAAATTTGTAGCACACTGATAAAATTGGTTGCATTCTACACTAAATCATATGGCAAGTAAAATAACATGGTTTACATATAGTAGTTTTCAGCAAAATTCAATTGTACACACTATTGAGATGAATGCATTACTTTGTATTCTATGCATTTTGGTTAAGGATGAGTACATAACTACTCAGGATCAGCTGGAATTGTATAGATATTGCATGTCTTCTACTCAGAGCAATGGAATAGTGAAAGGCAAGCTCAATTCAGGAACCTCCCTCATAATATTTAGAGTGGAACAGCCAATATCTTTGTTTCTGTAAACGCTAATGTTCCATTGTGTACAAAATTCAACTGTTCACTCTATTGAGCTGAATGCATTACTTTGTATTTTGGTTAAGGATGTGTACATAACTACTCAGGATCAGCTGGAACTGTGTAGATATTGCATGTCTTCTACTCAGAGCAACGGAATAGTGAATGGCAAGCTGAATTCAGGAACCTACCTCACAACATCTCTGGAACAGCCAATATCTTTGTTTAGTTCTGTAAACGCAACTGTTCCATTGCGTACAAAAGGTGAGTTACTTAAAGCAACTCCTAGAAAATTGGTAGCACACTGATAAAATTGGTTGCATACTACTCTAAAGCATATGTTAAGTAAAATAATAAGGTTAACATCAAGTTAGCACATAGTAGTATTCAGCAAAATTCAAATCTATACTCGATTGAGCTGAATGCATTACTTTGTATTTTGGTTAAGGATGTGTACATAAGTACTCAGGATCAGCTGGAACTGTGTAGATATTGCATGTATACTACAGAGCAATTCAATACTCAAATGCAAGCTGAATTCAGGAACCTACCTCACAACATTTAGAGTGGAACAGCCAATATCTTTGTTTAGTTCTGTAAACGCTAATGTTCCATTGCGTACAAAAGGTGAGTTACTGAAAGCAACTCCTGGAAAATTTGTAGCACACTGATAAAATTGGTTGCATTCTACACTAAATCATATGGCAAGTAAAATAACATGGTTTACATATAGTAGTTTTCTGCAAAATTCAACTCTGCACTTTATTGAGCTAAATGCATTATTTTCTATTCTATGCATTTTGAGATATGGATGTGTACATAACTACTCAGGATCAGCTGGAACTGTGTGGATATTGCATGTCTTCTACTCAGAGCAACGGAATAGTGAATGGCAAGCTGAATTCAGGAACCTACCTGATAACATTCAGAGTGGAACAGCCAATATTAGTTCTGTAAACTAATATTCCATTGCGTACAAAATTCGAGTTTCTGAAAGCAACTCCTGGAAAATTTGTAGCACACCGATAAAATTGGTTGCATACTACTCTAAAGCATATGTTAAGTAAAATAATAAGGTTAACATCAAGTTAGCACATAGTAGTATTCAGCAAAATTCAAATCTATACTCGATTGAGCTGAATGCATTACTTTGTATTTTGGTTAAGGATGTGTACATAACTACTAAGGATCAGCTGGAACTGTGTAGATATTGCATGTATACTACAGAGCAATTGAATACTCAAATGCAAGCTGAATTCAGGAACCTACCTCACAACATTTAGAGTGGAACAGCCAATATCTTTGTTTAGTTCTGTAAACGCTAATGTTCCATTGCGTACAAAAAGTGAGTTACTGAAAGCAACTCCTGGAAAATTTGTAGCACACTGATAAAATTGGTTGCATACTACTGTAAATCATATGGTAAGTAAAATAATGTTTACATCAAGTTAGATAGTAGTTTTCATCAAATTTCAGCTGAATGCATTACTTTCTATTCTATGTATTTTTAGTTAAGGATATGCACATAAGTAAGGGTGAGCTGGAACTGTATAGATATTGCATGCAGACTTTCAGAGACATGGAATACTCAAATGCAAGCTGAATTCAGGAACCTCCCTCATAATATTTGGAGTGGAACAGCCAATATCTTTGTTTAGTTCTGTAAAGGCAAATGTTCCATTGTGTACAAAAGGTAATGAAACTGAAAGTCACCTCTCGATCATTGGTAGCACATCATAAAATTGGTTGCATGCTACTCGAATCCTCTGGTAAGTAAAATAATAAGGTTTACATCAAGTTAGCACATACTAGTTTTCAGCAAAATTCAAATCTACACTCGATTGAGCTGAATGCATCACTTTCTGTACTATGCATTTTGAGATATGGATGTGTACATAACTACTCAGGCTCAGCTGGAATTGTATCGATATTGCATGTATACTACAGAGCAATAGAATACTCAAATGCAAGCTGAATTCAGGAACCTACCTCACAACATTTAGAGTGGAACAGCCAATATCTTTGTTTAGTTCTGTAAACGCTAATGTTCCATTGCGTACAAAAGGTGAGTTACTGAAAGCAACTCCTGGAAAATTTGTAGCACACTGATAAAATTGGTTGCATACTACACTAAATCATATGGTAAGTAAAATAATGTTTACATCAAGTTAGCACATAGTAGTTTTCAGCAAAATTCAAATCTACACTCGATTGAGCTGAATGCATCACTTTCTGTACTATGCATTTTGAGATACGGATGTGTACATAACTACTCAGGGTGAGATGGAACTGTATAGATATTGCATGTCTTCTACTCGGAGCAATGGAATACTCAAATGCAAGCTGAATTTAGGAACCTACCTCACAACATCTCGAGTGGAACAGCCAATATCTTTGTTTAGTTCTGTAAACGCAACTGTTCCATTGCGTACAAAAGGTGAGTTACTGAAAGCAACTCCTGGAAAATTTATAGCACACTGATAAAATTGGTTGCATTCTACACTAAATCATATGGCAAGTAAAATAACATGGTTTACATATAGTAGTTTTCTGCAAAATTCAACTCTGCACTCTATTGAGCTAAATGCATTATTTTCTATTCTATGCATTTTGAGATATGGATGTGTACATAACTGCTCAGGATCAGCTGGAATTGTATAGATATTGCATGTCTTCAACTCGGAGCAATGGAATAGTGAAAGGCAAGCTGAATTCAGGAACCTACCTGATAACATTCAGAGTGGAACAGCCAATATCTTTGTTTAGTTCTGTAAACGCAACTGTTCCATTGCGTACAAAAGGTGAGTTACTTAAAGCAACTCCTAGAAAATTGGTAGCACACTGATAAAATTGGTTGCATACTACTCTAAAGCATATGTTAAGTAAAATAATAAGGTTAACATCAAGTTAGCACATAGTAGTATTCAGCAAAATTCAAATCTATACTCGATTGAGCTGAATGCATTACTTTGTATTTTGGTTAAGGATGTGTACATAACTACTAAGGATCAGCTGGAACTGTGTAGATATTGCATGTATACTACAGAGCAATTGAATACTCAAATGCAAGCTGAATTCAGGAACCTACCTCACAACATTTAGAGTGGAACAGCCAATATCTTTGTTTAGTTCTGTAAACGCTAAAGTTCCATTGCGTACAAAAGGTGAGTTACTGAAAGCAACTCCTGGAAAATTTGTAGCACACTGATAAAATTGGTTGCATTCTACACTAAATCATATGGCAAGTAAAATAACATGGTTTACATATAGTAGTTTTCAGCAAAATTCAATTGTACACACTATTGAGATGAATGCATTACTTTGTATTCTATGCATTTTGGTTAAGGATGAGTACATAACTACTCAGGATCAGCTGGAATTGTATAGATATTGCATGTCTTCTACTCAGAGCAATGGAATAGTGAAAGGCAAGCTCAATTCAGGAACCTCCCTCATAATATTTAGAGTGGAACAGCCAATATCTTTGTTTCTGTAAACTCTAATGTTCCATTGTGTACAAAATTCAACTGTTCACTCTATTGAGCTGAATGCATTACTTTGTATTTTGGTTAAGGATGTGTACATAACTACTCAGGATCAGCTGGAACTGTGTAGATATTGCATGTCTTCTACTCAGAGCAACGGAATAGTGAATGGCAAGCTGAATTCAGGAACCTACCTCACAACATCTCTGGAACAGCCAATATCTTTGTTTAGTTCTGTAAACGCAACTGTTCCATTGCGTACAAAAGGTGAGTTACTTAAAGCAACTCCTAGAAAATTGGTAGCACACTGATAAAATTGGTTGCATACTACTCTAAAGCATATGTTAAGTAAAATAATAAGGTTAACATCAAGTTAGCACATAGTAGTATTCAGCAAAATTCAAATCTATACTCGATTGAGCTGAATGCATTACTTTGTATTTTGGTTAAGGATGTGTACATAAGTACTCAGGATCAGCTGGAACTGTGTAGATATTGCATGTATACTACAGAGCAATTGAATACTCAAATGCAAGCTGAATTCAGGAACCTACCTCACAACATTTAGAGTGGAACAGCCAATATCTTTGTTTAGTTCTGTAAACGCTAATGTTCCATTGCGTACAAAAGGTGAGTTACTGAAAGCAACTCCTGGAAAATTTGTAGCACACTGATAAAATTGGTTGCATTCTACACTAAATCATATGGCAAGTAAAATAACATGGTTTACATATAGTAGTTTTCTGCAAAATTCAACTCTGCACTTTATTGAGCTAAATGCATTATTTTCTATTCTATGCATTTTGAGATATGGATGTGTACATAACTACTCAGGATCAGCTGGAACTGTGTGGATATTGCATGTCTTCTACTCAGAGCAACGGAATAGTGAATGGCAAGCTGAATTCAGGAACCTACCTGATAACATTCAGAGTGGAACAGCCAATATTAGTTCTGTAAACTAATATTCCATTGCGTACAAAATTCGAGTTTCTGAAAGCAACTCCTGGAAAATTTGTAGCACACCGATAAAATTGGTTGCATACTACTCTAAAGCATATGTTAAGTAAAATAATAAGGTTAACATCAAGTTAGCACATAGTAGTATTCAGCAAAATTCAAATCTATACTCGATTGAGCTGAATGCATTACTTTGTATTTTGGTTAAGGATGTGTACATAACTACTAAGGATCAGCTGGAACTGTGTAGATATTGCATGTATACTACAGAGCAATTGAATACTCAAATGCAAGCTGAATTCAGGAACCTACCTCACAACATTTAGAGTGGAACAGCCAATATCTTTGTTTAGTTCTGTAAACGCTAATGTTCCATTGCGTACAAAAAGTGAGTTACTGAAAGCAACTCCTGGAAAATTTGTAGCACACTGATAAAATTGGTTGCATACTACTGTAAATCATATGGTAAGTAAAATAATGTTTACATCAAGTTAGATAGTAGTTTTCATCAAATTTCAGCTGAATGCATTACTTTCTATTCTATGTATTTTTAGTTAAGGATATGCACATAAGTAAGGGTGAGCTGGAACTGTATAGATATTCATATGGTAAATCATATGGTAAGTAAAATAATGTTTACATCAAGTTAGCACATAGTAGTTTTCAGCAAAATTCAAATCTACACTCGATAGAGCTGAATGCATCACTTTCTGTACTATGCATTTTGAGATATGGATGTGTACATAACTACTCAGGGTGAGATGGAACTGTATAGATATTGCATGTCTTCTACTCGGAGCAATGGAATACTCAAATGCAAGCTGAATTTAGGAACCTACCTCACAACATCTCGAGTGGAACAGCCAATATCTTTGTTTAGTTCTGTAAACGCAACTGTTCCATTGCGTACAAAAGGTGAGTTACTGAAAGCAACTCCTGGAAAATTTATAGCACACTGATAAAATTGGTTGCATTCTACACTAAATCATATGGCAAGTAAAATAACATGGTTTACATATAGTAGTTTTCTGCAAAATTCAACTCTGCACTCTATTGAGCTAAATGCATTATTTTCTATTCTATGCATTTTGAGATATGGATGTGTACATAACTGCTCAGGATCAGCTGGAATTGTAAAGATATTGCATGTCTTCAACTCGGAGCAATGGAATAGTGAAAGGCAAGCTGAATTCAGGAACCTACCTGATAACATTCAGAGTGGAACAGCCAATATCTTTGTTTAGTTCTGTAAACGCAACTGTTCCATTGCGTACAAAAGGTGAGTTACTTAAAGCAACTCCTAGAAAATTGGTAGCACACTGATAAAATTGGTTGCACACTACTCTAAAGCATATGTTAAGTAAAATAATAAGGTTAACATCAAGTTAGCACATAGTAGTATTCAGCAAAATTCAAATCTATACTCGATTGAGTTGAATGCATTACTTTGTATTTTGGTTAAGGATGTGTACATAACTACTCAGGATCAGCTGGAACTGTGTAGATATTGCATGTATACTACAGAGCAATTGAATACTCAAATGCAAGCTGAATTCAGGAACCTACCTCACAACATTTAGAGTGGAACAGCCAATATCTTTGTTTAGCTCTGTAAACGCTAATGTTCCATTGCGTACAGAAGGTGAGTTACTGAAAGCAACTCCTGGAAAATTTGTAGCACACTGATAAAATTGGTTGCATACTACTGTAAATCATATGGTAAGTAAAATAATGTTTACATCAAGTTAGATAGTAGTTTTCATCAAATTTCAGCTGAATGCATTACTTTCTATTCTATGTATTTTTAGTTAAGGATATGCACATAAGTAAGGGTGAGCTGGAACTGTATAGATATTGCATGCAGACTTTCAGAGACATGGAATACTCAAATGCAAGCTGAATTCAGGAACCTCCCTCATAATATTTGGAGTGGAACAGCCAATATCTTTGTTTAGTTCTGTAAAGGCAAATGTTCCATTGTGTTCAAAAGGTAATGAAACTGAAAGTCACCTCTCGATCATTGGTAGCACATCATAAAATTGGTTGCATGCTACTCGAATCCTCTGGTAAGTAAAATAATAAGGTTAACATCAAGTTAGCACATAGTAGTATTCAGCAAAATTCAAATCTATACTCGATTGAGCTGAATGCATTACTTTGTATTTTGGTTAAGGATGTGTACATAACTACTAAGGATCAGCTGGAACTGTGTAGATATTGCATGTATACTACAGAGCAATTGAATACTCAAATGCAAGCTGAATTCAGGAACCTACCTCACAACATTTAGAGTGGAACAGCCAATATCTTTGTTTAGTTCTGTAAACGCTAAAGTTCCATTGCGTACAAAAGGTGAGTTACTGAAAGCAACTCCTGGAAAATTTGTAGCACACTGATAAAATTGGTTGCATTCTACACTAAATCATATGGCAAGTAAAATAACATGGTTTACATATAGTAGTTTTCAGCAAAATTCAATTGTACACACTATTGAGATGAATGCATTACTTTGTATTCTATGCATTTTGGTTAAGGATGAGTACATAACTACTCAGGATCAGCTGGAATTGTATAGATATTGCATGTCTTCTACTCAGAGCAATGGAATAGTGAAAGGCAAGCTCAATTCAGGAACCTCCCTCATAATATTTAGAGTGGAACAGCCAATATCTTTGTTTAGTTCTGTAAACGCAACTGTTCCATTGCGTACAAAAGGTGAGTTACTTAAAGCAACTCCTAGAAAATTGGTAGCACACTGATAAAATTGGTTGCATACTACTCTAAAGCATATGTTAAGTAAAATAATAAGGTTAACATCAAGTTAGCACATAGTAGTATTCAGCAAAATTCAAATCTATACTCGATTGAGCTGAATGCATTACTTTGTATTTTGGTTAAGGATGTGTACATAACTACTAAGGATCAGCTGGAACTGTGTAGATATTGCATGTATACTACAGAGCAATAGAATACTCAAATGCAAGCTGAATTCAGGAACCTACCTCACAACATTTAGAGTGGAACAGCCAATATCTTTGTTTAGTTCTGTAAACGCTAAAGTTCCATTGCGTACAAAAGGTGAGTTACTGAAAGCAACTCCTGGAAAATTTGTAGCACACTGATAAAATTGGTTGCATTCTACACTAAATCATATGGCAAGTAAAATAACATGGTTTACATATAGTAGTTTTCAGCAAAATTCAATTGTACACACTATTGAGATGAATGCATTACTTTGTATTCTATGCATTTTGGTTAAGGATGAGTACATAACTACTCAGGATCAGCTGGAATTGTATAGATATTGCATGTCTTCTACTCAGAGCAATGGAATAGTGAAAGGCAAGCTCAATTCAGGAACCTCCCTCATAATATTTAGAGTGGAACAGCCAATATCTTTGTTTCTGTAAACGCTAATGTTCCATTGTGTACAAAATTCAACTGTTCACTCTATTGAGCTGAATGCATTACTTTGTATTTTGGTTAAGGATGTGTACATAACTACTCAGGATCAGCTGGAACTGTGTAGATATTGCATGTCTTCTACTCAGAGCAACGGAATAGTGAATGGCAAGCTGAATTCAGGAACCTACCTCACAACATCTCTGGAACAGCCAATATCTTTGTTTAGTTCTGTAAACGCAACTGTTCCATTGCGTACAAAAGGTGAGTTACTTAAAGCAACTCCTAGAAAATTGGTAGCACACTGATAAAATTGGTTGCATACTACTCTAAAGCATATGTTAAGTAAAATAATAAGGTTAACATCAAGTTAGCACATAGTAGTATTCAGCAAAATTCAAATCTATACTCGATTGAGCTGAATGCATTACTTTGTATTTTGGTTAAGGATGTGTACATAAGTACTCAGGATCAGCTGGAACTGTGTAGATATTGCATGTATACTACAGAGCAATTGAATACTCAAATGCAAGCTGAATTCAGGAACCTACCTCACAACATTTAGAGTGGAACAGCCAATATCTTTGTTTAGTTCTGTAAACGCTAATGTTCCATTGCGTACAAAAGGTGAGTTACTGAAAGCAACTCCTGGAAAATTTGTAGCACACTGATAAAATTGGTTGCATTCTACACTAAATCATATGGCAAGTAAAATAACATGGTTTACATATAGTAGTTTTCTGCAAAATTCAACTCAGCACTTTATTGAGCTAAATGCATTATTTTCTATTCTATGCATTTTGAGATATGGATGTGTACATAACTACTCAGGATCAGCTGGAACTGTGTGGATATTGCATGTCTTCTACTCAGAGCAACGGAATAGTGAATGGCAAGCTGAATTCAGGAACCTACCTGATAACATTCAGAGTGGAACAGCCAATATTAGTTCTGTAAACTAATATTCCATTGCGTACAAAATTCGAGTTTCTGAAAGCAACTCCTGGAAAATTTGTAGCACACCGATAAAATTGGTTGCATACTACTCTAAAGCATATGTTAAGTAAAATAATAAGGTTAACATCAAGTTAGCACATAGTAGTATTCAGCAAAATTCAAATCTATACTCGATTGAGCTGAATGCATTACTTTGTATTTTGGTTAAGGATGTGTACATAACTACCAAGGATCAGCTGGAACTGTGTAGATATTGCATGTATACTACAGAGCAATTGAATACTCAAATGCAAGCTGAATTCAGGAACCTACCTCACAACATTTAGAGTGGAACAGCCAATATCTTTGTTTAGTTCTGTAAACGCTAATGTTCCATTGCGTACAAAAAGTGAGTTACTGAAAGCAACTCCTGGAAAATTTGTAGCACACTGATAAAATTGGTTGCATACTACTGTAAATCATATGGTAAGTAAAATAATGTTTACATCAAGTTAGATAGTAGTTTTCATCAAATTTCAGCTGAATGCATTACTTTCTATTCTATGTATTTTTAGTTAAGGATATGCACATAAGTAAGGGTGAGCTGGAACTGTATAGATATTGCATGCAGACTTTCAGAGACATGGAATACTCAAATGCAAGCTGAATTCAGGAACCTCCCTCATAATATTTGGAGTGGAACAGCCAATATCTTTGTTTAGTTCTGTAAAGGCAAATGTTCCATTGTGTACAAAAGGTAATGAAACTGAAAGTCACCTCTCGATCATTGGTAGCACATCATAAAATTGGTTGCATGCTACTCGAATCCTCTGGTAAGTAAAATAATAAGGTTTACATCAAGTTAGCACATACTAGTTTTCAGCAAAATTCAAATCTACACTCGATTGAGCTGAATGCATCACTTTCTGTACTATGCATTTTGAGATATGGATGTGTACATAACTACTCAGGCTCAGCTGGAATTGTATCGATATTGCATGTATACTACAGAGCAATAGAATACTCAAATGCAAGCTGAATTCAGGAACCTACCTCACAACATTTAGAGTGGAACAGCCAATATCTTTGTTTAGTTCTGTAAACGCTAATGTTCCATTGCGTACAAAAGGTGAGTTACTGAAAGCAACTCCTGGAAAATTTGTAGCACACTGATAAAATTGGTTGCATACTACACTAAATCATATGGTAAGTAAAATAATGTTTACATCAAGTTAGCACATAGTAGTTTTCAGCAAAATTCAAATCTACACTCGATTGAGCTGAATGCATCACTTTCTGTACTATGCATTTTGAGATATGGATGTGTACATAACTACTCAGGGTGAGATGGAACTGTATAGATATTGCATGTCTTCTACTCGGAGCAATGGAATACTCAAATGCAAGCTGAATTTAGGAACCTACCTCACAACATCTCGAGTGGAACAGCCAATATCTTTGTTTAGTTCTGTAAACGCAACTGTTCCATTGCGTACAAAAGGTGAGTTACTGAAAGCAACTCCTGGAAAATTTATAGCACACTGATAAAATTGGTTGCATTCTACACTAAATCATATGGCAAGTAAAATAACATGGTTTACATATAGTAGTTTTCTGCAAAATTCAACTCTGCACTCTATTGAGCTAAATGCATTATTTTCTATTCTATGCATTTTGAGATATGGATGTGTACATAACTGCTCAGGATCAGCTGGAATTGTATAGATATTGCATGTCTTCAACTCGGAGCAATGGAATAGTGAAAGGCAAGCTGAATTCAGGAACCTACCTGATAACATTCAGAGTGGAACAGCCAATATCTTTGTTTAGTTCTGTAAACGCAACTGTTCCATTGCGTACAAAAGGTGAGTTACTTAAAGCAACTCCTAGAAAATTGGTAGCACACTGCAAAAATTGGTTGCACACTACTCTAAAGCATATGTTAAGTAAAATAATAAGGTTAACATCAAGTTAGCACATAGTAGTATTCAGCAAAATTCAAATCTATACTCGATTGAGCTGAATGCATTACTTTGTATTTTGGTTAAGGATGTGTACATAACTACTCAGGATCAGCTGGAACTGTGTAGATATTGCATGTATACTACAGAGCAATTGAATACTCAAATGCAAGCTGAATTCAGGAACCTACCTCACAACATTTAGAGTGGAACAGCCAATATCTTTGTTTAGCTCTGTAAACGCTAATGTTCCATTGCGTACAGAAGGTGAGTTACTGAAAGCAACTCCTGGAAAATTTGTAGCACACTGATAAAATTGGTTGCATACTACTGTAAATCATATGGTAAGTAAAATAATGTTTACATCAAGTTAGATAGTAGTTTTCATCAAATTTCAGCTGAATGCATTACTTTCTATTCTATGTATTTTTAGTTAAGGATATGCACATAAGTAAGGGTGAGCTGGAACTGTATAGATATTGCATGCAGACTTTCAGAGACATGGAATACTCAAATGCAAGCTGAATTCAGGAACCTCCCTCATAATATTTGGAGTGGAACAGCCAATATCTTTGTTTAGTTCTGTAAAGGCAAATGTTCCATTGTGTTCAAAAGGTAATGAAACTGAAAGTCACCTCTCGATCATTGGTAGCACATCATAAAATTGGTTGCATGCTACTCGAATCCTCTGGTAAGTAAAATAATAAGGTTAACATCAAGTTAGCACATAGTAGTATTCAGCAAAATTCAAATCTATACTCGATTGAGCTGAATGCATTACTTTGTATTTTGGTTAAGGATGTGTACATAACTACTAAGGATCAGCTGGAACTGTGTAGATATTGCATGTATACTACAGAGCAATTGAATACTCAAATGCAAGCTGAATTCAGGAACCTACCTCACAACATTTAGAGTGGAACAGCCAATATCTTTGTTTAGTTCTGTAAACGCTAAAGTTCCATTGCGTACAAAAGGTGAGTTACTGAAAGCAACTCCTGGAAAATTTGTAGCACACTGATAAAATTGGTTGCATTCTACACTAAATCATATGGCAAGTAAAATAACATGGTTTACATATAGTAGTTTTCAGCAAAATTCAATTGTACACACTATTGAGATGAATGCATTACTTTGTATTCTATGCATTTTGGTTAAGGATGAGTACATAACTACTCAGGATCAGCTGGAATTGTATAGATATTGCATGTCTTCTACTCAGAGCAATGGAATAGTGAAAGGCAAGCTCAATTCAGGAACCTCCCTCATAATATTTAGAGTGGAACAGCCAATATCTTTGTTTAGTTCTGTAAACGCAACTGTTCCATTGCGTACAAAAGGTGAGTTACTTAAAGCAACTCCTAGAAAATTGGTAGCACACTGATAAAATTGGTTGCATACTACTCTAAAGCATATGTTAAGTAAAATAATAAGGTTAACATCAAGTTAGCACATAGTAGTATTCAGCAAAATTCAAATCTATACTCGATTGAGCTGAATGCATTACTTTGTATTTTGGTTAAGGATGTGTACATAACTACTAAGGATCAGCTGGAACTGTGTAGATATTGCATGTATACTACAGAGCAATAGAATACTCAAATGCAAGCTGAATTCAGGAACCTACCTCACAACATTTAGAGTGGAACAGCCAATATCTTTGTTTAGTTCTGTAAACGCTAAAGTTCCATTGCGTACAAAAGGTGAGTTACTGAAAGCAACTCCTGGAAAATTTGTAGCACACTGATAAAATTGGTTGCATTCTACACTAAATCATATGGCAAGTAAAATAACATGGTTTACATATAGTAGTTTTCAGCAAAATTCAATTGTACACACTATTGAGATGAATGCATTACTTTGTATTCTATGCATTTTGGTTAAGGATGAGTACATAACTACTCAGGATCAGCTGGAATTGTATAGATATTGCATGTCCTCTACTCAGAGCAATGGAATAGTGAAAGGCAAGCTCAATTCAGGAACCTCCCTCATAATATTTAGAGTGGAACAGCCAATATCTTTGTTTCTGTAAACGCTAATGTTCCATTGTGTACAAAATTCAACTGTTCACTCTATTGAGCTGAATGCATTACTTTGTATTTTGGTTAAGGATGTGTACATAACTACTCAGGATCAGCTGGAACTGTGTAGATATTGCATGTCTTCTACTCAGAGCAACGGAATAGTGAATGGCAAGCTGAATTCAGGAACCTACCTCACAACATCTCTGGAACAGCCAATATCTTTGTTTAGTTCTGTAAACGCAACTGTTCCATTGCGTACAAAAGGTGAGTTACTTAAAGCAACTCCTAGAAAATTGGTAGCACACTGATAAAATTGGTTGCATACTACTCTAAAGCATATGTTAAGTAAAATAATAAGGTTAACATCAAGTTAGCACATAGTAGTATTCAGCAAAATTCAAATCTATACTCGATTGAGCTGAATGCATTACTTTGTATTTTGGTTAAGGATGTGTACATAAGTACTCAGGATCAGCTGGAACTGTGTAGATATTGCATGTATACTACAGAGCAATTGAATACTCAAATGCAAGCTGAATTCAGGAACCTACCTCACAACATTTAGAGTGGAACAGCCAATATCTTTGTTTAGTTCTGTAAACGCTAATGTTCCATTGCGTACAAAAGGTGAGTTACTGAAAGCAACTCCTGGAAAATTTGTAGCACACTGATAAAATTGGTTGCATTCTACACTAAATCATATGGCAAGTAAAATAACATGGTTTACATATAGTAGTTTTCTGCAAAATTCAACTCAGCACTTTATTGAGCTAAATGCATTATTTTCTATTCTATGCATTTTGAGATATGGATGTGTACATAACTACTCAGGATCAGCTGGAACTGTGTGGATATTGCATGTCTTCTACTCAGAGCAACGGAATAGTGAATGGCAAGCTGAATTCAGGAACCTACCTGATAACATTCAGAGTGGAACAGCCAATATTAGTTCTGTAAACTAATATTCCATTGCGTACAAAATTCGAGTTTCTGAAAGCAACTCCTGGAAAATTTGTAGCACACCGATAAAATTGGTTGCATACTACTCTAAAGCATATGTTAAGTAAAATAATAAGGTTAACATCAAGTTAGCACATAGTAGTATTCAGCAAAATTCAAATCTATACTCGATTGAGCTGAATGCATTACTTCGTATTTTGGTTAAGGATGTGTACATAACTACTAAGGATCAGCTGGAACTGTGTAGATATTGCATGTATACTACAGAGCAATTGAATACTCAAATGCAAGCTGAATTCAGGAACCTACCTCACAACATTTAGAGTGGAACAGCCAATATCTTTGTTTAATTCTGTAAACGCTAATGTTCCATTGCGTACAAAAAGTGAGTTACTGAAAGCAACTCCTGGAAAATTTGTAGCACACTGATAAAATTGGTTGCATACTACTGTAAATCATATGGTAAGTAAAATAATGTTTACATCAAGTTAGATAGTAGTTTTCATCAAATTTCAGCTGAATGCATTACTTTCTATTCTATGTATTTTTAGTTAAGGATATGCACATAAGTAAGGGTGAGCTGGAACTGTATAGATATTGCATGCAGACTTTCAGAGACATGGAATACTCAAATGCAAGCTGAATTCAGGAACCTCCCTCATAATATTTGGAGTGGAACAGCCAATATCTTTGTTTAGTTCTGTAAAGGCAAATGTTCCATTGTGTACAATAGGTAATGAAACTGAAAGTCACCTCTCGATCATTGGTAGCACATCATAAAATTGGTTGCATGCTACTCGAATCCTCTGGTAAGTAAAATAATAAGGTTTACATCAAGTTAGCACATACTAGTTTTCAGCAAAATTCAAATCTACACTCGATTGAGCTGAATGCATCACTTTCTGTACTATGCATTTTGAGATATGGATGTGTACATAACTACTCAGGCTCAGCTGGAATTGTATCGATATTGCATGTATACTACAGAGCAATAGAATACTCAAATGCAAGCTGAATTCAGGAACCTACCTCACAACATTTAGAGTGGAACAGCCAATATCTTTGTTTAGTTCTGTAAACGCTAATGTTCCATTGCGTACAAAAGGTGAGTTACTGAAAGCAACTCCTGGAAAATTTGTAGCACACTGATAAAATTGGTTGCATACTACACTAAATCATATGGTAAGTAAAATAATGTTTACATCAAGTTAGCACATAGTAGTTTTCAGCAAAATTCAAATCTACACTCGATTGAGCTGAATGCATCACTTTCTGTACTATGCATTTTGAGATATGGATGTGTACATAACTACTCAGGGTGAGATGGAACTGTATAGATATTGCATGTCTTCTACTCGGAGCAATGGAATACTCAAATGCAAGCTGAATTTAGGAACCTACCTCACAACATCTCGAGTGGAACAGCCAATATCTTTGTTTAGTTCTGTAAACGCAACTGTTCCATTGCGTACAAAAGGTGAGTTACTGAAAGCAACTCCTGGAAAATTTATAGCACACTGATAAAATTGGTTGCATTCTACACTAAATCATATGGCAAGTAAAATAACATGGTTTACATATAGTAGTTTTCTGCAAAATTCAACTCTGCACTCTATTGAGCTAAATGCATTATTTTCTATTCTATGCATTTTGAGATATGGATGTGTACATAACTGCTCAGGATCAGCTGGAATTGTATAGATATTGCATGTCTTCAACTCGGAGCAATGGAATAGTGAAAGGCAAGCTGAATTCAGGAACCTACCTGATAACATTCAGAGTGGAACAGCCAATATCTTTGTTTAGTTCTGTAAACGCAACTGTTCCATTGCGTACAAAAGGTGAGTTACTTAAAGCAACTCCTAGAAAATTGGTAGCACACTGATAAAATTGGTTGCACACTACTCTAAAGCATATGTTAAGTAAAATAATAAGGTTAACATCAAGTTAGCACATAGTAGTATTCAGCAAAATTCAAATCTATACTCGATTGAGCTGAATGCATTACTTTGTATTTTGGTTAAGGATGTGTACATAACTACTCAGGATCAGCTGGAACTGTGTAGATATTGCATGTATACTACAGAGCAATTGAATACTCAAATGCAAGCTGAATTCAGGAACCTACCTCACAACATTTAGAGTGGAACAGCCAATATCTTTGTTTAGTTCTGTAAACGCTAATGTTCCATTGCGTACAAAAAGTGAGTTACTGAAAGCAACTCCTGGAAAATTTGTAGCACACTGATAAAATTGGTTGCATACTACTGTAAATCATATGGTAAGTAAAATAATGTTTACATCAAGTTAGATAGTAGTTTTCATCAAATTTCAGCTGAATGCATTACTTCCTATTCTATGTATTTTTAGTTAAGGATATGCACATAAGTAAGGGTGAGCTGGAACTGTATAGATATTGCATGCAGACTTTCAGAGACATGGAATACTCAAATGCAAGCTGAATTCAGGAACCTCCCTCATAATATTTGGAGTGGAACAGCCAATATCTTTGTTTAGTTCTGTAAAGGCAAATGTTCCATTGTGTACAAAAGGTAATGAAACTGAAAGTCACCTCTCGATCATTGGTAGCACATCATAAAATTGGTTGCATGCTACTCGAATCCTCTGGTAAGTAAAATAATAAGGTTAACATCAAGTTAGCACATAGTAGTATTCAGCAAAATTCAAATCTATACTCGATTGAGCTGAATGCATTACTTTGTATTTTGGTTAAGGATGTGTACATAACTACTAAGGATCAGCTGGAACTGTGTAGATATTGCATGTATACTACAGAGCAATTGAATACTCAAATGCAAGCTGAATTCAGGAACCTACCTCACAACATTTAGAGTGGAACAGCCAATATCTTTGTTTAGTTCTGTAAACGCTAAAGTTCCATTGCGTACAAAAGGTGAGTTACTGAAAGCAACTCCTGGAAAATTTGTAGCACACTGATAAAATTGGTTGCATTCTACACTAAATCATATGGCAAGTAAAATAACATGGTTTACATATAGTAGTTTTCAGCAAAATTCAATTGTACACACTATTGAGATGAATGCATTACTTTGTATTCTATGCATTTTGGTTAAGGATGAGTACATAACTACTCAGGATCAGCTGGAATTGTATAGATATTGCATGTCTTCTACTCAGAGCAATGGAATAGTGAAAGGCAAGCTCAATTCAGGAACCTCCCTCATAATATTTAGAGTGGAACAGCCAATATCTTTGTTTCTGTAAACGCTAATGTTCCATTGTGTACAAAATTCAACTGTTCACTCTATTGAGCTGAATGCATTACTTTGTATTTTGGTTAAGGATGTGTACATAACTACTCAGGATCAGCTGGAACTGTGTAGATATTGCATGTCTTCTACTCAGAGCAACGGAATAGTGAATGGCAAGCTGAATTCAGGAACCTACCTCACAACATCTCTGGAACAGCCAATATCTTTGTTTAGTTCTGTAAACGCAACTGTTCCATTGCGTACAAAAGGTGAGTTACTTAAAGCAACTCCTAGAAAATTGGTAGCACACTGATAAAATTGGTTGCATACTACTCTAAAGCATATGTTAAGTAAAATAATAAGGTTAACATCAAGTTAGCACATAGTAGTATTCAGCAAAATTCAAATCTATACTCGATTGAGCTGAATGCATTACTTTGTATTTTGGTTAAGGATGTGTACATAAGTACTCAGGATCAGCTGGAACTGTGTAGATATTGCATGTATACTACAGAGCAATTGAATACTCAAATGCAAGCTGAATTCAGGAACCTACCTCACAACATTTAGAGTGGAACAGCCAATATCTTTGTTTAGTTCTGTAAACGCTAATGTTCCATTGCGTACAAAAGGTGAGTTACTGAAAGCAACTCCTGGAAAATTTGTAGCACACTGATAAAATTGGTTGCATTCTACACTAAATCATATGGCAAGTAAAATAACATGGTTTACATATAGTAGTTTTCTGCAAAATTCAACTCTGCACTTTATTGAGCTAAATGCATTATTTTCTATTCTATGCATTTTGAGATATGGATGTGTACATAACTACTCAGGATCAGCTGGAACTGTGTAGATATTGCATGTCTTCTACTCAGAGCAACGGAATAGTGAATGGCAAGCTGAATTCAGGAACCTACCTGATAACATTCAGAGTGGAACAGCCAATATTAGTTCTGTAAACTAATATTCCATTGCGTACAAAATTCGAGTTTCTGAAAGCAACTCCTGGAAAATTTGTAGCACACCGATAAAATTGGTTGCATACTACTCTAAAGCATATGTTAAGTAAAATAATAAGGTTAACATCAAGTTAGCACATAGTAGTATTCAGCAAAATTCAAATCTATACTCGATTGAGCTGAATGCATTACTTTGTATTTTGGTTAAGGATGTGTACATAACTACTAAGGATCAGCTGGAACTGTGTAGATATTGCATGTATACTACAGAGCAATTGAATACTCAAATGCAAGCTGAATTCAGGAACCTACCTCACAACATTTAGAGTGGAACAGCCAATATCTTTGTTTAGTTCTGTAAACGCTAATGTTCCATTGCGTACAAAAAGTGAGTTACTGAAAGCAACTCCTGGAAAATTTGTAGCACACTGATAAAATTGGTTGCATACTACTGTAAATCATATGGTAAGTAAAATAATGTTTACATCAAGTTAGATAGTAGTTTTCATCAAATTTCAGCTGAATGCATTACTTTCTATTCTATGTATTTTTAGTTAAGGATATGCACATAAGTAAGGGTGAGCTGGAACTGTATAGATATTGCATGCAGACTTTCAGAGACATGGAATACTCAAATGCAAGCTGAATTCAGGAACCTCCCTCATAATATTTGGAGTGGAACAGCCAATATCTTTGTTTAGTTCTGTAAAGGCAAATGTTCCATTGTGTACAAAAGGTAATGAAACTGAAAGTCACCTCTCGATCATTGGTAGCACATCATAAAATTGGTTGCATGCTACTCGAATCCTCTGGTAAGTAAAATAATAAGGTTTACATCAAGTTAGCACATACTAGTTTTCAGCAAAATTCAAATCTACACTCGATTGAGCTGAATGCATCACTTTCTGTACTATGCATTTTGAGATATGGATGTGTACATAACTACTCAGGCTCAGCTGGAATTGTATCGATATTGCATGTATACTACAGAGCAATAGAATACTCAAATGCAAGCTGAATTCAGGAACCTACCTCACAACATTTAGAGTGGAACAGCCAATATCTTTGTTTAGTTCTGTAAACGCTAATGTTCCATTGCGTACAAAAGGTGAGTTACTGAAAGCAACTCCTGGAAAATTTGTAGCACACTGATAAAATTGGTTGCATACTACACTAAATCATATGGTAAGTAAAATAATGTTTACATCAAGTTAGCACATAGTAGTTTTCAGCAAAATTCAAATCTACACTCGATTGAGCTGAATGCATCACTTTCTGTACTATGCATTTTGAGATATGGATGTGTACATAACTACTCAGGGTGAGATGGAACTGTATAGATATTGCATGTCTTCTACTCGGAGCAATGGAATACTCAAATGCAAGCTGAATTTAGGAACCTACCTCACAACATCTCGAGTGGAACAGCCAATATCTTTGTTTAGTTCTGTAAACGCAACTGTTCCATTGCGTACAATAGGTGAGTTACTGAAAGCAACTCCTGGAAAATTTATAGCACACTGATAAAATTGGTTGCATTCTACACTAAATCATATGGCAAGTAAAATAACATGGTTTACATATAGTAGTTTTCTGCAAAATTCAACTCTGCACTCTATTGAGCTAAATGCATTATTTTCTATTCTATGCATTTTGAGATATGGATGTGTACATAACTGCTCAGGATCAGCTGGAATTGTATAGATATTGCATGTCTTCAACTCGGAGCAATGGAATAGTGAAAGGCAAGCTGAATTCAGGAACCTACCTGATAACATTCAGAGTGGAACAGCCAATATCTTTGTTTAGTTCTGTAAACGCAACTGTTCCATTGCGTACAAAAGGTGAGTTACTTAAAGCAACTCCTAGAAAATTGGTAGCACACTGATAAAATTGGTTGCATACTACTCTAAAGCATATGTTAAGTAAAATAATAAGGTTAACATCAAGTTAGCACATAGTAGTATTCAGCAAAATTCAAATCTATACTCGATTGAGCTGAATGCATTACTTTGTATTTTGGTTAAGGATGTGTACATAACTACTCAGGATCAGCTGGAACTGTGTAGATATTGCATGTATACTACAGAGCAATTGAATACTCAAATGCAAGCTGAATTCAGGAACCTACCTCACAACATTTAGAGTGGAACAGCCAATATCTTTGTTTAGTTCTGTAAACGCTAATGTTCCATTGCGTACAAAAGGTGAGTTACTGAAAGCAACTCCTGGAAAATTTGTAGCACACTGATAAAATTGGTTGCATACTACACTAAATCATATGGTAAGTAAAATAATGTTTACATCAAGTTAGCACATAGTAGTTTTCAGCAAAATTCAAATCTACACTCGATTGAGCTGAATGCATCACTTTCTGTACTATGCATTTTGAGATATGGATGTGTACATAACTACTCAGGGTGAGATGGAACTGTATAGATATTGCATGTCTTCTACTCGGAGCAATGGAATACTCAAATGCAAGCTGAATTTAGGAACCTACCTCACAACATCTCGAGTGGAACAGCCAATATCTTTGTTTAGTTCTGTAAACGCAACTGTTCCATTGCGTACAAAAGGTGAGTTACTGAAAGCAACTCCTGGAAAATTTATAGCACACTGATAAAATTGGTTGCATTCTACACTAAATCATATGGCAAGTAAAATAACATGGTTTACATATAGTAGTTTTCAGCAAAATTCAATTGTACACACTATTGAGATGAATGCATTACTTTGTATTCTATGCATTTTGGTTAAGGATGAGTACATAACTACTCAGGATCAGCTGGAATTGTATAGATATTGCATGTCTTCTACTCAGAGCAATGGAATAGTGAAAGGCAAGCTCAATTCAGGAACCTCCCTCATAATATTTAGAGTGGAACAGCCAATATCTTTGTTTCTGTAAACGCTAATGTTCCATTGTGTACAAAATTCAACTGTTCACTCTATTGAGCTGAATGCATTACTTTGTATTTTGGTTAAGGATGTGTACATAACTACTCAGGATCAGCTGGAACTGTGTAGATATTGCATGTCTTCTACTCAGAGCAACGGAATAGTGAATGGCAAGCTGAATTCAGGAACCTACCTCACAACATCTCTGGAACAGCCAATATCTTTGTTTAGTTCTGTAAACGCAACTGTTCCATTGCGTACAAAAGGTGAGTTACTTAAAGCAACTCCTAGAAAATTGGTAGCACACTGATAAAATTGGTTGCATACTACTCTAAAGCATATGTTAAGTAAAATAATAAGGTTAACATCAAGTTAGCACATAGTAGTATTCAGCAAAATTCAAATCTATACTCGATTGAGCTGAATGCATTACTTTGTATTTTGGTTAAGGATGTGTACATAAGTACTCAGGATCAGCTGGAACTGTGTAGATATTGCATGTATACTACAGAGCAATTGAATACTCAAATGCAAGCTGAATTCAGGAACCTACCACAACATTTAGAGTGGAACAGCCAATATCTTTGTTTAGTTCTGTAAACGCTAATGTTCCATTGCGTACAAAAGGTGAGTTACTGAAAGCAACTCCTGGAAAATTTGTAGCACACTGATAAAATTGGTTGCATTCTACACTAAATCATATGGCAAGTAAAATAACATGGTTTACATATAGTAGTTTTCTGCAAAATTCAACTCTGCACTTTATTGAGCTAAATGCATTATTTTCTATTCTATGCATTTTGAGATATGGATGTGTACATAACTACTCAGGATCAGCTGGAACTGTGTAGATATTGCATGTCTTCTACTCAGAGCAACGGAATAGTGAATGGCAAGCTGAATTCAGGAACCTACCTGATAACATTCAGAGTGGAACAGCCAATATTAGTTCTGTAAACTAATATTCCATTGCGTACAAAATTCGAGTTTCTGAAAGCAACTCCTGGAAAATTTGTAGCACACCGATAAAATTGGTTGCATACTACTCTAAAGCATATGTTAAGTAAAATAATAAGGTTAACATCAAGTTAGCACATAGTAGTATTCAGCAAAATTCAAATCTATACTCGATTGAGCTGAATGCATTACTTTGTATTTTGGTTAAGGATGTGTACATAACTACTAAGGATCAGCTGGAACTGTGTAGATATTGCATGTATACTACAGAGCAATTGAATACTCAAATGCAAGCTGAATTCAGGAACCTACCTCACAACATTTAGAGTGGAACAGCCAATATCTTTGTTTAGTTCTGTAAACGCTAATGTTCCATTGCGTACAAAAAGTGAGTTACTGAAAGCAACTCCTGGAAAATTTGTAGCACACTGATAAAATTGGTTGCATACTACTGTAAATCATATGGTAAGTAAAATAATGTTTACATCAAGTTAGATAGTAGTTTTCATCAAATTTCAGCTGAATGCATTACTTTCTATTCTATGTATTTTTAGTTAAGGATATGCACATAAGTAAGGGTGAGCTGGAACTGTATAGATATTGCATGCAGACTTTCAGAGACATGGAATACTCAAATGCAAGCTGAATTCAGGAACCTCCCTCATAATATTTGGAGTGGAACAGCCAATATCTTTGTTTAGTTCTGTAAAGGCAAATGTTCCATTGTGTACAAAAGGTAATGAAACTGAAAGTCACCTCTCGATCATTGGTAGCACATCATAAAATTGGTTGCATGCTACTCGAATCCTCTGGTAAGTAAAATAATAAGGTTTACATCAAGTTAGCACATACTAGTTTTCAGCAAAATTCAAATCTACACTCGATTGAGCTGAATGCATCACTTTCTGTACTATGCATTTTGAGATATGGATGTGTACATAACTACTCAGGCTCAGCTGGAATTGTATCGATATTGCATGTATACTACAGAGCAATAGAATACTCAAATGCAAGCTGAATTCAGGAACCTACCTCACAACATTTAGAGTGGAACAGCCAATATCTTTGTTTAGTTCTGTAAACGCTAATGTTCCATTGCGTACAAAAGGTGAGTTACTGAAAGCAACTCCTGGAAAATTTGTAGCACACTGATAAAATTGGTTGCATACTACACTAAATCATATGGTAAGTAAAATAATGTTTACATCAAGTTAGCACATAGTAGTTTTCAGCAAAATTCAAATCTACACTCGATTGAGCTGAATGCATCACTTTCTGTACTATGCATTTTGAGATATGGATGTGTACATAACTACTCAGGGTGAGATGGAACTGTATAGATATTGCATGTCTTCTACTCGGAGCAATGGAATACTCAAATGCAAGCTGAATTTAGGAACCTACCTCACAACATCTCGAGTGGAACAGCCAATATCTTTGTTTAGTTCTGTAAACGCAACTGTTCCATTGCGTACAAAAGGTGAGTTACTGAAAGCAACTCCTGGAAAATTTATAGCACACTGATAAAATTGGTTGCATTCTACACTAAATCATATGGCAAGTAAAATAACATGGTTTACATATAGTAGTTTTCTGCAAAATTCAACTCTGCACTCTATTGAGCTAAATGCATTATTTTCTATTCTATGCATTTTGAGATATGGATGTGTACATAACTGCTCAGGATCAGCTGGAATTGTATAGATATTGCATGTCTTCAACTCGGAGCAATGGAATAGTGAAAGGCAAGCTGAATTCAGGAACCTACCTGATAACATTCAGAGTGGAACAGCCAATATCTTTGTTTAGTTCTGTAAACGCAACTGTTCCATTGCGTACAAAAGGTGAGTTACTTAAAGCAACTCCTAGAAAATTGGTAGCACACTGATAAAATTGGTTGCATACTACTCTAAAGCATATGTTAAGTAAAATAATAAGGTTAACATCAAGTTAGCACATAGTAGTATTCAGCAAAATTCAAATCTATACTCGATTGAGCTGAATGCATTACTTTGTATTTTGGTTAAGGATGTGTACATAAGTACTCAGGATCAGCTGGAACTGTGTAGATATTGCATGTATACTACAGAACAATTGAATACTCAAATGCAAGCTGAATTCAGGAACCTACCTCACAACATTTAGAGTGGAACAGCCAATATCTTTGTTTAGCTCTGTAAACGCTAATGTTCCATTGCGTACAAAAGGTGAGTTACTGAAAGCAACTCCTGGAAAATTTGTAGCACACTGATAAAATTGGTTGCATTCTACACTAAATCATATGGCAAGTAAAATAACATGGTTTACATATAGTAGTTTTCAGCAAAATTCAACTCTACACTCTATTGAGCTAAATGCATTATTTTCTATTCTATGCATTTTGAGATATGGATTTGTACATAACTGCTCAGGATCAGCTGGAATTGTATAGATATTGCATGTCTTCTACTCAGAGCAATGGAATAGTGAAAGGCAAGCTGAATTCAGGAACCTACCTGATAACATTCAGAGTGGAACAGCCAATATTAGTTCTGTAAACTAATATTCCATTGCGTACAAAATTCGAGTTTCTGAAAGCAACTCCTGGAAAATTTGTAGCACACTGATAAAATTGGTTGCATACTACTCTAAATCATATGGTAAGTAAAATAATAAACTTTACATCAAGTTAGCACATAGTAGTTTTCAGCAAAATTCAAATCTACACTCGTTGAGCTGAATGCATCACTTTCAGTACTATGCATTTTGAGATATGGATGTGTACATAACTACTCAGGCTCAGCTGGAATTGTATCGATATTGCATGTATACTACAGAGCAATAGAATACTCAAATGCAAGCTGAATTCAGGAACCTACCTCACAACATTTAGAGTGGAACAGCCAATATCTTTGTTTAGTTCTGTAAACGCTAATGTTCCATTGCGTACAAAAGGTGAGTTACTGAAAGCAACTCCTGGAAAATTTGTAGCACACTGATAAAATTGGTTGCATTCTACACTAAATCATATGGCAAGTAAAATAACATGGTTTACATATAGTAGTTTTCTGCAAAATTCAACTCTGCACTCTATTGAGCTAAATGCATTATTTTCTATTCTATGCATTTTGAGATATGGATGTGTACATAACTACTCAGGATCAGCTGGAACTGTGTAGATATTGCATGTCTTCTACTCAGAGCAACGGAATAGTGAATGGCAAGCTGAATTCAGGAACCTACCTCACAACATCTCGAGTGGACTAGCCAATATCTTTGTTTAGTTCTGTAAACGCAACTGTTCCATTGCGTACAAAAGGTGAGTTACTTAAAGCAACTCCTAGAAAATTGGTAGCACACTGATAAAATTGGTTGCATACTACTCTAAAGCATATGTTAAGTAAAATAATAAGGTTAACATCAAGTTAGCACATAGTAGTATTCAGCAAAATTCAAATCTATACTCGATTGAGCTGAATGCATTACTTTGTATTTTGGTTAAGGATGTGTACATAAGTACTCAGGATCAGCTGGAACTGTGTAGATATTGCATGTATACTACAGAGCAATTGAATACTCAAATGCAAGCTGAATTCAGGAACCTACCTCACAACATTTAGAGTGGAACAGCCAATATCTTTGTTTAGTTCTGTAAACGCTAATGTTCCATTGCGTACAAAAGGTGAGTTACTGAAAGCAACTCCTGGAAAATTTGTAGCACACTGATAAAATTGGTTGCATTCTACACTAAATCATATGGCAAGTAAAATAACATGGTTTACATATAGTAGTTTTCTGCAAAATTCAACTCTGCACTTTATTGAGCTAAATGCATTATTTTCTATTCTATGCATTTTGAGATATGGATGTGTACATAACTACTCAGGATCAGCTGGAACTGTGTAGATATTGCATGTCTTCTACTCAGAGCAACGGAATAGTGAATGGCAAGCTGAATTCAGGAACCTACCTGATAACATTCAGAGTGGAACAGCCAATATTAGTTCTGTAAACTAATATTCCATTGCGTACAAAATTCGAGTTTCTGAAAGCAACTCCTGGAAAATTTGTAGCACACCGATAAAATTGGTTGCATACTACTCTAAAGCATATGTTAAGTAAAATAATAAGGTTAACATCAAGTTAGCACATAGTAGTATTCAGCAAAATTCAAATCTATACTCGATTGAGCTGAATGCATTACTTTGTATTTTGGTTAAGGATGTGTACATAACTACTAAGGATCAGCTGGAACTGTGTAGATATTGCATGTATACTACAGAGCAATTGAATACTCAAATGCAAGCTGAATTCAGGAACCTACCTCACAACATTTAGAGTGGAACAGCCAATATCTTTGTTTAGTTCTGTAAACGCTAATGTTCCATTGCGTACAAAAAGTGAGTTACTGAAAGCAACTCCTGGAAAATTTGTAGCACACTGATAAAATTGGTTGCATACTACTGTAAATCATATGGTAAGTAAAATAATGTTTACATCAAGTTAGATAGTAGTTTTCATCAAATTTCAGCTGAATGCATTACTTTCTATTCTATGTATTTTTAGTTAAGGATATGCACATAAGTAAGGGTGAGCTGGAACTGTATAGATATTGCATGCAGACTTTCAGAGACATGGAATACTCAAATGCAAGCTGAATTCAGGAACTTCCCTCATAATATTTGGAGTGGAACAGCCAATATCTTTGTTTAGTTCTGTAAAGGCAAATGTTCCATTGTGTACAAAAGGTAATGAAACTGAAAGTCACCTCTCGATCATTGGTAGCACATCATAAAATTGGTTGCATGCTACTCGAATCCTCTGGTAAGTAAAATAATAAGGTTTACATCAAGTTAGCACATACTAGTTTTCAGCAAAATTCAAATCTACACTCGATTGAGCTGAATGCATCACTTTCTGTACTATGCATTTTGAGATATGGATGTGTACATAACTACTCAGGCTCAGCTGGAATTGTATCGATATTGCATGTATACTACAGAGCAATAGAATACTCAAATGCAAGCTGAATTCAGGAACCTACCTCACAACATTTAGAGTGGAACAGCCAATATCTTTGTTTAGTTCTGTAAACGCTAATGTTCCATTGCGTACAAAAGGTGAGTTACTGAAAGCAACTCCTGGAAAATTTGTAGCACACTGATAAAATTGGTTGCATACTACACTAAATCATATGGTAAGTAAAATAATGTTTACATCAAGTTAGCACATAGTAGTTTTCAGCAAAATTCAAATCTACACTCGATTGAGCTGAATGCATCACTTTCTGTACTATGCATTTTGAGATATGGATGTGTACATAACTACTCAGGGTGAGATGGAACTGTATAGATATTGCATGTCTTCTACTCGGAGCAATGGAATACTCAAATGCAAGCTGAATTTAGGAACCTACCTCACAACATCTCGAGTGGAACAGCCAATATCTTTGTTTAGTTCTGTAAACGCAACTGTTCCATTGCGTACAAAAGGTGAGTTACTGAAAGCAACTCCTGGAAAATTTATAGCACACTGATAAAATTGGTTGCATTCTACACTAAATCATATGGCAAGTAAAATAACATGGTTTACATATAGTAGTTTTCTGCAAAATTCAACTCTGCACTCTATTGAGCTAAATGCATTATTTTCTATTCTATGCATTTTGAGATATGGATGTGTACATAACTGCTCAGGATCAGCTGGAATTGTATAGATATTGCATGTCTTCAACTCGGAGCAATGGAATAGTGAAAGGCAAGCTGAATTCAGGAACCTACCTGATAACATTCAGAGTGGAACAGCCAATATCTTTGTTTAGTTCTGTAAACGCAACTGTTCCATTGAGTACAAAAGGTGAGTTACTTAAAGCAACTCCTAGAAAATTGGTAGCACACTGATAAAATTGGTTGCATACTACTCTAAAGCATATGTTAAGTAAAATAATAAGGTTAACATCAAGTTAGCACATAGTAGTATTCAGCAAAATTCAAATCTATACTCGATTGAGCTGAATGCATTACTTTGTATTTTGGTTAAGGATGTGTACATAACTACTCAGGATCAGCTGGAACTGTGTAGATATTGCATGTATACTACAGAGCAATTGAATACTCAAATGCAAGCTGAATTCAGGAACCTACCTCACAACATTTAGAGTGGAACAGCCAATATCTTTGTTTAGCTCTGTAAACGCTAATGTTCCATTGCGTACAAAAGGTGAGTTACTGAAAGCAACTCCTGGAAAATTTGTAGCACACTGATAAAATTGGTTGCATTCTACACTAAATCATATGGCAAGTAAAATAACATGGTTTACATATAGTAGGTTTCAGCAAAATTCAACTCTACACTCTATTGAGCTAAATGCATTATTTTCTATTCTATGCATTTTGAGATATGGATTTGTACATAACTGCTCAGGATCAGATGGAATTGTATAGATATTGCATGTCCTCTACTCAGAGCAATGGAATAGTGAAAGGCAAGCTGAATTCAGGAACCTACCTGATAACATTCAGAGTGGAACAGCCAATATTAGTTCTGTAAACTAATATTCCATTGCGTACAAAATTCGAGTTTCTGAAAGCAACTCCTGGAAAATTTGTAGCACACTGATAAAATTGGTTGCATACTACTCTAAATCATATGGTAAGTAAAATAATAAACTTTACATCAAGTTAGCACATAGTAGTTTTCAGCAAAATTCAAATCTACACTCGTTGAGCTGAATGCATCACTTTCAGTACTATGCATTTTGAGATATGGATGTGTACATAACTACTCAGGCTCAGCTGGAATTGTATCGATATTGCATGTATACTACAGAGCAATAGAATACTCAAATGCAAGCTGAATTCAGGAACCTACCTCACAACATTTAGAGTGGAACAGCCAATATCTTTGTTTAGTTCTGTAAACCATAATGTTCCATTGCGTACAAAAGGTGAGTTACTGAAAGCAACTCCTGGAAAATTTGTAGCACACTGATAAAATTGGTTGCATTCTACACTAAATCATATGGCAAGTAAAATAACATGGTTTACATATAGTAGTTTTCTGCAAAATTCAACTCTGCACTCTATTGAGCTAAATGCATTATTTTCTATTCTATGCATTTTGAGATATGGATGTGTACATAACTACTCAGGATCAGCTGGAACTGTGTAGATATTGCATGTCTTCTACTCAGAGCAACGGAATAGTGAATGGCAAGCTGAATTCAGGAACCTACCTCACAACATCTCGAGTGGAACAGCCAATATCTTTGTTTAGTTCTGTAAACGCAACTGTTCCATTGCGTACAAAAGGTGAGTTACTTAAAGCAACTCCTAGAAAATTGGTAGCACACTGATAAAATTGGTTGCATTCTACACTAAATCATATGGCAAGTAAAATAACATGGTTAACATATAGTAGTTTTCAGCAAAATTCAATTGTACACACTATTGAGATGAATGCATTACTTTGTATTCTATGCATTTTGGTTAAGGATGAGTACATAACTACTCAGGATCAGCTGGAATTGTATAGATATTGCATGTCTTCTACTCAGAGCAATGGAATAGTGAAAGGCAAGCTCAATTCAGGAACCTCCCTCATAATATTTAGAGTGGAACAGCCAATATCTTTGTTTCTGTAAACGCTAATGTTCCATTGTGTACAAAATTCAACTGTTCACTCTATTGAGCTGAATGCATTACTTTGTATTTTGGTTAAGGATGTGTACATAACTACTCAGGATCAGCTGGAACTGTGTAGATATTGCATGTCTTCTACTCAGAGCAACGGAATAGTGAATGGCAAGCTGAATTCAGGAACCTACCTCACAACATCTCTGGAACAGCCAATATCTTTGTTTAGTTCTGTAAACGCAACTGTTCCATTGCGTACAAAAGGTGAGTTACTTAAAGCAACTCCTAGAAAATTGGTAGCACACTGATAAAATTGGTTGCATACTACTCTAAAGCATATGTTAAGTAAAATAATAAGGTTAACATCAAGTTAGCACATAGTAGTATTCAGCAAAATTCAAATCTATACTCGATTGAGCTGAATGCATTACTTTGTATTTTGGTTAAGGATGTGTACATAAGTACTCAGGATCAGCTGGAACTGTGTAGATATTGCATGTATACTACAGAGCAATTGAATACTCAAATGCAAGCTGAATTCAGGAACCTACCTCACAACATTTAGAGTGGAACAGCCAATATCTTTGTTTAGTTCTGTAAACGCTAATGTTCCATTGCGTACAAAAGGTGAGTTACTGAAAGCAACTCCTGGAAAATTTGTAGCACACTGATAAAATTGGTTGCATTCTACACTAAATCATATGGCAAGTAAAATAACATGGTTTACATATAGTAGTTTTCTGCAAAATTCAACTCTGCACTTTATTGAGCTAAATGCATTATTTTCTATTCTATGCATTTTGAGATATGGATGTGTACATAACTACTCAGGATCAGCTGGAACTGTGTAGATATTGCATGTCTTCTACTCAGAGCAACGGAATAGTGAATGGCAAGCTGAATTCAGGAACCTACCTGATAACATTCAGAGTGGAACAGCCAATATTAGTTCTGTAAACTAATATTCCATTGCGTACAAAATTCGAGTTTCTGAAAGCAACTCCTGGACAATTTGTAGCACACCGATAAAATTGGTTGCATACTACTCTAAAGCATATGTTAAGTAAAATAATAAGGTTAACATCAAGTTAGCACATAGTAGTATTCAGCAAAATTCAAATCTATACTCGATTGAGCTGAATGCATTACTTTGTATTTTGGTTAAGGATGTGTACATAACTACTAAGGATCAGCTGGAACTGTGTAGATATTGCATGTATACTACAGAGCAATTGAATACTCAAATGCAAGCTGAATTCAGGAACCTACCTCACAACATTTAGAGTGGAACAGCCAATATCTTTGTTTAGTTCTGTAAACGCTAATGTTCCATTGCGTACAAAAAGTGAGTTACTGAAAGCAACTCCTGGAAAATTTGTAGCACACTGATAAAATTGGTTGCATACTACTGTAAATCATATGGTAAGTAAAATAATGTTTACATCAAGTTAGATAGTAGTTTTCATCAAATTTCAGCTGAATGCATTACTTTCTATTCTATGTATTTTTAGTTAAGGATATGCACATAAGTAAGGGTGAGCTGGAACTGTATAGATATTGCATGCAGACTTTCAGAGACATGGAATACTCAAATGCAAGCTGAATTCAGGAACCTCCCTCATAATATTTGGAGTGGAACAGCCAATATCTTTGTTTAGTTCTGTAAAGGCAAATGTTCCATTGTGTACAAAAGGTAATGAAACTGAAAGTCACCTCTCGATCATTGGTAGCACATCATAAAATTGGTTGCATGCTACTCGAATCCTCTGGTAAGTAAAATAATAAGGTTTACATCAAGTTAGCACATACTAGTTTTCAGCAAAATTCAAATCTACACTCGATTGAGCTGAATGCATCACTTTCTGTACTATGCATTTTGAGATATGGATGTGTACATAACTACTCAGGCTCAGCTGGAATTGTATCGATATTGCATGTATACTACAGAGCAATAGAATACTCAAATGCAAGCTGAATTCAGGAACCTACCTCACAACATTTAGAGTGGAACAGCCAATATCTTTGTTTAGTTCTGTAAACGCTAATGTTCCATTGCGTACAAAAGGTGAGTTACTGAAAGCAACTCCTGGAAAATTTGTAGCACACTGATAAAATTGGTTGCATACTACACTAAATCATATGGTAAGTAAAATAATGTTTACATCAAGTTAGCACATAGTAGTTTTCAGCAAAATTCAAATCTACACTCGATTGAGCTGAATGCATCACTTTCTGTACTATGCATTTTGAGATATGGATGTGTACATAACTACTCAGGGTGAGATGGAACTGTATAGATATTGCATGTCTTCTACTCGGAGCAATGGAATACTCAAATGCAAGCTGAATTTAGGAACCTACCTCACAACATCTCGAGTGGAACAGCCAATATCTTTGTTTAGTTCTGTAAACGCAACTGTTCCATTGCGTACAAAAGGTGAGTTACTGAAAGCAACTCCTGGAAAATTTATAGCACACTGATAAAATTGGTTGCATTCTACACTAAATCATATGGTAAGTAAAATAATGTTTACATCAAGTTAGCACATAGTAGTTTTCAGCAAAATTCAAATCTACACTCGATTGAGCTGAATGCATCACTTTCTGTACTATGCATTTTGAGATATGGATGTGTACATAACTACTCAGGGTGAGATGGAACTGTATAGATATTGCATGTCTTCTACTCGGAGCAATGGAATACTCAAATGCAAGCTGAATTTAGGAACCTACCTCACAACATCTCGAGTGGAACAGCCAATATCTTTGTTTAGTTCTGTAAACGCTAATGTTCCATTGCGTACAAAAAGTGAGTTACTGAAAGCAACTCCTGGAAAATTTGTAGCACACTGATAAAATTGGTTGCATACTACTGTAAATCATATGGTAAGTAAAATAATGTTTACATCAAGTTAGATAGTAGTTTTCATCAAATTTCAGCTGAATGCATTACTTTCTATTCTATGTATTTTTAGTTAAGGATATGCACATAAGTAAGGGTGAGCTGGAACTGTATAGATATTGCATGCAGACTTTCAGAGACATGGAATACTCAAATGCAAGCTGAATTCAGGAACCTCCCTCATAATATTTGGAGTGGAACAGCCAATATCTTTGTTTAGTTCTGTAAAGGCAAATGTTCCATTGTGTACAAAAGGTAATGAAACTGAAAGTCACCTCTCGATCATTGGTAGCACATCATAAAATTGGTTGCATGCTACTCGAATCCTCTGGTAAGTAAAATAATAAGGTTTACATCAAGTTAGCACATACTAGTTTTCAGCAAAATTCAAATCTACACTCGATTGAGCTGAATGCATCACTTTCTGTACTATGCATTTTGAGATATGGATGTGTACATAACTACTCAGGCTCAGCTGGAATTGTATCGATATTGCATGTATACTACAGAGCAATAGAATACTCAAATGCAAGCTGAATTCAGGAACCTACCTCACAACATTTAGAGTGGAACAGCCAATATCTTTGTTTAGTTCTGTAAACGCTAATGTTCCATTGCGTACAAAAGGTGAGTTACTGAAAGCAACTCCTGGAAAATTTGTAGCACACTGATAAAATTGGTTGCATACTACACTAAATCATATGGTAAGTAAAATAATGTTTACATCAAGTTAGCACATAGTAGTTTTCAGCAAAATTCAAATCTACACTCGATTGAGCTGAATGCATCACTTTCTGTACTATGCATTTTGAGATATGGATGTGTACATAACTACTCAGGGTGAGATGGAACTGTATAGATATTGCATGTCTTCTACTCGGAGCAATGGAATACTCAAATGCAAGCTGAATTTAGGAACCTACCTCACAACATCTCGAGTGGAACAGCCAATATCTTTGTTTAGTTCTGTAAACGCAACTGTTCCATTGCGTACAAAAGGTGAGTTACTGAAAGCAACTCCTGGAAAATTTATAGCACACTGATAAAATTGGTTGCATTCTACACTAAATCATATGGCAAGTAAAATAACATGGTTTACATATAGTAGTTTTCTGCAAAATTCAACTCTGCACTCTATTGAGCTAAATGCATTATTTTCTATTCTATGCATTTTGAGATATGGATGTGTACATAACTGCTCAGGATCAGCTGGAATTGTATATATATTGCATGTCTTCAACTCGGAGCAATCGAATAGTGAAAGGCAAGCTGAATTCAGGAACCTACCTGATAACATTCAGAGTGGAACAGCCAATATCTTTGTTTAGTTCTGTAAAGGCAACTGTTCCATTGCGTACAAAATGTGAGTTACTTAAAGCAACTCCTAGAAAATTGGTAGCACACTGATAAAATTGGTTGCATACTACTCTAAAGCATATGTTAAGTAAAATAATAAGGTTAACATCAAGTTAGCACATAGTAGTATTCAGCAAAATTCAAATCTATACTCGATTGAGCTGAATGCATTACTTTGTATTTTGGTTAAGGATGTGTACATAACTACTAAGGATCAGCTGGAACTGTGTAGATATTGCATGTATACTACAGAGCAATTGAATACTCAAATGCAAGCTGAATTCAGGAACCTACCTCACAACATTTAGAGTGGAACAGCCAATATCTTTGTTTAGTTCTGTAAACGCTAATGTTCCATTGCGTACAAAAAGTGAGTTACTGAAAGCAACTCCTGGAAAATTTGTAGCACACTGATAAAATTGGTTGCATACTACTGTAAATCATATGGTAAGTAAAATAATGTTTACATCAAGTTAGATAGTAGTTTTCATCAAATTTCAGCTGAATGCATTACTTTCTATTCTATGTATTTTTAGTTAAGGATATGCACATAAGTAAGGGTGAGCTGGAACTGTATAGATATTGCATGCAGACTTTCAGAGACATGGAATACTCAAATGCAAGCTGAATTCAGGAACCTCCCTCATAATATTTGGAGTGGAACAGCCAATATCTTTGTTTAGTTCTGTAAAGGCAAATGTTCCATTGTGTACAAAAGGTAATGAAACTGAAAGTCACCTCTCGATCATTGGTAGCACATCATAAAATTGGTTGCATGCTACTCGAATCCTCTGGTAAGTAAAATAATAAGGTTAACATCAAGTTAGCACATAGTAGTATTCAGCAAAATTCAAATCTATACTCGATTGAGCTGAATGCATTACTTTGTATTTTGGTTAAGGATGTGTACATAACTACTAAGGATCAGCTGGAACTGTGTAGATATTGCATGTATACTACAGAGCAATTGAATACTCAAATGCAAGCTGAATTCAGGAACCTACCTCACAACATCTCTGGAACAGCCAATATCTTTGTTTAGTTCTGTAAACGCAACTGTTCCATTGCGTACAAAAGGTGAGTTACTTAAAGCAACTCCTAGAAAATTGGTAGCACACTGATAAAATTGGTTGCATACTACTCTAAAGCATATGTTAAGTAAAATAATAAGGTTAACATCAAGTTAGCACATAGTAGTATTCAGCAAAATTCAAATCTATACTCGATTGAGCTGAATGCATTACTTTGTATTTTGGTTAAGGATGTGTACATAAGTACTCAGGATCAGCTGGAACTGTGTAGATATTGCATGTATACTACAGAGCAATTGAATACTCAAATGCAAGCTGAATTCAGGAACCTACCTCACAACATTTAGAGTGGAACAGCCAATATCTTTGTTTAGTTCTGTAAACGCTAATGTTCCATTGCGTACAAAAGGTGAGTTACTGAAAGCAACTCCTGGAAAATTTGTAGCACACTGATAAAATTGGTTGCATTCTACACTAAATCATATGGCAAGTAAAATAACATGGTTTACATATAGTAGTTTTCAGCAAAATTCAATTGTACACACTATTGAGATGAATGCATTACTTTGTATTCTATGCATTTTGGTTAAGGATGAGTACATAACTACTCAGGATCAGCTGGAATTGTATAGATATTGCATGTCTTCTACTCAGAGCAATGGAATAGTGAAAGGCAAGCTCAATTCAGGAACCTCCCTCATAATATTTAGAGTGGAACAGCCAATATCTTTGTTTCTGTAAACGCTAATGTTCCATTGTGTACAAAATTCAACTGTTCACTCTATTGAGCTGAATGCATTACTTTGTATTTTGGTTAAGGATGTGTACATAACTACTCAGGATCAGCTGGAACTGTGTAGATATTGCATGTCTTCTACTCAGAGCAACGGAATAGTGAATGGCAAGCTGAATTCAGGAACCTACCTCACAACATCTCTGGAACAGCCAATATCTTTGTTTAGTTCTGTAAACGCAACTGTTCCATTGCGTACAAAAGGTGAGTTACTTAAAGCAACTCCTAGAAAATTGGTAGCACACTGATAAAATTGGTTGCATACTACTCTAAAGCATATGTTAAGTAAAATAATAAGGTTAACATCAAGTTAGCACATAGTAGTATTCAGCAAAATTCAAATCTATACTCGATTGAGCTGAATGCATTACTTTGTATTTTGGTTAAGGATGTGTACATAAGTACTCAGGACAGCTGGAACTGTGTAGATATTGCATGTATACTACAGAGCAATTGAATACTCAAATGCAAGCTGAATTCAGGAACCTACCTCACAACATTTAGAGTGGAACAGCCAATATCTTTGTTTAGTTCTGTAAAAGCTAATGTTCCATTGCGTACAAAAGGTGAGTTACTGAAAGCAACTCCTGGAAAATTTGTAGCACACTGATAAAATTGGTTGCATTCTACACTAAATCATATGGCAAGTAAAATAACATGGTTTACATATAGTAGTTTTCTGCAAAATTCAACTCTGCACTTTATTGAGCTAAATGCATTATTTTCTATTCTATGCATTTTGAGATATGGATGTGTACATAACTACTCAGGATCAGCTGGAACTGTGTAGATATTGCATGTCTTCTACTCAGAGCAACGGAATAGTGAATGGCAAGCTGAATTCAGGAACCTACCTGATAACATTCAGAGTGGAACAGCCAATATCTTTGTTTAGTTCTGTAAAGGCAACTGTTCCATTGCGTACAAAATGTGAGTTACTTAAAGCAACTCCTAGAAAATTGGTAGCACACTGATAAAATTGGTTGCATACTACTCTAAAGCATATGTTAAGTAAAATAATAAGGTTAACATCAAGTTAGCACATAGTAGTATTCAGCAAAATTCAAATCTATACTCGATTGAGCTGAATGCATTACTTTGTATTTTGGTTAAGGATGTGTACATAACTACTCAGGATCAGCTGGAACTGTGTAGATATTGCATGTATACTACAGAGCAATTGAATACTCAAATGCAAGCTGAATTCAGGAACCTACCTCACAACATTTAGAGTGGAACAGCCAATATCTTTGTTTAGTTCTGTAAACGCTAATGTTCCATTGCGTACAAAAAGTGAGTTACTGAAAGCAACTCCTGGAAAATTTGTAGCACACTGATAAAATTGGTTGCATACTACTGTAAATCATATGGTAAGTAAAATAATGTTTACATCAAGTTAGATAGTAGTTTTCATCAAATTTCAGCTGAATGCATTACTTTCTATTCTATGTATTTTTAGTTAAGGATATGCACATAAGTAAGGGTGAGCTGGAACTGTATAGATATTGCATGCAGACTTTCAGAGACATGGAATACTCAAATGCAAGCTGAATTCAGGAACCTCCCTCATAATATTTGGAGTGGAACAGCCAATATCTTTGTTTAGTTCTGTAAAGGCAAATGTTCCATTGTGTACAAAAGGTAATGAAACTGAAAGTCACCTCTCGATCATTGGTAGCACATCATAAAATTGGTTGCATGCTACTCGAATCCTCTGGTAAGTAAAATAATAAGGTTAACATCAAGTTAGCACATAGTAGTATTCAGCAAAATTCAAATCTATACTCGATTGAGCTGAATGCATTACTTTGTATTTTGGTTAAGGATGTGTACATAACTACTAAGGATCAGCTGGAACTGTGTAGATATTGCATGTATACTACAGAGCAATTGAATACTCAAATGCAAGCTGAATTCAGGAACCTACCTCACAACATTTAGAGTGGAACAGCCAATATCTTTGTTTAGTTCTGTAAACGCTAAAGTTCCATTGCGTACAAAAGGTGAGTTACTGAAAGCAACTCCTGGAAAATTTGTAGCACACTGATAAAATTGGTTGCATTCTACACTAAATCATATGGCAAGTAAAATAACATGGTTTACATATAGTAGTTTTCAGCAAAATTCAATTGTACACACTATTGAGATGAATGCATTACTTTGTATTCTATGCATTTTGGTTAAGGATGAGTACATAACTACTCAGGATCAGCTGGAATTGTATAGATATTGCATGTCTTCTACTCAGAGCAATGGAATAGTGAAAGGCAAGCTCAATTCAGGAACCTCCCTCATAATATTTAGAGTGGAACAGCCAATATCTTTGTTTCTGTAAACGCTAATGTTCCATTGTGTACAAAATTCAACTGTTCACTCTATTGAGCTGAATGCATTACTTTGTATTTTGGTTAAGGATGTGTACATAACTACTCAGGATCAGCTGGAACTGTGTAGATATTGCATGTCTTCTACTCAGAGCAACGGAATAGTGAATGGCAAGCTGAATTCAGGAACCTACCTCACAACATCTCTGGAACAGCCAATATCTTTGTTTAGTTCTGTAAACGCAACTGTTCCATTGCGTACAAAAGGTGAGTTACTTAAAGCAACTCCTAGAAAATTGGTAGCACACTGATAAAATTGGTTGCATACTACTCTAAAGCATATGTTAAGTAAAATAATAAGGTTAACATCAAGTTAGCACATAGTAGTATTCAGCAAAATTCAAATCTATACTCGATTGAGCTGAATGCATTACTTTGTATTTTGGTTAAGGATGTGTACATAAGTACTCAGGATCAGCTGGAACTGTGTAGATATTGCATGTATACTACAGAGCAATTGAATACTCAAATGCAAGCTGAATTCAGGAACCTACCTCACAACATTTAGAGTGGAACAGCCAATATCTTTGTTTAGTTCTGTAAACGCTAATGTTCCATTGCGTACAAAAGGTGAGTTACTGAAAGCAACTCCTGGAAAATTTGTAGCACACTGATAAAATTGGTTGCATTCTACACTAAATCATATGGCAAGTAAAATAACATGGTTTACATATAGTAGTTTTCTGCAAAATTCAACTCTGCACTTTATTGAGCTAAATGCATTATTTTCTATTCTATGCATTTTGAGATATGGATGTGTACATAACTACTCAGGATCAGCTGGAACTGTGTAGATATTGCATGTCTTCTACTCAGAGCAACGGAATAGTGAATGGCAAGCTGAATTCAGGAACCTACCTGATAACATTCAGAGTGGAACAGCCAATATTAGTTCTGTAAACTAATATTCCATTGCGTACAAAATTCGAGTTTCTGAAAGCAACTCCTGGAAAATTTGTAGCACACTGATAAAATTGGTTGCATACTACTCTAAATCATATGGTAAGTAAAATAATAAGGTTAACATCAAGTTAGCACATAGTAGTATTCAGCAAAATTCAAATCTATACTCGATTGAGCTGAATGCATTACTTCGTATTTTGGTTAAGGATGTGTACATAACTACTAAGGATCAGCTGGAACTGTGTAGATATTGCATGTATACTACAGAGCAATTGAATACTCAAATGCAAGCTGAATTCAGGAACCTACCTCACAACATTTAGAGTGGAACAGCCAATATCTTTGTTTAGTTCTGTAAACGCTAATGTTCCATTGCGTACAAAAAGTGAGTTACTGAAAGCAACTCCTGGAAAATTTGTAGCACACTGATAAAATTGGTTGCATACTACTGTAAATCATATAGTAAGTAAAATAATGTTTACATCAAGTTAGATAGTAGTTTTCATCAAATTTCAGCTGAATGCATTACTTTCTATTCTATGTATTTTTAGTTAAGGATATGCACATAAGTAAGGGTGAGCTGGAACTGTATAGATATTGCATGCAGACTTTCAGAGACATGGAATACTCAAATGCAAGCTGAATTCAGGAACCTCACTCATAATATTTGGAGTGGAACAGCCAATATCTTTGTTTAGTTCTGTAAAGGCAAATGTTCCATTGTGTACAAAAGGTAATGAAACTGAAAGTCACCTCTCGATCATTGGTAGCACATCATAAAATTGGTTGCATGCTACTCGAATCCTCTGGTAAGTAAAATAATAAGGTTTACATCAAGTTAGCACATACTAGTTTTCAGCAAAATTCAAATCTACACTCGATTGAGCTGAATGCATCACTTTCTGTACTATGCATTTTGAGATATGGATGTGTACATAACTACTCAGGCTCAGCTGGAATTGTATCGATATTGCATGTATACTACAGAGCAATAGAATACTCAAATGCAAGCTGAATTCAGGAACCTACCTCACAACATTTAGAGTGGAACAGCCAATATCTTTGTTTAGTTCTGTAAACGCTAATGTTCCATTGCGTACAAAAGGTGAGTTACTGAAAGCAACTCCTGGAAAATTGGTAGCACACTGATAAAATTGGTTGCATACTACACTAAATCATATGGTAAGTAAAATAATGTTTACATCAAGTTAGCACATAGTAGTTTTCAGCAAAATTCAAATCTACACTCGATTGAGCTGAATGCATCACTTTCTGTACTATGCATTTTGAGATATGGATGTGTACATAACTACTCAGGGTGAGATGGAACTGTATAGATATTGCATGTCTTCTACTCGGAGCAATGGAATACTCAAATGCAAGCTGAATTTAGGAACCTACCTCACAACATCTCGAGTGGAACAGCCAATATCTTTGTTTAGTTCTGTAAACGCAACTGTTCCATTGCGTACAAAAGGTGAGTTACTGAAAGCAACTCCTGGAAAATTTATAGCACACTGATAAAATTGGTTGCATTCTACACTAAATCATATGGCAAGTAAAATAACATGGTTTACATATAGTAGTTTTCTGCAAAATTCAACTCTGCACTCTATTGAGCTAAATGCATTATTTTCTATTCTATGCATTTTGAGATATGGATGTGTACATAACTGCTCAGGATCAGCTGGAATTGTATAGATATTGCATGTCTTCAACTCGGAGCAATGGAATAGTGAAAGGCAAGCTGAATTCAGGAACCTACCTGATAACATTCAGAGTGGAACAGCCAATATCTTTGTTTAGTTCTGTAAACGCAACTGTTCCATTGCGTACAAAAGGTGAGTTACTTAAAGCAACTCCTAGAAAATTGGTAGCACACTGATAAAATTGGTTGCATACTACTCTAAAGCATATGTTAAGTAAAATAATAAGGTTAACATCAAGTTAGCACATAGTAGTATTCAGCAAAATTCAAATCTATACTCGATTGAGCTGAATGCATTACTTTGTATTTTGGTTAAGGATGTGTACATAACTACTAAGGATCAGCTGGAACTGTGTAGATATTGCATGTATACTACAGAGCAATTGAATACTCAAATGCAAGCTGAATTCAGGAACCTACCTCACAACATTTAGAGTGGAACAGCCAATATCTTTGTTTAGTTCTGTAAACGCTAAAGTTCCATTGCGTACAAAAGGTGAGTTACTGAAAGCAACTCCTGGAAAATTTGTAGCACACTGATAAAATTGGTTGCATTCTACACTAAATCATATGGCAAGTAAAATAACATGGTTTACATATAGTAGTTTTCAGCAAAATTCAATTGTACACACTATTGAGATGAATGCATTACTTTGTATTCTATGCATTTTGGTTAAGGATGAGTACATAACTACTCAGGATCAGCTGGAATTGTATAGATATTGCATGTCTTCTACTCAGAGCAATGGAATAGTGAAAGGCAAGCTCAATTCAGGAACCTCCCTCATAATATTTAGAGTGGAACAGCCAATATCTTTGTTTCTGTAAACGCTAATGTTCCATTGTGTACACAATTCAACTGTTCACTCTATTGAGCTGAATGCATTACTTTGTATTTTGGTTAAGGATGTGTACATAACTACTCAGGATCAGCTGGAACTGTGTAGATATTGCATGTCTTCTACTCAGAGCAACGGAATAGTGAATGGCAAGCTGAATTCAGGAACCTACCTCACAACATCTCTGGAACAGCCAATATCTTTGTTTAGTTCTGTAAACGCAACTGTTCCATTGCGTACAAAAGGTGAGTTACTTAAAGCAACTCCTAGAAAATTGGTAGCACACTGATAAAATTGGTTGCATACTACTCTAAAGCATATGTTAAGTAAAATAATAAGGTTAACATCAAGTTAGCACATAGTAGTATTCAGCAAAATTCAAATCTATACTCGATTGAGCTAAATGCATTACTTTGTATTTTGGTTAAGGATGTGTACATAAGTACTCAGGATCAGCTGGAACTGTGTAGATATTGCATGTATACTACAGAGCAATTGAATACTCAAATGCCAGCTGAATTCAGGAACCTACCTCACAACATTTAGAGTGGAACAGCCAATATCTTTGTTTAGTTCTGTAAACGCTAATGTTCCATTGCGTACAAAAGGTGAGTTACTGAAAGCAACTCCTGGAAAATTTGTAGCACACTGATAAAATTGGTTGCATTCTACACTAAATCATATGGCAAGTAAAATAACATGGTTTACATATAGTAGTTTTCTGCAAAATTCAACTCTGCACTTTATTGAGCTAAATGCATTATTTTCTATTCTATGCATTTTGAGATATGGATGTGTACATAACTACTCAGGATCAGCTGGAATTGTGTAGATATTGCATGTCTTCTACTCAGAGCAACGGAATAGTGAATGGCAAGCTGAATTCAGGAACCTACCTGATAACATTCAGAGTGGAACAGCCAATATTAGTTCTGTAAACTAATATTCCATTGCGTACAAAATTCGAGTTTCTGAAAGCAACTCCTGGAAAATTTGTAGCACACCGATAAAATTGGTTGCATACTACTCTAAAGCATATGTTAAGTAAAATAATAAGGTTAACATCAAGTTAGCACATAGTAGTATTCAGCAAAATTCAAATCTATACTCGATTGAGCTGAATGCATTACTTTGTATTTTGGTTAAGGATGTGTACATAACTACTAAGGATCAGCTGGAACTGTGTAGATATTGCATGTATACTACAGAGCAATTGAATACTCAAATGCAAGCTGAATTCAGGAACCTACCTCACAACATTTAGAGTGGAACAGCCAATATCTTTGTTTAGTTCTGTAAACGCTAATGTTCCATTGCGTACAAAAAGTGAGTTACTGAAAGCAACTCCTGGAAAATTTGTAGCACACTGATAAAATTGGTTGCATACTACTGTAAATCATATGGTAAGTAAAATAATGTTTACATCAAGTTAGATAGTAGTTTTCATCAAATTTCAGCTGAATGCATTACTTTCTATTCTATGTATTTTTAGTTAAGGATATGCACATAAGTAAGGGTGAGCTGGAACTGTATAGATATTGCATGCAGACTTTCAGAGACATGGAATACTCAAATGCAAGCTGAATTCAGGAACCTCCTTCATAATATTTGGAGTGGAACAGCCAATATCTTTGTTTAGTTCTGTAAAGGCAAATGTTCCATTGTGTACAAAAGGTAATGAAACTGAAAGTCACCTCTCGATCATTGGTAGCACATCATAAAATTGGTTGCATGCTACTCGAATCCTCTGGTAAGTAAAATAATAAGGTTTACATCAAGTTAGCACATACTAGTTTTCAGCAAAATTCAAATCTACACTCGATTGAGCTGAATGCATCACTTTCTGTACTATGCATTTTGAGATATGGATGTGTACATAACTACTCAGGCTCAGCTGGAATTGTATCGATATTGCATGTATACTACAGAGCAATAGAATACTCAAATGCAAGCTGAATTCAGGAACCTACCTCACAACATTTAGAGTGGAACAGCCAATATCTTTGTTTAGTTCTGTAAACGCTAATGTTCCATTGCGTACAAAAGGTGAGTTACTGAAAGCAACTCCTGGAAAATTTGTAGCACACTGATAAAATTGGTTGCATACTACACTAAATCATATGGTAAGTAAAATAATGTTTACATCAAGTTAGCACATAGTAGTTTTCAGCAAAATTCAAATCTACACTCGATTGAGCTGAATGCATCACTTTCTGTACTATGCATTTTGAGATATGGATGTGTACATAACTACTCAGGGTGAGATGGAACTGTATAGATATTGCATGTCTTCTACTCGGAGCAATGGAATACTCAAATGCAAGCTGAATTTAGGAACCTACCTCACAACATCTCGAGTGGAACAGCCAATATCTTTGTTTAGTTCTGTAAACGCAACTGTTCCATTGCGTACAAAAGGTGAGTTACTGAAAGCAACTCCTGGAAAATTTATAGCACACTGATAAAATTGGTTGCATTCTACACTAAATCATATGGCAAGTAAAATAACATGGTTTACATATAGTAGTTTTCTGCAAAATTCAACTCTGCACTCTATTGAGCTAAATGCATTATTTTCTATTCTATGCATTTTGAGATATGGATGTGTACATAACTGCTCAGGATCAGCTGGAATTGTATAGATATTGCATGTCTTCAACTCGGAGCAATGGAATAGTGAAAGGCAAGCTGAATTCAGGAACCTACCTGATAACATTCAGAGTGGAACAGCCAATATCTTTGTTTAGTTCTGTAAACGCAACTGTTCCATTGCGTACAAAAGGTGAGTTACTTAAAGCAACTCCTAGAAAATTGGTAGCACACTGATAAAATTGGTTGCATACTACTCTAAAGCATATGTTAAGTAAAATAATAAGGTTAACATCAAGTTAGCACATAGTAGTATTCAGCAAAATTCAAATCTATACTCGATTGAGCTGAATGCATTACTTTGTATTTTGGTTAAGGATGTGTACATAAGTACTCAGGATCAGCTGGAACTGTGTAGATATTGCATGTATACTACAGAGCAATTGAATACTCAAATGCAAGCTGAATTCAGGAACCTACCTCACAACATTTAGAGTGGAACAGCCAATATCTTTGTTTAGTTCTGTAAACGCTAATGTTCCATTGCGTACAAAAGGTGAGTTACTGAAAGCAACTCCTGGAAAATTTGTAGCACACTGATAAAATTGGTTGCATTCTACACTAAATCATATGGCAAGTAAAATAACATGGTTTACATATAGTAGTTTTCTGCAAAATTCAACTCTGCACTTTATTGAGCTAAATGCATTATTTTCTATTCTATGCATTTTGAGATATGGATGTGTACATAACTACTCAGGATCAGCTGGAATTGTGTAGATATTGCATGTCTTCTACTCAGAGCAAAGGAATAGTGAATGGCAAGCTGAATTCAGGAACCTACCTGATAACATTCAGAGTGGAACAGCCAATATTAGTTCTGTAAACTAATATTCCATTGCGTACAGAATTCGAGTTTCTGAAAGCAACTCCTGGAAAATTTGTAGCACACCGATAAAATTGGTTGCATACTACTCTAAAGCATATGTTAAGTAAAATAATAAGGTTAACATCAAGTTAGCACATAGTAGTATTCAGCAAAATTCAAATCTATACTCGATTGAGCTGAATGCATTACTTTGTATTTTGGTTAAGGATGTGTACATAACTACTAAGGATCAGCTGGAACTGTGTAGATATTGCATGTATACTACAGAGCAATTGAATACTCAAATGCAAGCTGAATTCAGGAACCTACCTCACAACATTTAGAGTGGAACAGCCAATATCTTTGTTTAGTTCTGTAAACGCAACTGTTCCATTGCGTACAAAATGTGAGTTACTTAAAGCAACTCCTAGAAAATTGGTAGCACACTGATAAAATTGGTTGCATACTACTCTAAAGCATATGTTAAGTAAAATAATAAGGTTAACATCAAGTTAGCACATAGTAGTATTCAGCAAAATTCAAATCTATACTCGATTGAGCTGAATGCATTACTTTGTATTTTGGTTAAGGATGTGTACATAACTACTAAGGATCAGCTGGAACTGTGTAGATATTGCATGTATACTACAGAGCAATTGAATACTCAAATGCAAGCTGAATTCAGGAACCTACCTCACAACATTTAGAGTGGAACAGCCAATATCTTTGTTTAGTTCTGTAAACGCTAATGTTCCATTGCGTACAAAAAGTGAGTTACTGAAAGCAACTCCTGGAAAATTTGTAGCACACTGATAAAATTGGTTGCATACTACTGTAAATCATATGGTAAGTAAAATAATGTTTACATCAAGTTAGATAGTAGTTTTCATCAAATTTCAGCTGAATGCATTACTTTCTATTCTATGTATTTTTAGTTAAGGATATGCACATAAGTAAGGGTGAGCTGGAACTGTATAGATATTGCATGCAGACTTTCAGAGACATGGAATACTCAAATGCAAGCTGAATTCAGGAACCTCCTTCATAATATTTGGAGTGGAACAGCCAATATCTTTGTTTAGTTCTGTAAAGGCAAATGTTCCATTGTGTACAAAAGGTAATGAAACTGAAAGTCACCTCTCGATCATTGGTAGCACATCATAAAATTGGTTGCATGCTACTCGAATCCTCTGGTAAGTAAAATAATAAGGTTTACATCAAGTTAGCACATACTAGTTTTCAGCAAAATTCAAATCTACACTCGATTGAGCTGAATGCATCACTTTCTGTACTATGCATTTTGAGATATGGATGTGTACATAACTACTCAGGCTCAGCTGGAATTGTATCGATATTGCATGTATACTACAGAGCAATAGAATACTCAAATGCAAGCTGAATTCAGGAACCTACCTCACAACATTTAGAGTGGAACAGCCAATATCTTTGTTTAGTTCTGTAAACGCTAATGTTCCATTGCGTACAAAAGGTGAGTTACTGAAAGCAACTCCTGGAAAATTTGTAGCACACTGATAAAATTGGTTGCATACTACACTAAATCATATGGTAAGTAAAATAATGTTTACATCAAGTTAGCACATAGTAGTTTTCAGCAAAATTCAAATCTACACTCGATTGAGCTGAATGCATTATTTTCTATTCTATGCATTTTGAGATATGGATGTGTACATAACTACTCAGGATCAGCTGGAATTGTGTAGATATTGCATGTCTTCTACTCAGAGCAAAGGAATAGTGAATGGCAAGCTGAATTCAGGAACCTACCTGATAACATTCAGAGTGGAACAGCCAATATTAGTTCTGTAAACTAATATTCCATTGCGTACAGAATTCGAGTTTCTGAAAGCAACTCCTGGAAAATTTGTAGCACACCGATAAAATTGGTTGCATACTACTCTAAAGCATATGTTAAGTAAAATAATAAGGTTAACATCAAGTTAGCACATAGTAGTATTCAGCAAAATTCAAATCTATACTCGATTGAGCTGAATGCATTACTTTGTATTTTGGTTAAGGATGTGTACATAACTACTAAGGATCAGCTGGAACTGTGTAGATATTGCATGTATACTACAGAGCAATTGAATACTCAAATGCAAGCTGAATTCAGGAACCTACCTCACAACATTTAGAGTGGAACAGCCAATATCTTTGTTTAGTTCTGTAAACGCAACTGTTCCATTGCGTACAAAATGTGAGTTACTTAAAGCAACTCCTAGAAAATTGGTAGCACACTGATAAAATTGGTTGCATACTACTCTAAAGCATATGTTAAGTAAAATAATAAGGTTAACATCAAGTTAGCACATAGTAGTATTCAGCAAAATTCAAATCTATACTCGATTGAGCTGAATGCATTACTTTGTATTTTGGTTAAGGATGTGTACATAACTACTAAGGATCAGCTGGAACTGTGTAGATATTGCATGTATACTACAGAGCAATTGAATACTCAAATGCAAGCTGAATTCAGGAACCTACCTCACAACATTTAGAGTGGAACAGCCAATATCTTTGTTTAGTTCTGTAAACGCTAATGTTCCATTGCGTACAAAAAGTGAGTTACTGAAAGCAACTCCTGGAAAATTTGTAGCACACTGATAAAATTGGTTGCATACTACTGTAAATCATATGGTAAGTAAAATAATGTTTACATCAAGTTAGATAGTAGTTTTCATCAAATTTCAGCTGAATGCATTACTTTCTATTCTATGTATTTTTAGTTAAGGATATGCACATAAGTAAGGGTGAGCTGGAACTGTATAGATATTGCATGCAGACTTTCAGAGACATGGAATACTCAAATGCAAGCTGAATTCAGGAACCTCCTTCATAATATTTGGAGTGGAACAGCCAATATCTTTGTTTAGTTCTGTAAAGGCAAATGTTCCATTGTGTACAAAAGGTAATGAAACTGAAAGTCACCTCTCGATCATTGGTAGCACATCATAAAATTGGTTGCATGCTACTCGAATCCTCTGGTAAGTAAAATAATAAGGTTTACATCAAGTTAGCACATACTAGTTTTCAGCAAAATTCAAATCTACACTCGATTGAGCTGAATGCATCACTTTCTGTACTATGCATTTTGAGATATGGATGTGTACATAACTACTCAGGCTCAGCTGGAATTGTATCGATATTGCATGTATACTACAGAGCAATAGAATACTCAAATGCAAGCTGAATTCAGGAACCTACCTCACAACATTTAGAGTGGAACAGCCAATATCTTTGTTTAGTTCTGTAAACGCTAATGTTCCATTGCGTACAAAAGGTGAGTTACTGAAAGCAACTCCTGGAAAATTTGTAGCACACTGATAAAATTGGTTGCATACTACACTAAATCATATGGTAAGTAAAATAATGTTTACATCAAGTTAGCACATAGTAGTTTTCAGCAAAATTCAAATCTACACTCGATTGAGCTGAATGCATCACTTTCTGTACTATGCATTTTGAGATATGGATGTGTACATAACTACTCAGGGTGAGATGGAACTGTATAGATATTGCATGTCTTCTACTCGGAGCAATGGAATACTCAAATGCAAGCTGAATTTAGGAACCTACCTCACAACATCTCGAGTGGAACAGCCAATATCTTTGTTTAGTTCTGTAAACGCAACTGTTCCATTGCGTACAAAAGGTGAGTTACTGAAAGCAACTCCTGGAAAATTTATAGCACACTGATAAAATTGGTTGCATTCTACACTAAATCATATGGCAAGTAAAATAACATGGTTTACATATAGTAGTTTTCTGCAAAATTCAACTCTGCACTCTATTGAGCTAAATGCATTATTTTCTATTCTATGCATTTTGAGATATGGATGTGTACATAACTGCTCAGGATCAGCTGGAATTGTATAGATATTGCATGTCTTCAACTCGGAGCAATGGAATAGTGAAAGGCAAGCTGAATTCAGGAACCTACCTGATAACATTCAGAGTGGAACAGCCAATATCTTTGTTTAGTTCTGTAAACGCAACTGTTCCATTGCGTACAAAAGGTGAGTTACTTAAAGCAACTCCTAGAAAATTGGTAGCACACTGATAAAATTGGTTGCATACTACTCTAAAGCATATGTTAAGTAAAATAATAAGGTTAACATCAAGTTAGCACATAGTAGTATTCAGCAAAATTCAAATCTATACTCGATTGAGCTGAATGCATTACTTTGTATTTTGGTTAAGGATGTGTACATAAGTACTCAGGATCAGCTGGAACTGTGTAGATATTGCATGTATACTACAGAGCAATTGAATACTCAAATGCAAGCTGAATTCAGGAACCTACCTCACAACATTTAGAGTGGAACAGCCAATATCTTTGTTTAGTTCTGTAAACGCTAATGTTCCATTGCGTACAAAAGGTGAGTTACTGAAAGCAACTCCTGGAAAATTTGTAGCACACTGATAAAATTGGTTGCATTCTACACTAAATCATATGGCAAGTAAAATAACATGGTTTACATATAGTAGTTTTCTGCAAAATTCAACTCTGCACTTTATTGAGCTAAATGCATTATTTTCTATTCTATGCATTTTGAGATATGGATGTGTACATAACTACTCAGGATCAGCTGGAATTGTGTAGATATTGCATGTCTTCTACTCAGAGCAAAGGAATAGTGAATGGCAAGCTGAATTCAGGAACCTACCTGATAACATTCAGAGTGGAACAGCCAATATTAGTTCTGTAAACTAATATTCCATTGCGTACAGAATTCGAGTTTCTGAAAGCAACTCCTGGAAAATTTGTAGCACACCGATAAAATTGGTTGCATACTACTCTAAAGCATATGTTAAGTAAAATAATAAGGTTAACATCAAGTTAGCACATAGTAGTATTCAGCAAAATTCAAATCTATACTCGATTGAGCTGAATGCATTACTTTGTATTTTGGTTAAGGATGTGTACATAACTACTAAGGATCAGCTGGAACTGTGTAGATATTGCATGTATACTACAGAGCAATTGAATACTCAAATGCAAGCTGAATTCAGGAACCTACCTCACAACATTTAGAGTGGAACAGCCAATATCTTTGTTTAGTTCTGTAAACGCAACTGTTCCATTGCGTACAAAATGTGAGTTACTTAAAGCAACTCCTAGAAAATTGGTAGCACACTGATAAAATTGGTTGCATACTACTCTAAAGCATATGTTAAGTAAAATAATAAGGTTAACATCAAGTTAGCACATAGTAGTATTCAGCAAAATTCAAATCTATACTCGATTGAGCTGAATGCATTACTTTGTATTTTGGTTAAGGATGTGTACATAACTACTAAGGATCAGCTGGAACTGTGTAGATATTGCATGTATACTACAGAGCAATTGAATACTCAAATGCAAGCTGAATTCAGGAACCTACCTCACAACATTTAGAGTGGAACAGCCAATATCTTTGTTTAGTTCTGTAAACGCTAATGTTCCATTGCGTACAAAAAGTGAGTTACTGAAAGCAACTCCTGGAAAATTTGTAGCACACTGATAAAATTGGTTGCATACTACTGTAAATCATATGGTAAGTAAAATAATGTTTACATCAAGTTAGATAGTAGTTTTCATCAAATTTCAGCTGAATGCATTACTTTCTATTCTATGTATTTTTAGTTAAGGATATGCACATAAGTAAGGGTGAGCTGGAACTGTATAGATATTGCATGCAGACTTTCAGAGACATGGAATACTCAAATGCAAGCTGAATTCAGGAACCTCCTTCAAAATATTTGGAGTGGAACAGCCAATATCTTTGTTTAGTTCTGTAAAGGCAAATGTTCCATTGTGTACAAAAGGTAATGAAACTGAAAGTCACCTCTCGATCATTGGTAGCACATCATAAAATTGGTTGCATGCTACTCGAATCCTCTGGTAAGTAAAATAATAAGGTTTACATCAAGTTAGCACATACTAGTTTTCAGCAAAATTCAGATCTACACTCGATTGAGCTGAATGCATCACTTTCTGTACTATGCATTTTGAGATATGGATGTGTACATAACTACTCAGGCTCAGCTGGAATTGTATCGATATTGCATGTATACTACAGAGCAATAGAATACTCAAATGCAAGCTGAATTCAGGAACCTACCTCACAACATTTAGAGTGGAACAGCCAATATCTTTGTTTAGTTCTGTAAACGCTAATGTTCCATTGCGTACAAAAGGTGAGTTACTGAAAGCAACTCCTGGAAAATTTGTAGCACACTGATAAAATTGGTTGCATTCTACACTAAATCATATGGCAAGTAAAATAACATGGTTTACATATAGTAGTTTTCAGCAAAATTCAACTCTACACTCTATTGAGCTAAATGCATTATTTTCTATTCTATGCATTTTGAGATATGGATTTGTACATAACTGCTCAGGATCAGCTGGAATTGTATAGATATTGCATGTCTTCTACTCAGAGCAATGGAATAGTGAAAGGCAAGCTGAATTCAGGAACCTACCTGATAACATTCAGAGTGGAACAGCCAATATTAGTTCTGTAAACTAATATTCCATTGCGTACAAAATTCGAGTTTCTGAAAGCAACTCCTGGAAAATTTGTAGCACACTGATAAAATTGGTTGCATACTACTCTAAATCATATGGTAAGTAAAATAATAAACTTTACATCAAGTTAGCACATAGTAGTTTTCAGCAAAATTCAAATCTACACTCGTTGAGCTGAATGCATCACTTTCAGTACTATGCATTTTGAGATATGGATGTGTACATAACTACTCAGGATCAGCTGGAATTGTATAGATATTGCATGTCTTCTACTCAGAGCAATGGAATAGTGAAAGGCAAGCTCAATTCAGGAACCTCCCTCATAATATTTAGAGTGGAACAGCCAATATCTTTGTTTCTGTAAACGCTAATGTTCCATTGTGTACAAAATTCAACTGTTCACTCTATTGAGCTGAATGCATTACTTTGTATTTTGGTTAAGGATGTGTACATAACTACTCAGGATCAGCTGGAACTGTGTAGATATTGCATGTCTTCTACTCAGAGCAACGGAATAGTGAATGGCAAGCTGAATTCAGGAACCTACCTCACAACATCTCTGGAACAGCCAATATCTTTGTTTAGTTCTGTAAACGCAACTGTTCCATTGCGTACAAAAGGTGAGTTACTTAAAGCAACTCCTAGAAAATTGGTAGCACACTGATAAAATTGGTTGCATACTACTCTAAAGCATATGTTAAGTAAAATAATAAGGTTAACATCAAGTTAGCACATAGTAGTATTCAGCAAAATTCAAATCTATACTCGATTGAGCTGAATGCATTACTTTGTATTTTGGTTAAGGTTGTGTACATAACTACTCAGGATCAGCTGGAACTGTGTAGATATTGCATGTATACTACAGAGCAATTGAATACTCAAATGCAAGCTGAATTCAGGAACCTACCTCACAACATTTAGAGTGGAACAGCCAATATCTTTGTTTAGTTCTGTAAACGCTAATGTTCCATTGCGTACAAAAGGTGAGTTACTGAAAGCAACTCCTGGAAAATTTGTAGCACACTGATAAAATTGGTTGCATACTACACTAAATCATATGGTAAGTAAAATAATGTTTACATCAAGTTAGCACATAGTAGTTTTCAGCAAAATTCAAATCTACACTCGATTGAGCTGAATGCATCACTTTCTGTACTATGCATTTTGAGATACGGATGTGTACATAACTACTCAGGGTGAGATGGAACTGTATAGATATTGCATGTCTTCTACTCGGAGCAATGGAATACTCAAATGCAAGCTGAATTTAGGAACCTACCTCACAACATCTCGAGTGGAACAGCCAATATCTTTGTTTAGTTCTGTAAACGCAACTGTTCCATTGCGTACAAAAGGTGAGTTACTGAAAGCAACTCCTGGAAAATTTATAGCACACTGATAAAATTGGTTGCATTCTACACTAAATCATATGGCAAGTAAAATAACATGGTTTACATATAGTAGTTTTCTGCAAAATTCAACTCTGCACTCTATTGAGCTAAATGCATTATTTTCTATTCTATGCATTTTGAGATATGGATGTGTACATAACTGCTCAGGATCAGCTGGAATTGTATAGATATTGCATGTCTTCAACTCGGAGCAATGGAATAGTGAAAGGCAAGCTGAATTCAGGAACCTACCTGATAACATTCAGAGTGGAACAGCCAATATCTTTGTTTAGTTCTGTAAACGCAACTGTTCCATTGCGTACAAAATGTGAGTTACTTAAAGCAACTCCTAGAAAATTGGTAGCACACTGATAAAATGGTTGCATACTACTCTAAAGCATATGTTAAGTAAAATAATAAGGTTAACATCAAGTTAGCACATAGTAGTATTCAGCAAAATTCAAATCTATACTCGATTGAGCTGAATGCATTACTTTGTATTTTGGTTAAGCATGTGTACATAACTACTAAGGATCAGCTGGAACTGTGTAGATATTGCATGTATACTACAGAGCAATTGAATACTCAAATGCAAGCTGAATTCAGGAACCTACCTCACAACATTTAGAGTGGAACAGCCAATATCTTTGTTTAGTTCTGTAAACGCTAAAGTTCCATTGCGTACAAAAGGTGAGTTACTGAAAGCAACTCCTGGAAAATTTGTAGCACACTGATAAAATTGGTTGCATTCTACACTAAATCATATGGCAAGTAAAATAACATGGTTTACATATAGTAGTTTTCAGCAAAATTCAATTGTACACACTATTGAGATGAATGCATTACTTTGTATTCTATGCATTTTGGTTAAGGATGAGTACATAACTACTCAGGATCAGCTGGAATTGTATAGATATTGCATGTCTTCTACTCAGAGCAATGGAATAGTGAAAGGCAAGCTCAATTCAGGAACCTCCCTCATAATATTTAGAGTGGAACAGCCAATATCTTTGTTTCTGTAAACGCTAATGTTCCATTGTGTACAAAATTCAACTGTTCACTCTATTGAGCTGAATGCATTACTTTGTATTTTGGTTAAGGATGTGTACATAACTACTCAGGATCAGCTGGAACTGTGTAGATATTGCATGTCTTCTACTCAGAGCAACGGAATAGTGAATGGCAAGCTGAATTCAGGAACCTACCTGATAACATTCAGAGTGGAACAGCCAATATTAGTTCTGTAAACTAATATTCCATTGCGTACAAAATTCGAGTTTCTGAAAGCAACTCCTGGAAAATTTGTAGCACACCGATAAAATTGGTTGCATACTACTCTAAAGCATATGTTAAGTAAAATAATAAGGTTAACATCAAGTTAGCACATAGTAGTATTCAGCAAAATTCAAATCTATACTCGATTGAGCTGAATGCATTACTTTGTATTTTGGTTAAGGATGTGTACTTAACTACTAAGGATCAGCTGGAACTGTGTAGATATTGCATGTATACTACAGAGCAATTGAATACTCAAATGCAAGCTGAATTCAGGAACCTACCTCACAACATTTAGAGTGGAACAGCCAATATCTTTGTTTAGTTCTGTAAACGCTAATGTTCCATTGCGTAGAAAAAGTGAGTTACTGAAAGCAACTCCTGGAAAATTTGTAGCACACTGATAAAATTGGTTGCATACTACTGTAAATCATATGGTAAGTAAAATAATGTTTACATCAAGTTAGATAGTAGTTTTCATCAAATTTCAGCTGAATGCATTACTTTCTATTCTATGTATTTTTAGTTAAGGATATGCACATAAGTAAGGGTGAGCTGGAACTGTATAGATATTGCATGCAGACTTTCAGAGACATGGAATACTCAAATGCAAGCTGAATTCAGGAACCTCCTTCATAATATTTGGAGTGGAACAGCCAATATCTTTGTTTAGTTCTGTAAAGGCAAATGTTCCATTGTGTACAAAAGGTAATGAAACTGAAAGTCACCTCTCGATCATTGGTAGCACATCATAAAATTGGTTGCATGCTACTCGAATCCTCTGGTAAGTAAAATAATAAGGTTTACATCAAGTTAGCACATACTAGTTTTCAGCAAAATTCAGATCTACACTCGATTGAGCTGAATGCATCACTTTCTGTACTATGCATTTTGAGATATGGATGTGTACATAACTACTCAGGCTCAGCTGGAATTGTATCGATATTGCATGTATACTACAGAGCAATAGAATACTCAAATGCAAGCTGAATTCAGGAACCTACCTCACAACATTTAGAGTGGAACAGCCAATATCTTTGTTTAGTTCTGTAAACGCTAATGTTCCATTGCGTACAAAAGGTGAGTTACTGAAAGCAACTCCTGGAAAATTTATAGCACACTGATAAAATTGGTTGCATTCTACACTAAATCATATGGCAAGTAAAATAACATGGTTTACATATAGTAGTTTTCTGCAAAATTCAACTCTGCACTCTATTGAGCTAAATGCATTATTTTCTATTCTATGCATTTTGAGATATGGATGTGTACATAACTGCTCAGGATCAGCTGGAATTGTATAGATATTGCATGTCTTCAACTCGGAGCAATGGAATAGTGAAAGGCAAGCTGAATTCAGGAACCTACCTGATAACATTCAGAGTGGAACAGCCAATATCTTTGTTTAGTTCTGTAAACGCAACTGTTCCATTGCGTACAAAAGGTGAGTTACTGAAAGCAACTCCTGGAAAATTTATAGCACACTGATAAAATTGGTTGCATTCTACACTAAATCATATGGCAAGTAAAATAACATGGTTTACATATAGTAGTTTTCTGCAAAATTCAACTCTGCACTCTATTGAGCTAAATGCATTATTTTCTATTCTATGCATTTTGAGATATGGATGTGTACATAACTGCTCAGGATCAGCTGGAATTGTATAGATATTGCATGTCTTCAACTCGGAGCAATGGAATAGTGAAAGGCAAGCTGAATTCAGGAACCTACCTGATAACATTCAGAGTGGAACAGCCAATATCTTTGTTTAGTTCTGTAAACGCAACTGTTCCATTGCGTACAAAATGTGAGTTACTTAAAGCAACTCCTAGAAAATTGGTAGCACACTGATAAAATTGGTTGCATACTACTCTAAAGCATATGTTAAGTAAAATAATAAGGTTAACATCAAGTTAGCACATAGTAGTATTCAGCAAAATTCAAATCTATACTCGATTGAGCTGAATGCATTACTTTGTATTTTGGTTAAGGATGTGTACATAACTACTAAGGATCAGCTGGAACTGTGTAGATATTGCATGTATACTACAGAGCAATTGAATACTCAAATGCAAGCTGAATTCAGGAACCTACCTCACAACATTTAGAGTGGAACAGCCAATATCTTTGTTTAGTTCTGTAAACGCTAAAGTTCCATTGCGTACAAAAGGTGAGTTACTGAAAGCAACTCCTGGAAAATTTGTAGCACACTGATAAAATTGGTTGCATTCTACACTAAATCATATGGCAAGTAAAATAACATGGTTTACATATAGTAGTTTTCAGCAAAATTCAATTGTACACACTATTGAGATGAATGCATTACTTTGTATTCTATGCATTTTGGTTAAGGATGAGTACATAACTACTCAGGATCAGCTGGAATTGTATAGATATTGCATGTCTTCTACTCAGAGCAATGGAATAGTGAAAGGCAAGCTCAATTCAGGAACCTCCCTCATAATATTTAGAGTGGAACAGCCAATATCTTTGTTTCTGTAAACGCTAATGTTCCATTGTGTACAAAATTCAACTGTTCACTCTATTGACCTGAATGCATTACTTTGTATTTTGGTTAAGGATGTGTACATAACTACTCAGGATCAGCTGGAACTGTGTAGATATTGCATGTCTTCTACTCAGAGCAACGGAATAGTGAATGGCAAGCTGAATTCAGGAACCTACCTGATAACATTCAGAGTGGAACAGCCAATATTAGTTCTGTAAACTAATATTCCATTGCGTACAAAATTCGAGTTTCTGAAACCAACTCCTGGAAAATTTGTAGCACACCGATAAAATTGGTTGCATACTACTCTAAAGCATATGTTAAGTAAAATAATAAGGTTAACATCAAGTTAGCACATAGTAGTATTCAGCAAAATTCAAATCTATACTCGATTGAGCTGAATGCATTACTTTGTATTTTGGTTAAGGATGTGTACTTAACTACTAAGGATCAGCTGGAACTGTGTAGATATTGCATGTATACTACAGAGCAATTGAATACTCAAATGCAAGCTGAATTCAGGAACCTACCTCACAACATTTAGAGTGGAACAGCCAATATCTTTGTTTAGTTCTGTAAACGCTAATGTTCCATTGCGTAGAAAAAGTGAGTTACTGAAAGCAACTCCTGGAAAATTTGTAGCACACTGATAAAATTGGTTGCATACTACTGTAAATCATATGGTAAGTAAAATAATGTTTACATCAAGTTAGATAGTAGTTTTCATCAAATTTCAGCTGAATGCATTACTTTCTATTCTATGTATTTTTAGTTAAGGATATGCACATAAGTAAGGGTGAGCTGGAACTGTATAGATATTGCATGCAGACTTTCAGAGACATGGAATACTCAAATGCAAGCTGAATTCAGGAACCTCCTTCATAATATTTGGAGTGGAACAGCCAATATCTTTGTTTAGTTCTGTAAAGGCAAATGTTCCATTGTGTACAAAAGGTAATGAAACTGAAAGTCACCTCTCGATCATTGGTAGCACATCATAAAATTGGTTGCATGCTACTCGAATCCTCTGGTAAGTAAAATAATAAGGTTTACATCAAGTTAGCACATACTAGTTTTCAGCAAAATTCAGATCTACACTCGATTGAGCTGAATGCATCACTTTCTGTACTATGCATTTTGAGATATGAATGTGTACATAACTACTCAGGCTCAGCTGGAATTGTATCGATATTGCATCTATACTACAGAGCAATAGAATACTCAAATGCAAGCTGAATTCAGGAACCTACCTCACAACATTTAGAGTGGAACAGCCAATATCTTTGTTTAGTTCTGTAAACGCTAATGTTCCATTGCGTACAAAAGGTGAGTTACTGAAAGCAACTCCTGGAAAATTTATAGCACACTGATAAAATTGGTTGCATTCTACACTAAATCATATGGCAAGTAAAATAACATGGTTTACATATAGTAGTTTTCTGCAAAATTCAACTCTGCACTCTATTGAGCTAAATGCATTATTTTCTATTCTATGCATTTTGAGATATGGATGTGTACATAACTGCTCAGGATCAGCTGGAATTGTATAGATATTGCATGTCTTCAACTCGGAGCAATGGAATAGTGAAAGGCAAGCTGAATTCAGGAACCTACCTGATAACATTCAGAGTGGAACAGCCAATATCTTTGTTTAGTTCTGTAAACGCAACTGTTCCATTGCGTACAAAAGGTGAGTTACTTAAAGCAACTCCTAGAAAATTGGTAGCACACTGATAAAATTGGTTGCATACTACTCTAAAGCATATGTTAAGTAAAATAATAAGGTTAACATCAAGTTAGCACATAGTAGTATTCAGCAAAATTCAAATCTATACTCGATTGAGCTGAATGCATTACTTTGTATTTTGGTTAAGGATGTGTACATAACTACTCAGGATCAGCTGGAACTGTGTAGATATTGCATGTATACTACAGAGCAATTGAATACTCAAATGCAAGCTGAATTCAGGAACCTACCTCACAACATTTAGAGTGGAACAGCCAATATCTTTGTTTAGCTCTGTAAACGCTAATGTTCCATTGCGTACAAAAGGTGAGTTACTGAAAGCAACTCCTGGAAAATTTGTAGCACACTGATAAAATTGGTTGCATTCTACACTAAATCATATGGCAAGTAAAATAACATGGTTTACATATAGTAGTTTTCAGCAAAATTCAACTCTACACTCTATTGAGCTAAATGCATTATTTTCTATTCTATGCATTTTGAGATATGGATTTGTACATAACTGCTCAGGATCAGCTGGAATTGTATAGATATTGCATGTCTTCTACTCAGAGCAATGGAATAGTGAAAGGCAAGCTGAATTCAGGAACCTACCTGATAACATTCAGAGTGGAACAGCCAATATTAGTTCTGTAAACTAATATTCCATTGCGTACAAAATTCGAGTTTCTGAAAGCAACTCCTGGAAAATTTGTAGCACACTGATAAAATCGGTTGCATACTACTCTAAATCATATGGTAAGTAAAATAATAAACTTTACATCAAGTTAGCACATAGTAGTTTTCAGCAAAATTCAAATCTACACTCGTTGAGCTGAATGCATCACTTTCAGTACTATGCATTTTGAGATATGGATGTGTACATAACTACTCAGGATCAGCTGGAATTGTATAGATATTGCATGTCTTCTACTCAGAGCAATGGAATAGTGAAAGGCAAGCTCAATTCAGGAACCTCCCTCATAATATTTAGAGTGGAACAGCCAATATCTTTGTTTCTGTAAACGCTAATGTTCCATTGTGTACAAAATTCAGCTGTTCACTCTATTGAGCTGAATGCATTACTTTGTATTTTGGTTAAGGATGTGTACATAACTACTCAGGATCAGCTGGAACTGTGTAGATATTGCATGTCTTCTACTCAGAGCAACGGAATAGTGAATGGCAAGCTGAATTCAGGAACCTACCTCACAACATCTCTGGAACAGCCAATATCTTTGTTTAGTTCTGTAAACGCAACTGTTCCATTGCGTACAAAAGGTGAGTTACTTAAAGCAACTCCTAGAAAATTGGTAGCACACTGATAAAATTGGTTGCATACTACTCTAAAGCATATGTTAAGTAAAATAATAAGGTTAACATCAAGTTAGCACATAGTAGTATTCAGCAAAATTCAAATCTATACTCGATTGAGCTGAATGCATTACTTTGTATTTTGGTTAAGGTTGTGTACATAACTACTCAGGATCAGCTGGAACTGTGTAGATATTGCATGTATACTACAGAGCAATTGAATACTCAAATGCAAGCTGAATTCAGGAACCTACCTCACAACATTTAGAGTGGAACAGCCAATATCTTTGTTTAGTTCTGTAAACGCTAATGTTCCATTGCGTACAAAAGGTGAGTTACTGAAAGCAACTCCTGGAAAATTTGTAGCACACTGATAAAATTGGTTGCATACTACAATAAATCATATGGTAAGTAAAATAATGTTTACATCAAGTTAGCACATAGTAGTTTTCAGCAAAATTCAAATCTACACTCGATTGAGCTGAATGCATCACTTTCTGTACTATGTATTTTGAGATACGGATGTGTACATAACTACTCAGGGTGAGATGGAACTGTATAGATATTGCATGTCTTCTACTCGGAGCAATGGAATACTCAAATGCAAGCTGAATTTAGGAACCTACCTCACAACATCTCGAGTGGAACAGCCAATATCTTTGTTTAGTTCTGTAAACGCAACTGTTCCATTGCGTACAAAAGGTGAGTTACTGAAAGCAACTCCTGGAAAATTTATAGCACACTGATAAAATTGGTTGCATTCTACACTAAATCATATGGCAAGTAAAATAACATGGTTTACATATAGTAGTTTTCTGCAAAATTCAACTCTGCACTCTATTGAGCTAAATGCATTATTTTCTATTCTATGCATTTTGAGATATGGATGTGTACATAACTGCTCAGGATCAGCTGGAATTGTATAGATATTGCATGTCTTCAACTCGGAGCAATGGAATAGTGAAAGGCAAGCTGAATTCAGGAACCTACCTGATAACATTCAGAGTGGAACAGCCAATATCTTTGTTTAGTTCTGTAAACGCAACTGTTCCATTGCGTACAAAATGTGAGTTACTTAAAGCAACTCCTAGAAAATTGGTAGCACACTGATAAAATTGGTTGCATACTACTCTAAAGCATATGTTAAGTAAAATAATAAGGTTAACATCAAGTTAGCACATAGTAGTATTCAGCAAAATTCAAATCTATACTCGATTGAGCTGAATGCATTACTTTGTATTTTGGTTAAGGATGTGTACATAACTACTAAGGATCAGCTGGAACTGTGTAGATATTGCATGTATACTACAGAGCAATTGAATACTCAAATGCAAGCTGAATTCAGGAACCTACCTCACAACATTTAGAGTGGAACAGCCAATATCTTTGTTTAGTTCTGTAAACGCTAAAGTTCCATTGCGTACAAAAGGTGAGTTACTGAAAGCAACTCCTGGAAAATTTGTAGCACACTGATAAAATTGGTTGCATTCTACACTAAATCATATGGCAAGTAAAATAACATGGTTTACATATAGTAGTTTTCAGCAAAATTCAATTGTACACACTATTGAGATGAATGCATTACTTTGTATTCTATGCATTTTGGTTAAGGATGAGTACATAACTACTCAGGATCAGCTGGAATTGTATAGATATTGCATGTCTTCTACTCAGAGCAATGGAATAGTGAAAGGCAAGCTCAATTCAGGAACCTCCCTCATAATATTTAGAGTGGAACAGCCAATATCTTTGTTTCTGTAAACGCTAATGTTCCATTGTGTACAAAATTCAACTGTTCACTCTATTGAGCTGAATGCATTACTTTGTATTTTGGTTAAGGATGTGTACATAACTACTCAGGATCAGCTGGAACTGTGTAGATATTGCATGTCTTCTACTCAGAGCAACGGAATAGTGAATGGCAAGCTGAATTCAGGAACCTACCTCACAACATCTCTGGAACAGCCAATATCTTTGTTTAGTTCTGTAAACGCAACTGTTCCATTGCGTACAAATGGTGAGTTACTTAAAGCAACTCCTAGAAAATTGGTAGCACACTGATAAAATTGGTTGCATACTACTCTAAAGCATATGTTAAGTAAAATAATAAGGTTAACATCAAGTTAGCACATAGTAGTATTCAGCAAAATTCAAATCTATACTCGATTGAGCTGAATGCATTACTTTGTATTTTGGTTAAGGATGTGTACATAAGTACTCAGGATCAGCTGGAACTGTGTAGATATTGCATGTATACTACAGAGCAATTGAATACTCAAATGCAAGCTGAATTCAGGAACCTACCTCACAACATTTAGAGTGGAACAGCCAATATCTTTGTTTAGTTCTGTAAACGCTAATGTTCCATTGCGTACAAAAGGTGAGTTACTGAAAGCAACTCCTGGAAAATTTGTAGCACACTGATAAAATTGGTTGCATTCTACACTAAATCATATGGCAAGTAAAATAACATGGTTTACATATAGTAGTTTTCTGCAAAATTCAACTCTGCACTTTATTGAGCTAAATGCATTATTTTCTATTCTATGCATTTTGAGATATGGATGTGTACATAACTACTCAGGATCAGCTGGAACTGTGTAGATATTGCATGTCTTCTACTCAGAGCAACGGAATAGTGAATGGCAAGCTGAATTCAGGAACCTACCTGATAACATTCAGAGTGGAACAGCCAATATTAGTTCTGTAAACTAATATTCCATTGCGTACAAAATTCGAGTTTCTGAAAGCAACTCCTGGAAAATTTGTAGCACACCGATAAAATTGGTTGCATACTACTCTAAAGCATATGTTAAGTAAAATAATAAGGTTAACATCAAGTTAGCACATAGTAGTATTCAGCAAAATTCAAATCTATACTCGATTGAGCTGAATGCATTACTTTGTATTTTGGTTAAGGATGTGTACATAACTACTAAGGATCAGCTGGAACTGTGTAGATATTGCATGTATACTACAGAGCAATTGAATACTCAAATGCAAGCTGAATTCAGGAACCTACCTCACAACATTTAGAGTGGAACAGCCAATATCTTTGTTTAGTTCTGTAAACGCTAATGTTCCATTGCGTACAAAAAGTGAGTTACTGAAAGCAACTCCTGGAAAATTTGTAGCACACTGATAAAATTGGTTGCATACTACTGTAAATCATATGGTAAGTAAAATAATGTTTACATCAAGTTAGATAGTAGTTTTCATCAAATTTCAGCTGAATGCATTACTTTCTATTCTATGTATTTTTAGTTAAGGATATGCACATAAGTAAGGGTGAGCTGGAACTGTATAGATATTGCATGCAGACTTTCAGAGACATGGAATACTCAAATGCAAGCTGAATTCAGGAACCTCCTTCATAATATTTGGAGTGGAACAGCCAATATCTTTGTTTAGTTCTGTAAAGGCAAATGTTCCATTGTGTACAAAAGGTAATGAAACTGAAAGTCACCTCTCGATCATTGGTAGCACATCATAAAATTGGTTGCATGCTACTCGAATCCTCTGGTAAGTAAAATAATAAGGTTTACATCAAGTTAGCACATACTAGTTTTCAGCAAAATTCAGATCTACACTCGATTGAGCTGAATGCATCACTTTCTGTACTATGCATTTTGAGATATGGATGTGTACATAACTACTCAGGCTCAGCTGGAATTGTATCGATATTGCATGTATACTACAGAGCAATAGAATACTCAAATGCAAGCTGAATTCAGGAACCTACCTCACAACATTTAGAGTGGAACAGCCAATATCTTTGTCTAGTTCTGTAAACGCTAATGTTCCATTGCGTACAAAAGGTGAGTTACTGAAAGCAACTCCTGGAAAATTTATAGCACACTGATAAAATTGGTTGCATTCTACACTAAATCATATGGCAAGTAAAATAACATGGTTTACATATAGTAGTTTTCTGCAAAATTCAACTCTGCACTCTATTGAGCTAAATGCATTATTTTCTATTCTATGCATTTTGAGATATGGATGTGTACATAACTGCTCAGGATCAGCTGGAATTGTATAGATATTGCATGTCTTCAACTCGGAGCAATGGAATAGTGAAAGGCAAGCTGAATTCAGGAACCTACCTGATAACATTCAGAGTGGAACAGCCAATATCTTTGTTTAGTTCTGTAAACGCAACTGTTCCATTGCGTACAAAAGGTGAGTTACTTAAAGCAACTCCTAGAAAATTGGTAGCACACTGATAAAATTGGTTGCATACTACTCTAAAGCATATGTTAAGTAAAATAATAAGGTTAACATCAAGTTAGCACATAGTAGTATTCAGCAAAATTCAAATCTATACTCGATTGAGCTGAATGCATTACTTTGTATTTTGGTTAAGGATGTGTACATAACTACTCAGGATCAGCTGGAACTGTGTAGATATTGCATGTATACTACAGAGCAATTGAATACTCAAATGCAAGCTGAATTCAGGAACCTACCTCACAACATTTAGAGTGGAACAGCCAATATCTTTGTTTAGCTCTGTAAACGCTAATGTTCCATTGCGTACAAAAGGTGAGTTACTGAAAGCAACTCCTGGAAAATTTGTAGCACACTGATAAAATTGGTTGCATTCTACACTAAATCATATGGCAAGTAAAATAACATGGTTTACATATAGTAGTTTTCAGCAAAATTCAACTCTACACTCTATTGAGCTAAATGCATTATTTTCTATTCTATGCATTTTGAGATATGGATTTGTACATAACTGCTCAGGATCAGCTGGAATTGTATAGATATTGCATGTCTTCTACTCAGAGCAATGGAATAGTGAAAGGCAAGCTGAATTCAGGAACCTACCTGATAACATTCAGAGTGGAACAGCCAATATTAGTTCTGTAAACTAATATTCCATTGCGTACAAAATTCGAGTTTCTGAAAGCAACTCCTGGAAAATTTGTAGCACACTGATAAAATTGGTTGCATACTACTCTAAATCATATGGTAAGTAAAATAATAAACTTTACATCAAGTTAGCACATAGTAGTTTTCAGCAAAATTCAAATCTACACTCGTTGAGCTGAATGCATCACTTTCAGTACTATGAATTTTGAGATATGGATGTGCACATAACTACTCAGGATCAGCTGGAATTGTATAGATATTGCATGTCTTCTACTCAGAGCAATGGAATAGTGAAAGGCAAGCTGAATTCAGGAACCTCCCTCATAATATTTAGAGTGGAACAGCCAATATCTTTGTTTCTGTAAACGCTAATGTTCCATTGTGTACAAAATTCAACTGTTCACTCTATTGAGCTGAATGCATTACTTTGTATTTTGGTTAAGGATGTGTACATAACTACTCAGGATCAGCTGGAACTGTGTAGATATTGCATGTCTTCTACTCAGAGCAACGGAATAGTGAATGGCAAGCTGAATTCAGGAACCTACCTCACAACATCTCTGGAACAGCCAATATCTTTGTTTAGTTCTGTAAACGCAACTGTTCCATTGCGTACAAAAGGTGAGTTACTTAAAGCAACTCCTAGAAAATTGGTAGCACACTGATAAAATTGGTTGCATACTACTCTAAAGCATATGTTAAGTAAAATAATAAGGTTAACATCAAGTTAGCACATAGTAGTATTCAGCAAAATTCAAATCTATACTCGATTGAGCTGAATGCATTACTTTGTATTTTGGTTAAGGTTGTGTACATAACTACTCAGGATCAGCTGGAACTGTGTAGATATTGCATGTATACTACAGAGTAATTGAATACTCAAATGCAAGCTGAATTCAGGAACCTACCTCACAACATTTAGAGTGGAACAGCCAATATCTTTGTTTAGTTCTGTAAACGCTAATGTTCCATTGCGTACAAAAGGTGAGTTACTGAAAGCAACTCCTGGAAAATTTGTAGCACACTGATAAAATTGGTTGCATACTACACTAAATCATATGGTAAGTAAAATAATGTTTACATCAAGTTAGCACATAGTAGTTTTCAGCAAAATTCAAATCTACACTCGATTGAGCTGAATGCATCACTTTCTGTACTATGCATTTTGAGATACGGATGTGTACATAACTACTCAGGGTGAGATGGAACTGTATAGATATTGCATGTCTTCTACTCGGAGCAATGGAATACTCAAATGCAAGCTGAATTTAGGAACCTACCTCACAACATCTCGAGTGGAACAGCCAATATCTTTGTTTAGTTCTGTAAACGCAACTGTTCCATTGCGTACAAAAGGTGAGTTACTGAAAGCAACTCCTGGAAAATTTATAGCACACTGATAAAATTGGTTGCATTCTACACTAAATCATATGGCAAGTAAAATAACATGGTTTACATATAGTAGTTTTCTGCAAAATTCAACTCTGCACTCTATTGAGCTAAATGCATTATTTTCTATTCTATGCATTTTGAGATATGGATGTGTACATAACTGCTCAGGATCAGCTGGAATTGTATAGATATTGCATGTCTTCAACTCGGAGCAATGGAATAGTGAAAGGCAAGCTGAATTCAGGAACCTACCTGATAACATTCAGAGTGGAACAGCCAATATCTTTGTTTAGTTCTGTAAACGCAACTGTTCCATTGCGTACAAAATGTGAGTTACTTAAAGCAACTCCTAGAAAATTGGTAGCACACTGATAAAATTGGTTGCATACTACTCTAAAGCATATGTTAAGTAAAATAATAAGGTTAACATCAAGTTAGCACATAGTAGTATTCAGCAAAATTCAAATCTATACTCGATTGAGCTGAATGCATTACTTTGTATTTTGGTTAAGGATGTGTACATAACTACTAAGGATCAGCTGGAACTGTGTAGATATTGCATGTATACTACAGAGCAATTGAATACTCAAATGCAAGCTGAATTCAGGAACCTACCTCACAACATTTAGAGTGGAACAGCCAATATCTTTGTTTAGTTCTGTAAACGCTAAAGTTCCATTGCGTACAAAAGGTGAGTTACTGAAAGCAACTCCTGGAAAATTTGTAGCACACTGATAAAATTGGTTGCATTCTACACTAAATCATATGGCAAGTAAAATAACATGGTTTACATATAGTAGTTTTCAGCAAAATTCAATTGTACACACTATTGAGATGAATGCATTACTTTGTATTCTATGCATTTTGGTTAAGGATGAGTACATAACTACTCAGGATCAGCTGGAATTGTATAGATATTGCATGTCATCTACTCAGAGCAATGGAATAGTGAAAGGCAAGCTCAATTCAGGAACCTCCCTCATAATATTTAGAGTGGAACAGCCAATATCTTTGTTTCTGTAAACGCTAATGTTCCATTGTGTACAAAATTCAACTGTTCACTCTATTGACCTGAATGCATTACTTTGTATTTTGGTTAAGGATGTGTACATAACTACTCAGGATCAGCTGGAACTGTGTAGATATTGCATGTCTTCTACTCAGAGCAACGGAATAGTGAATGGCAAGCTGAATTCAGGAACCTACCTCACAACATTTAGAGTGGAACAGCCAATATCTTTGTTTAGTTCTGTAAACGCTAATGTTCCATTGCGTACAAAAGGTGAGTTACTGAAAGCAACTCCTGGAAAATTTGTAGCACACTGATAAAATTGGTTGCATTCTACACTAAATCATATGGCAAGTAAAATAACATGGTTTACATATAGTAGTTTTCTGCAAAATTCAACTCTGCACTTTATTGAGCTAAATGCATTATTTTCTATTCTATGCATTTTGAGATATGGATGTGTACATAACTACTCAGGATCAGCTGGAACTGTGTAGATATTGCATGTCTTCTACTCAGAGCAACGGAATAGTGAATGGCAAGCTGAATTCAGGAACCTACCTGATAACATTCAGAGTGGAACAGCCAATATTAGTTCTGTAAACTAATATTCCATTGCGTACAAAATTCGAGTTTCTGAAAGCAACTCCTGGAAAATTTGTAGCACACCGATAAAATTGGTTGCATACTACTCTAAAGCATATGTTAAGTAAAATAATAAGGTTAACATCAAGTTAGCACATAGTAGTATTCAGCAAAATTCAAATCTATACTCGATTGAGCTGAATGCATTACTTTGTATTTTGGTTAAGGATGTGTACATAACTACTAAGGATCAGCTGGAACTGTGTAGATATTGCATGTATACTACAGAGCAATTGAATACTCAAATGCAAGCTGAATTCAGGAACCTACCTCACAACATTTAGAGTGGAACAGCCAATATCTTTGTTTAGTTCTGTAAACGCTAATGTTCCATTGCGTACAAAAAGTGAGTTACTGAAAGCAACTCCTGGAAAATTTGTAGCACACTGATAAAATTGGTTGCATACTACTGTAAATCATATGGTAAGTAAAATAATGTTTACATCAAGTTAGATAGTAGTTTTCATCAAATTTCAGCTGAATGCATTACTTTCTATTCTATGTATTTTTAGTTAAGGATATGCACATAAGTAAGGGTGAGCTGGAACTGTATAGATATTGCATGCAGACTTTCAGAGACATGGAATACTCAAATGCAAGCTGAATTCAGGAACCTCCTTCATAATATTTGGAGTGGAACAGCCAATATCTTTGTTTAGTTCTGTAAAGGCAAATGTTCCATTGTGTACAAAAGGTAATGAAACTGAAAGTCACCTCTCGATCATTGGTAGCACATCATAAAATTGGTTGCATGCTACTCGAATCCTCTGGTAAGTAAAATAATAAGGTTTACATCAAGTTAGCACATACTAGTTTTCAGCAAAATTCAGATCTACACTCGATTGAGCTGAATGCATCACTTTCTGTACTATGCATTTTGAGATATGGATGTGTACATAACTACTCAGGCTCAGCTGGAATTGTATCGATATTGCATGTATACTACAGAGCAATAGAATACTCAAATGCAAGCTGAATTCAGGAACCTACCTCACAACATTTAGAGTGGAACAGCCAATATCTTTGTTTAGTTCTGTAAACGCTAATGTTCCATTGCGTACAAAAGGTGAGTTACTGAAAGCAACTCCTGGAAAATTTATAGCACACTGATAAAATTGGTTGCATTCTACACTAAATCATATGGCAAGTAAAATAACATGGTTTACATATAGTAGTTTTCTGCAAAATTCAACTCTGCACTCTATTGAGCTAAATGCATTATTTTCTATTCTATGCATTTTGAGATATGGATGTGTACATAACTGCTCAGGATCAGCTGGAATTGTATAGATATTGCATGTCTTCAACTCGGAGCAATGGAATAGTGAAAGGCAAGCTGAATTCAGGAACCTACCTGATAACATTCAGAGTGGAACAGCCAATATCTTTGTTTAGTTCTGTAAACGCAACTGTTCCATTGCGTACAAAAGGTGAGTTACTTAAAGCAACTCCTAGAAAATTGGTAGCACACTGATAAAATTGGTTGCATACTACTCTAAAGCATATGTTAAGTAAAATAATAAGGTTAACATCAAGTTAGCACATAGTAGTATTCAGCAAAATTCAAATCTATACTCGATTGAGCTGAATGCATTACTTTGTATTTTGGTTAAGGATGTGTACATAACTACTCAGGATCAGCTGGAACTGTGTAGATATTGCATGTATACTACAGAGCAATTGAATACTCAAATGCAAGCTGAATTCAGGAACCTACCTCACAACATTTAGAGTGGAACAGCCAATATCTTTGTTTAGCTCTGTAAACGCTAATGTTCCATTGCGTACAAAAGGTGAGTTACTGAAAGCAACTCCTGGAAAATTTGTAGCACACTGATAAAATTGGTTGCATTCTACACTAAATCATATGGCAAGTAAAATAACATGGTTTACATATAGTAGTTTTCAGCAAAATTCAACTCTACACTCTATTGAGCTAAATGCATTATTTTCTATTCTATGCATTTTGAGATATGGATTTGTACATAACTGCTCAGGATCAGCTGGAATTGTATAGATATTGCATGTCTTCTACTCAGAGCAATGGAATAGTGAAAGGCAAGCTGAATTCAGGAACCTACCTGATAACATTCAGAGTGGAACAGCCAATATTAGTTCTGTAAACTAATATTCCATTGCGTACAAAATTCGAGTTTCTGAAAGCAACTCCTGGAAAATTTGTAGCACACTGATAAAATTGGTTGCATACTACTCTAAATCATATGGTAAGTAAAATAATAAACTTTACATCAAGTTAGCACATAGTAGTTTTCAGCAAAATTCAAATCTACACTCGTTGAGCTGAATGCATCACTTTCAGTACTATGAATTTTGAGATATGGATGTGCACATAACTACTCAGGATCAGCTGGAATTGTATAGATATTGCATGTCTTCTACTCAGAGCAATGGAATAGTGAAAGGCAAGCTGAATTCAGGAACCTCCCTCATAATATTTAGAGTGGAACAGCCAATATCTTTGTTTCTGTAAACGCTAATGTTCCATTGTGTACAAAATTCAACTGTTCACTCTATTGAGCTGAATGCATTACTTTGTATTTTGGTTAAGGATGTGTACATAACTACTCAGGATCAGCTGGAATTGTATAGATATTGCATGTCTTCAACTCGGAGCAATGGAATAGTGAAAGGCAAGCTGAATTCAGGAACCTACCTCACAACATTTAGAGTGGAACAGCCAATATCTTTGTTTAGTTCTGTAAACGCAACTGTTCCATTGCGTACAAAAGGTGAGTTACTTAAAGCAACTCCTAGAAAATTGGTAGCACACTGATAAAATTGGTTGCATACTACTCTAAAGCATATGTTAAGTAAAATAATAAGGTTAACATCAAGTTAGCACATAGTAGTATTCAGCAAAATTCAAATCTACACTCGTTGAGCTGAATGCATCACTTTCAGTACTATGCATTTTGAGATATGGATGTGTACATAACTACTCAGGCTCAGCTGGAATTGTATCGATATTGCATGTATACTACAGAGCAATAGAATACTCAAATGCAAGCTGAATTCAGGAACCTACCTCACAACATTTAGAGTGGAACAGCCAATATCTTTGTTTAGTTCTGTAAACGCTAATGTTCCATTGCGTACAAAAGGTGAGTTACTGAAAGCAACTCCTGGATAATTTGTAGCACACTGATAAAATTGGTTGCATTCTACACTAAATCATATGGCAAGTAAAATAACATGGTTTACATATAGTAGTTTTCTGCAAAATTCAACTCTACACTCTATTGAGCTAAATGCATTATTTTCTATTCTATGCATTTTGAGATATGGATGTGTACATAACTACTCAGGATCAGCTGGAACTGTGTAGATATTGCATGTCTTCTACTCAGAGCAACGGAATAGTGAATGGCAAGCTGAATTCAGGAACCTACCTCACAACATCTCGAGTGGAACAGCCAATATCTTTGTTTAGTTCTGTAAACGCAACTGTTCCATTGCGTACAAAAGGTGAGTTACTTAAAGCAACTCCTAGAAAATTGGTAGCACACTGATAAAATTGGTTGCATACTACTCTAAAGCATATGTTAAGTAAAATAATAAGGTTAACATCAAGTTAGCACATAGTAGTATTCAGCAAAATTCAAATCTATACTCGATTGAGCTGAATGCATTACTTTGTATTTTGGTTAAGGATGTGTACATAACTACTAAGGATCAGCTGGAACTGTGTAGATATTGCATGTATACTACAGAGCAATTGAATACTCAAATGCAAGCTGAATTCAGGAACCTACCTCACAACATTTAGAGTGGAACAGCCAATATCTTTGTTTAGTTCTGTAAACGCTAATGTTCCATTGCGTACAAAAAGTGAGTTACTGAAAGCAACTCCTGGAAAATTTGTAGCACACTGATAAAATTGGTTGCATACTACTGTAAATCATATGGTAAGTAAAATAATGTTTACATCAAGTTAGATAGTAGTTTTCATCAAATTTCAGCTGAATGCATTACTTTCTATTCTATGTATTTTTAGTTAAGGATATGCACATAAGTAAGGGTGAGCTGGAACTGTATAGATATTGCATGCAGACTTTCAGAGACATGGAATACTCAAATGCAAGCTGAATTCAGGAACCTCCCTCATAATATTTGGAGTGGAACAGCCAATATCTTTGTTTAGTTCTGTAAAGGCAAATGTTCCATTGTGTACAAAAGGTAATGAAACTAAAAGTCACCTCTCGATCATTGGTAGCACATCATAAAATTGGTTGCATGCTACTCGAATCCTCTGGTAAGTAAAATAATAAGGTTTACATCAAGTTAGCACATACTAGTTTTCAGCAAAATTCAAATCTACACTCGATTGAGCTGAATGCATCACTTTCTGTACTATGCATTTTGAGATATGGATGTGTACATAACTACTCAGGCTCAGCTGGAATTGTATCGATATTGCATGTATACTACAGAGCAATAGAATACTCAAATGCAAGCTGAATTCAGGAACCTACCTCACAACATTTAGAGTGGAACAGCCAATATCTTTGTTTAGTTCTGTAAACGCTAATGTTCCATTGCGTACAAAAGGTGAGTTACTGAAAGCAACTCCTGGAAAATTTGTAGCACACTGATAAAATTGGTTGCATTCTACACTAAATCATATGGCAAGTAAAATAACATGGTTTACATATAGTAGTTTTCTGCAAAATTCAACTCTGCACTTTATTGAGCTAAATGCATTATTTTCTATTCTATGCATTTTGAGATATGGATGTGTACATAACTACTCAGGATCAGCTGGAACTGTGTAGATATTGCATGTCTTCTACTCAGAGCAACGGAATAGTGAATGGCAAGCTGAATTCAGGAACCTACCTGATAACATTCAGAGTGGAACAGCCAATATTAGTTCTGTAAACTAATATTCCATTGCGTACAAAATTCGAGTTTCTGAAAGCAACTCCTGGAAAATTTGTAGCACACCGATAAAATTGGTTGCATACTACTCTAAAGCATATGCTAAGTAAAATAATAAGGTTAACATCAAGTTAGCACATAGTAGTATTCAGCAAAATTCAAATCTATACTCGATTGAGCTGAATGCATTACTTTGTATTTTGGTTAAGGATGTGTACATAACTACTAAGGATCAGCTGGAACTGTGTAGATATTGCATGTATACTACAGAGCAATTGAATACTCAAATGCAAGCTGAATTCAGGAACCTACCTCACAACATTTAGAGTGGAACAGCCAATATCTTTGTTTAGTTCTGTAAACGCAACTGTTCCATTGCGTACAAAAGGTGAGTTACTGAAAGCAACTCCTGGAAAATTTGTAGCACACTGATAAAATTGGTTGCATTCTACACTAAATCATATGGCAAGTAAAATAACATGGTTTACATATAGTAGTTTTCAGCAAAATTCAACTCTACACTCTATTGAGCTAAATGCATTATTTTCTATTCTATGCATTTTGAGATATGGATTTGTACATAACTGCTCAGGATCAGCTGGAATTGTATAGATATTGCATGTCTTCTACTCAGAGCAATGGAATAGTGAAAGGCAAGCTGAATTCAGGAACCTACCTGATAACATTCAGAGTGGAACAGCCAATATTAGTTCTGTAAACTAATATTCCATTGCGTACAAAATTCGAGTTTCTGAAAGCAACTCCTGGAAAATTTGTAGCACACTGATAAAATTGGTTGCATACTACTCTAAATCATATGGTAAGTAAAATAATAAACTTTACATCAAGTTAGCACATAGTAGTTTTCAGCAAAATTCAAATCTACACTCGTTGAGCTGAATGCATCACTTTCAGTACTATGCATTTTGAGATATGGATGTGTACATAACTACTCAGGCTCAGCTGGAATTGTATCGATATTGCATGTATACTACAGAGCAATAGAATACTCAAATGCAAGCTGAATTCAGGAACCTACCTCACAACATTTAGAGTGGAACAGCCAATATCTTTGTTTAGTTCTGTAAACGCTAATGTTCCATTGCGTACAAAAGGTGAGTTACTGAAAGCAACTCCTGGAAAATTTGTAGCACACTGATAAAATTGGTTGCATTCTACACTAAATCATATGGCAAGTAAAATAACATGGTTTACATATAGTAGTTTTCTGCAAAATTCAACTCTGCACTCTATTGAGCTAAATGCATTATTTTCTATTCTATGCATTTTGAGATATGGATGTGTACATAACTACTCAGGATCAGCTGGAACTGTGTAGATATTGCATGTCTTCTACTCAGAGCAACGGAATAGTGAATGGCAAGCTGAATTCAGGAACCTACCTCACAACATTTAGAGTGGAACAGCCAATATCTTTGTTTAGTTCTGTAAACGCAACTGTTCCATTGCGTACAAAAGGTGAGTTACTTAAAGCAACTCCTAGAAAATTTATAGCACACTGATAAAATTGGTTGCATACTACTCTAAAGCATATGTTAAGTAAAATAATAAGGTTAACATCAAGTTAGCACATAGTAGTATTCAGCAAAATTCAAATCTATACTCGATTGAGCTGAATGCATTACTTTGTATTTTGGTTAAGGATGTGTACATAACTACTAATGATCATCTGGAACTGTGTAGATATTGCATGTATACTACAGAGCAATTGAATACTCAAATGCAAGCTGAATTCAGGAACCTACCTCACAACATTTAGAGTGGAACAGCCAATATCTTTGTTTAGTTCTGTAAACGCTAATGTTCCATTGCGTACAAAAAGTGAGTTACTGAAAGCAACTCCTGGAAAATTTGTAGCACACTGATAAAATTGGTTGCATACTACTGTAAATCATATGGTAAGTAAAATAATGTTTACATCAAGTTAGATAGTAGTTTTCATCAAATTTCAGCTGAATGCATTACTTTCTATTCTATGTATTTTTAGTTAAGGATATGCACATAAGCAAGGGTGAGCTGGAACTGTATAGATATTGCATGCAGACTTTCAGAGACATGGAATACTCAAATGCAAGCTGAATTCAGGAACCTCCCTCATAATATTTGGAGTGGAACAGCCAATATCTTTGTTTAGTTCTGTAAAGGCAAATGTTCCATTGTGTACAAAAGGTAATGAAACTGAAAGTCACCTCTCGATCATTGGTAGCACATCATAAAATTGGTTGCATGCTACTCGAATCCTCTGGTAAGTAAAATAATAAGGTTTACATCAAGTTAGCACATACTAGTTTTCAGCAAAATTCAAATCTACACTCGATTGAGCTGAATGCATCACTTTCTGTACTATGCATTTTGAGATATGGATGTGTACATAACTACTCAGGCTCAGCTGGAATTGTATCGATATTGCATGTATACTACAGAGCAATAGAATACTCAAATGCAAGCTGAATTCAGGAACCTACCTCACAACATTTAGAGTGGAACAGCCAATATCTTTGTTTAGTTCTGTAAACGCTAATGTTCCATTGCGTACAAAAGGTGAGTTACTGAAAGCAACTCCTGGAAAATTTGTAGCACACTGATAAAATTGGTTGCATACTACACTAAATCATATGGTAAGTAAAATAATGTTTACATCAAGTTAGCACATAGCAGTTTTCAGCAAAATTCAAATCTACACTCGATTGAGCTGAATGCATCACTTTCTGTACTATGCATTTTGAGATATGGATGTGTACATAACTACTCAGGGTGAGATGGAACTGTATAGATATTGCATGTCTTCTACTCGGAGCAATGGAATACTCAAATGCAAGCTGAATTTAGGAACCTACCTCACAACATCTCGAGTGGAACAGCCAATATCTTTGTTTAGTTCTGTAAACGCTAATGTTCCATTGCGTACAAAAGGTGAGTTACTGAAAGCAACTCCTGGAAAATTTGTAGCACACTGATAAAATTGGTTGCATACTACACTAAATCATATGGTAAGTAAAATAATGTTTACATCAAGATAGCACATAGTAGTTTTCAGCAAAATTCAAATCTACACTCGATTGAGCTGAATGCATCACTTTCTGTACTATGCATTTTGAGATATGGATGTGTACATAACTACTCAGGCTCAGCTGGAATTGTATCGATATTGCATGTATACTACAGAGCAATAGAATACTCAAATGCAAGCTGAATTCAGGAACCTACCTCACAACATTTAGAGTGGAACAGCCAATATCTTTGTTTAGTTCTGTAAACGCTAATGTTCCATTGCGTACAAAAGGTGAGTTACTGAAAGCAACTCCTGGAAAATTTGTAGCACACTGATAAAATTGGTTGCATACTACACTAAATCATATGGTAAGTAAAATAATGTTTACATCAAGTTAGCACATAGTAGTTTTCAGCAAAATTCAAATCTACACTCGATTGAGCTGAATGCATCACTTTCTGTACTATGCATTTTGAGATATGGATGTGTACATAACTACTCAGGCTCAGCTGGAATTGTATCGATATTGCATGTATACTACAGAGCAATAGAATACTCAAATGCAAGCTGAATTCAGGAACCTACCTCACAACATTTAGAGTGGAACAGCCAATATCTTTGTTTAGTTCTGTAAACGCTAATGTTCCATTGCGTACAAAAGGTGAGTTACTGAAAGCAACTCCTGGAAAATTTGTAGCACACTGATAAAATTGGTTGCATACTACACTAAATCATATGGTAAGTAAAATAATGTTTACATCAAGTTAGCACATAGTAGTTTTCAGCAAAATTCAAATCTACACTCGATTGAGCTGAATGCATCACTTTCTGTACTATGCATTTTGAGATATGGATGTGTACATAACTACTCAGGGTGAGATGGAACTGTATAGATATTGCATGTCTTCTACTCGGAGCAATGGAATACTCAAATGCAAGCTGAATTTAGGAACCTACCTCACAACATCTCGAGTGGAACAGCCAATATCTTTGTTTAGTTCTGTAAACGCAACTGTTCCATTGCGTACAAAAGGTGAGTTACTGAAAGCAACTCCTGGAAAATTTATAGCACACTGATAAAATTGGTTGCATTCTACACTAAATCATATGGCAAGTAAAATAACATGGTTTACATATAGTAGTTTTCTGCAAAATTCAACTCTGCACTCTATTGAGCTAAATGCATTATTTTCTATTCTATGCATTTTGAGATATGGATGTGTACATAACTGCTCAGGATCAGCTGGAATTGTATAGATATTGCATGTCTTCAACTCGGAGCAATGGAATAGTGAAAGGCAAGCTGAATTCAGGAACCTACCTGATAACATTCAGAGTGGAACAGCCAATATCTTTGTTTAGTTCTGTAAACGCCAATGTTCCATTGTGTACAAAAGGTGAGTTACTGAAAGCAACTCCTGGAAAACTTGTAGCACACTGATAAAATTGGTTGCATACTACTCCAAATCATATGGTAAGTAAAATAATAAGGTTTTCATCAAGTTAGCACATAGTAGTTTTCAGCAAAATTCAAATCTACTATTGAGCTGAATGTATTACTTTCTATTCTATGCATTTTGAGATATGGATGTGTACATAACTACTCAGGGTGAGATGGAACTGTATAGATATTGCATGTATACTGCAGAGCAATAGAATACTCAAATGCAAGCTGAATTCAGGAACCTCCCTCATAATATTTAGAGTGGAACAGCCAATATCTTTGTTTCTGTGAACGCTAATGTTCCATTGTGTACAAAATTCAACTGTTCACTCTATTGAGCTGAATGCATTACTTTGTATTTTGGTTAAGGATGTGTACATAACTACTCAGGATCAGCTGGAACTGTGTAGATATTGCATGTCTTCTACTCAGAGCAATGGAATAGTGAAAGGCAAGCTGAATTCAGGAACCTACCTCACAACATCTCTGGAACAGACAATATCTTTGTTTAGTTCTGTAAACGCAACTGTTCCATTGCGTACAAAAGGTGAGTTACTTAAAGCAACTCCTAGAAAATTGGTAGCACACTGATAAAATTGGTTGCATACTACTCTAAATCATATGGAAAGTAAAATAATAAACTTTACATCAAGTTAGCACATAGTAGTTTTCAGCAAAATTCCAATCTATACTCGTTTGAGCTGAATGCATTACTTTGTATTTTGGTTAAGGATGTTTACATAACTACACAGGATCAGCTGGAACTGTGTAGATATTGCATGTATACTACAGAGCAATAGAATACTCAAATGCAAGCTGAATTCAGGAACCTACCTCACAACATTTAGAGTGGAACAGCCAATATCTTTGTTTAGTTCTGTAAACGCTAATGTTCCATTGCGTACAAAAGGTGAGTTACTTAAAGCAACTCCTAGAAAATTGGTAGCACACTGATAAAATTGGTTGCATACTACTCTAAATCATATGTTAAGTAAAATAATAAGGTTAACATCAAGTTAGCACATAGTAGTATTCAGCAAAATTCAAATCTATACTCGATTGAGCTGAATGCATTACTTTGTATTTTGGTTAAGGATGTGTACATAACTACTAAGGATCAGCTGGAACTGTGTAGATATTGCATGTATACTACAGAGCAATTGAATACTCAAATGCAAGCTGAATTCAGGAACCTACCTCACAACATTTAGAGTGGAACAGCCAATATCTTTGTTTAGTTCTGTAAACGCAACTGTTCCATTGCGTACAAAAGGTGAGTTACTGAAAGCAACTCCTGGAAAATTTGTAGCACACTGATAAAATTGGTTGCATTCTACACTAAATCATATGGCAAGTAAAATAACATGGTTTACATATAGTAGTTTTCAGCAAAATTCAACTCTACACTCTATTGAGCTAAATGCATTATTTTCTATTCTATGCATTTTGAGATATGGATTTGTACATAACTGCTCAGGATCAGCTGGAATTGTATAGATATTGCATGTCTTCTACTCAGAGCAATGGAATAGTGAAAGGCAAGCTGAATTCAGGAACCTACCTGATAACATTCAGAGTGGAACAGCCAATATTAGTTCTGTAAACTAATATTCCATTGCGTACAAAATTCGAGTTTCTGAAAGCAACTCCTGGAAAATTTGTAGCACACTGATAAAATTGGTTGCATACTACTCTAAATCATATGGTAAGTAAAATAATAAACTTTACATCAAGTTAGCACATAGTAGTTTTCAGCAAAATTCAAATCTACACTCGTTGAGCTGAATGCATCACTTTCAGTACTATGCATTTTGAGATATGGATGTGTACATAACTACTCAGGCTCAGCTGGAATTGTATCGATATTGCATGTATACTACAGAGCAATAGAATACTCAAATGCAAGCTGAATTCAGGAACCTACCTCACAACATTTAGAGTGGAACAGCCAATATCTTTGTTTAGTTCTGTAAACGCTAATGTTCCATTGCGTACAAAAGGTGAGTTACTGAAAGCAACTCCTGGAAAATTTGTAGCACACTGATAAAATTGGTTGCATTCTACACTAAATCATATGGCAAGTAAAATAACATGGTTTACATATAGTAGTTTTCTGCAAAATTCAACTCTGCACTCTATTGAGCTAAATGCATTATTTTCTATTCTATGCATTTTGAGATATGGATGTGTACATAACTACTCAGGATCAGCTGGAACTGTGTAGATATTGCATGTCTTCTACTCAGAGCAACGGAATAGTGAATGGCAAGCTGAATTCAGGAACCTACCTCACAACATTTAGAGTGGAACAGCCAATATCTTTGTTTAGTTCTGTAAACGCAACTGTTCCATTGCGTACAAAAGGTGAGTTACTTAAAGCAACTCCTAGAAAATTTATAGCACACTGATAAAATTGGTTGCATACTACTCTAAAGCATATGTTAAGTAAAATAATAAGGTTAACATCAAGTTAGCACATAGTAGTATTCAGCAAAATTCAAATCTATACTCGATTGAGCTGAATGCATTACTTTGTATTTTGGTTAAGGATGTGTACATAACTACTAAGGATCAGCTGGAACTGTGTAGATATTGCATGTATACTACAGAGCAATTGAATACTCAAATGCAAGCTGAATTCAGGAACCTACCTCACAACATTTAGAGTGGAACAGCCAATATCTTTGTTTAGTTCTGTAAACGCTAATGTTCCATTGCGTACAAAAAGTGAGTTACTGAAAGCAACTCCTGGAAAATTTGTAGCACACTGATAAAATTGGTTGCATACTACTGTAAATCATATGGTAAGTAAAATAATGTTTACATCAAGTTAGATAGTAGTTTTCATCAAATTTCAGCTGAATGCATTACTTTCTATTCTATGTATTTTTAGTTAAGGATATGCACATAAGCAAGGGTGAGCTGGAACTGTATAGATATTGCATGCAGACTTTCAGAGACATGGAATACTCAAATGCAAGCTGAATTCAGGAACCTCCCTCATAATATTTGGAGTGGAACAGCCAATATCTTTGTTTAGTTCTGTAAAGGCAAATGTTCCATTGTGTACAAAAGGTAATGAAACTGAAAGTCACCTCTCGATCATTGGTAGCACATCATAAAATTGGTTGCATGCTACTCGAATCCTCTGGTAAGTAAAATAATAAGGTTTACATCAAGTTAGCACATACTAGTTTTCAGCAAAATTCAAATCTACACTCGATTGAGCTGAATGCATCACTTTCTGTACTATGCATTTTGAGATATGGATGTGTACATAACTACTCAGGCTCAGCTGGAATTGTATCGATATTGCATGTATACTACAGAGCAATAGAATACTCAAATGCAAGCTGAATTCAGGAACCTACCTCACAACATTTAGAGTGGAACAGCCAATATCTTTGTTTAGTTCTGTAAACGCTAATGTTCCATTGCGTACAAAAGGTGAGTTACTGAAAGCAACTCCTGGAAAATTTGTAGCACACTGATAAAATTGGTTGCATACTACACTAAATCATATGGTAAGTAAAATAATGTTTACATCAAGTTAGCACATAGCAGTTTTCAGCAAAATTCAAATCTACACTCGATTGAGCTGAATGCATCACTTTCTGTACTATGCATTTTGAGATATGGATGTGTACATAACTACTCAGGGTGAGATGGAACTGTATAGATATTGCATGTCTTCTACTCGGAGCAATGGAATACTCAAATGCAAGCTGAATTTAGGAACCTACCTCACAACATCTCGAGTGGAACAGCCAATATCTTTGTTTAGTTCTGTAAACGCTAATGTTCCATTGCGTACAAAAGGTGAGTTACTGAAAGCAACTCCTGGAAAATTTGTAGCACACTGATAAAATTGGTTGCATACTACACTAAATCATATGGTAAGTAAAATAATGTTTACATCAAGATAGCACATAGTAGTTTTCAGCAAAATTCAAATCTACACTCGATTGAGCTGAATGCATCACTTTCTGTACTATGCATTTTGAGATATGGATGTGTACATAACTACTCAGGCTCAGCTGGAATTGTATCGATATTGCATGTATACTACAGAGCAATAGAATACTCAAATGCAAGCTGAATTCAGGAACCTACCTCACAACATTTAGAGTGGAACAGCCAATATCTTTGTTTAGTTCTGTAAACGCTAATGTTCCATTGCGTACAAAAGGTGAGTTACTGAAAGCAACTCCTGGAAAATTTGTAGCACACTGATAAAATTGGTTGCATACTACACTAAATCATATGGTAAGTAAAATAATGTTTACATCAAGTTAGCACATAGTAGTTTTCAGCAAAATTCAAATCTACACTCGATTGAGCTGAATGCATCACTTTCTGTACTATGCATTTTGAGATATGGATGTGTACATAACTACTCAGGCTCAGCTGGAATTGTATCGATATTGCATGTATACTACAGAGCAATAGAATACTCAAATGCAAGCTGAATTCAGGAACCTACCTCACAACATTTAGAGTGGAACAGCCAATATCTTTGTTTAGTTCTGTAAACGCTAATGTTCCATTGCGTACAAAAGGTGAGTTACTGAAAGCAACTCCTGGAAAATTTGTAGCACACTGATAAAATTGGTTGCATACTACACTAAATCATATGGTAAGTAAAATAATGTTTACATCAAGTTAGCACATAGTAGTTTTCAGCAAAATTCAAATCTACACTCGATTGAGCTGAATGCATCACTTTCTGTACTATGCATTTTGAGATATGGATGTGTACATAACTACTCAGGGTGAGATGGAACTGTATAGATATTGCATGTCTTCTACTCGGAGCAATGGAATACTCAAATGCAAGCTGAATTTAGGAACCTACCTCACAACATCTCGAGTGGAACAGCCAATATCTTTGTTTAGTTCTGTAAACGCAACTGTTCCATTGCGTACAAAAGGTGAGTTACTGAAAGCAACTCCTGGAAAATTTATAGCACACTGATAAAATTGGTTGCATTCTACACTAAATCATATGGCAAGTAAAATAACATGGTTTACATATAGTAGTTTTCTGCAAAATTCAACTCTGCACTCTATTGAGCTAAATGCATTATTTTCTATTCTATGCATTTTGAGATATGGATGTGTACATAACTGCTCAGGATCAGCTGGAATTGTATAGATATTGCATGTCTTCAACTCGGAGCAATGGAATAGTGAAAGGCAAGCTGAATTCAGGAACCTACCTGATAACATTCAGAGTGGAACAGCCAATATCTTTGTTTAGTTCTGTAAACGCCAATGTTCCATTGTGTACAAAAGGTGAGTTACTGAAAGCAACTCCTGGAAAACTTGTAGCACACTGATAAAATTGGTTGCATACTACTCTAAATCATATGGTAAGTAAAATAATAAGGTTTTCATCAAGTTAGCACATAGTAGTTTTCAGCAAAATTCAAATCTACTATTGAGCTGAATGTATTACTTTCTATTCTATGCATTTTGAGATATGGATGTGTACATAACTACTCAGGGTGAGATGGAACTGTATAGATATTGCATGTATACTGCAGAGCAATAGAATACTCAAATGCAAGCTGAATTCAGGAACCTCCCTCATAATATTTAGAGTGGAACAGCCAATATCTTTGTTTCTGTGAACGCTAATGTTCCATTGTGTACAAAATTCAACTGTTCACTCTATTGAGCTGAATGCATTACTTTGTATTTTGGTTAAGGATGTGTACATAACTACTCAGGATCAGCTGGAACTGTGTAGATATTGCATGTCTTCTACTCAGAGCAATGGAATAGTGAAAGGCAAGCTGAATTCAGGAACCTACCTCACAACATCTCTGGAACAGACAATATCTTTGTTTAGTTCTGTAAACGCAACTGTTCCATTGCGTACAAAAGGTGAGTTACTTAAAGCAACTCCTAGAAAATTGGTAGCACACTGATAAAATTGGTTGCATACTACTCTAAATCATATGGAAAGTAAAATAATAAACTTTACATCAAGTTAGCACATAGTAGTTTTCAGCAAAATTCCAATCTATACTCGTTTGAGCTGAATGCATTACTTTGTATTTTGGTTAAGGATGTTTACATAACTACACAGGATCAGCTGGAACTGTGTAGATATTGCATGTATACTACAGAGCAATAGAATACTCAAATGCAAGCTGAATTCAGGAACCTACCTCACAACATTTAGAGTGGAACAGCCAATATCTTTGTTTAGTTCTGTAAACGCTAATGTTCCATTGCGTACAAAAGGTGAGTTACTTAAAGCAACTCCTAGAAAATTGGTAGCACACTGATAAAATTGGTTGCATACTACTCTAAATCATATGTTAAGTAAAATAATAAGGTTAACATCAAGTTAGCACATAGTAGTATTCAGCAAAATTCAAATCTATACTCGATTGAGCTGAATGCATTACTTTGTATTTTGGTTAAGGATGTGTACATAACTACTCAGGATCAGCTGGAACTGTGTAGATATTGCATGTATACTACAGAGCAATTGAATACTCAAATGCAAGCTGAATTCAGGAACCTACCTCACAACATTTAGAGTGGAACAGCCAATATCTTTGTTTAGCTCTGTAAACGCTAATGTTCCATTGCGTACAAAAGGTGAGTTACTGAAAGCAACTCCTGGAAAATTTGTAGCACACTGATAAAATTGGTTGCATTCTACACTAAATCATATGGCAAGTAAAATAACATGGTTTACATATAGTAGTTTTCAGCAAAATTCAACTCTACACTCTATTGAGCTAAATGCATTATTTTCTATTCTATGCATTTTGAGATATGGATTTGTACATAACTGCTCAGGATCAGCTGGAATTGTATAGATATTGCATGTCTTCTACTCAGAGCAATGGAATAGTGAAAGGCAAGCTGAATTCAGGAACCTACCTGATAACATTCAGAGTGGAACAGCCAATATTAGTTCTGTAAACTAATATTCCATTGCGTACAAAATTCGAGTTTCTGAAAGCAACTCCTGGAAAATTTGTAGCACACTGATAAAATTGGTTGCATACTACTCTAAATCATATGGTAAGTAAAATAATAAACTTTACATCAAGTTAGCACATAGTAGTTTTCAGCAAAATTCAAATCTACACTCGTTGAGCTGAATGCATCACTTTCAGTACTATGCATTTTGAGATATGGATGTGTACATAACTACTCAGGCTCAGCTGGAATTGTATCGATATTGCATGTATACTACAGAGCAATAGAATACTCAAATGCAAGCTGAATTCAGGAACCTACCTCACAACATTTAGAGTGGAACAGCCAATATCTTTGTTTAGTTCTGTAAACGCTAATGTTCCATTGCGTACAAAAGGTGAGTTACTGAAAGCAACTCCTGGAAAATTTGTAGCACACTGATAAAATTGGTTGCATTCTACACTAAATCATATGGCAAGTAAAATAACATGGTTTACATATAGTAGTTTTCTGCAAAATTCAACTCTGCACTCTATTGAGCTAAATGCATTATTTTCTATTCTATGCATTTTGAGATATGGATGTGTACATAACTACTCAGGATCAGCTGGAACTGTGTAGATATTGCATGTCTTCTACTCAGAGCAACGGAATAGTGAATGGCAAGCTGAATTCAGGAACCTACCTCACAACATTTAGAGTGGAACATCCAATATCTTTGTTTAGTTCTGTAAACGCAACTGTTCCATTGCGTACAAAAGGTGAGTTACTTAAAGCAACTCCTAGAAAATTGGTAGCACACTGATAAAATTGGTTGCATACTACTCTAAAGCATATGTTAAGTAAAATAATAAGGTTAACATCAAGTTAGCACATAGTAGTATTCAGCAAAATTCAAATCTATACTCGATTGAGCTGAATGCATTACTTTGTATTTTGGTTAAGGATGTGTACATAACTACTAAGGATCAGCTGGAACTGTGTAGATATTGCATGTATACTACAGAGCAATTGAATACTCAAATGCAAGCTGAATTCAGGAACCTACCTCACAACATTTAGAGTGGAACAGCCAATATCTTTGTTTAGTTCTGTAAACGCTAATGTTCCATTGCGTACAAAAAGTGAGTTACTGAAAGCAACTCCTGGAAAATTTGTAGCACACTGATAAAATTGGTTGCATACTGCTGTAAATCATATGGTAAGTAAAATAATGTTTACATCAAGTTAGATAGTAGTTTTCATCAAATTTCAGCTGAATGCATTACTTTCTATTCTATGTATTTTTAGTTAAGGATATGCACATAAGTAAGGGTGAGCTGGAACTGTATAGATATTGCATGCAGACTTTCAGAGACATGGAATACTCAAATGCAAGCTGAATTCAGGAACCTCCCTCATAATATTTGGAGTGGAACAGCCAATATCTTTGTTTAGTTCTGTAAAGGCAAATGTTCCATTGTGTACAAAAGGTAATGAAACTGAAAGTCACCTCTCGATCATTGGTAGCACATCATAAAATTGGTTGCATGCTACTCGAATCCTCTGGTAAGTAAAATAATAAGGTTTACATCAAGTTAGCACATACTAGTTTTCAGCAAAATTCAAATCTACACTCGATTGAGCTGAATGCATCACTTTCTGTACTATGCATTTTGAGATATGGATGTGTACATAACTACTCAGGCTCAGCTGGAATTGTATCGATATTGCATGTATACTACAGAGCAATAGAATACTCAAATGCAAGCTGAATTCAGGAACCTACCTCACAACATTTAGAGTGGAACAGCCAATATCTTTGTTTAGTTCTGTAAACGCTAATGTTCCATTGTGTACAAAATTCAACTGTTCACTCTATTGAGCTGAATGCATTACTTTGTATTTTGGTTAAGGATGTGTACATAACTACTCAGGATCAGCTGGAACTGTGTAGATATTGCATGTCTTCTACTCAGAGCAACGGAATAGTGAATGGCAAGCTGAATTCAGGAACCTACCTCACAACATCTCTGGAACAGCCAATATCTTTGTTTAGTTCTGTAAACGCAACTGTTCCATTGCGTACAAAAGGTGAGTTACTTAAAGCAACTCCTAGAAAATTGGTAGCACACTGATAAAATTGGTTGCATACTACTCTAAAGCATATGTTAAGTAAAATAATAAGGTTAACATCAAGTTAGCACATAGTAGTATTCAGCAAAATTCAAATCTATACTCGATTGAGCTGAATGCATTTCTTTGTATTTTGGTTAAGGATGTGTACATAACTACTCAGGATCAGCTGGAACTGTGTAGATATTGCATGTATACTACAGAGCAATTGAATACTCAAATGCAAGCTGAATTCAGGAACCTACCTCACAACATTTAGAGTGGAACAGCCAATATCTTTGTTTAGCTCTGTAAACGCTAATGTTCCATTGCGTACAAAAGGTGAGTTACTGAAAGCAACTCCTGGAAAATTTGTAGCACACTGATAAAATTGGTTGCATTCTACACTAAATCATATGGCAAGTAAAATAACATGGTTTACATATAGTAGTTTTCAGCAAAATTCAACTCTACACTCTATTGAGCTAAATGCATTATTTTCTATTCTATGCATTTTGAGATATGGATTTGTACATAACTGCTCAGGATCAGCTGAAGTTGTATAGATATTGCATGTCTTCTACTCAGAGCAATGGAATAGTGAAAGGCAAGCTGAATTCAGGAACCTACCTGATAACATTCAGAGTGGAACAGCCAATATTAGTTCTGTAAACTAATATTCCATTGCGTACAAAATTCGAGTTTCTGAAAGCAACTCCTGGAAAATTTGTAGCACACTGATAAAATTGGTTGCATACTACTCTAAATCATATGGTAAGTAAAATAATAAACTTTACATCAAGTTAGCACATAGTAGTTTTCAGCAAAATTCAAATCTACACTCGTTGAGCTGAATGCATCACTTTCAGTACTATGCATTTTGAGATATGGATGTGTACATAACTACTCAGGCTCAGCTGGAATTGTATCGATATTGCATGTATACTACAGAGCAATAGAATACTCAAATGCAAGCTGAATTCAGGAACCTACCTCACAACATTTAGAGTGGAACAGCCAATATCTTTGTTTAGTTCTGTAAACGCTAATGTTCCATTGCGTACAAAAGGTGAGTTACTGAAAGCAACTCCTGGAAAATTTGTAGCACACTGATAAAATTGGTTGCATTCTACACTAAATCATATGGCAAGTAAAATAACATGGTTTACATATAGTAGTTTTCTGCAAAATTCAACTCTGCACTCTATTGAGCTAAATGCATTATTTTCTATTCTATGCATTTTGAGATATGGATGTGTACATAACTACTCAGGATCAGCTGGAACTGTGTAGATATTGCATGTCTTCTACTCAGAGCAACGGAATAGTGAATGGCAAGCTGAATTCAGGAACCTACCTCACAACATTTAGAGTGGAACAGCCAATATCTTTGTTTAGTTCTGTAAACGCAACTGTTCCATTGCGTACAAAAGGTGAGTTACTTAAAGCAACTCCTAGAAAATTGGTAGCACACTGATAAAATTGGTTGCATACTACTCTAAAGCATATGTTAAGTAAAATAATAAGGTTAACATCAAGTTAGCACATAGTAGTATTCAGCAAAATTCAAATCTATACTCGATTGAGCTGAATGCATTACTTTGTATTTTGGTTAAGGATGTGTACATAACTACTAAGGATCAGCTGGAACTGTGTAGATATTGCATGTATACTACAGAGCAATTGAATACTCAAATGCAAGCTGAATTCAGGAACCTACCTCACAACATTTAGAGTGGAACAGCCAATATCTTTGTTTAGTTCTGTAAACGCTAATGTTCCATTGCGTACAAAAAGTGAGTTACTGAAAGCAACTCCTGGAAAATTTGTAGCACACTGATAAAATTGGTTGCATACTACACTAAATCATATGGAAAGTAAAATAATGTTTACATCAAGTTAGCACATAGTAGTTTTCAGCAAAATTCAAATCTACACTCGATTGAGCTGAATGCATCACTTTCTGTACTATGCATTTTGAGATATGGATGTGTACATAACTACTCAGGGTGAGATGGAACTGTATAGATATTGCATGTCTTCTACTCGGAGCAATGGAATACTCAAATGCAAGCTGAATTTAGGAACCTACCTCACAACATCTCGAGTGGAACAGCCAATATCTTTGTTTAGTTCTGTAAACGCAACTGTTCCATTGCGTACAAAAGGTGAGTTACTGAAAGCAACTCCTGGAAAATTTATAGCACACTGATAAAATTGGTTGCATTCTACACTAAATCATATGGCAAGTAAAATAACATGGTTTACATATAGTAGTTTTCTGCAAAATTCAACTCTGCACTCTATTGAGCTAAATGCATTATTTTCTATTCTATGCATTTTGAGATATGGATGTGTACATAACTGCTCAGGATCAGCTGGAATTGTATAGATATTGCATGTCTTCAACTCGGAGCAATGGAATAGTGAAAGGCAAGCTGAATTCAGGAACCTACCTGATAACATTCAGAGTGGAACAGCCAATATCTTTGTTTAGTTCTGTAAACGCCAATGTTCCATTGCGTACAAAAGGTGAGTTACTGAAAGCAACTCCTGGAAAATTTGTAGCACACTGATAAAATTGGTTGCATTCTACACTAAATCATATGGCAAGTAAAATAACATGGTTTACATATAGTAGTTTTCAGCAAAATTCAACTCTACACTCTATTGAGCTAAATGCATTATTTTCTATTCTATGCATTTTGAGATATGGATTTGTACATAACTGCTCAGGATCAGCTGGAATTGTATAGATATTGCATGTCTTCTACTCAGAGCAATGGAATAGTGAAAGGCAAGCTGAATTCAGGAACCTACCTGATAACATTCAGAGTGGAACAGCCAATATTAGTTCTGTAAACTAATATTCCATTGCGTACAAAATTCGAGTTTCTGAAAGCAACTCCTGGAAAATTTGTAGCACACTGATAAAATTGGTTGCATACTACTCTAAATCATATGGTAAGTAAAATAATAAACTTTACATCAAGTTAGCACATAGTAGTTTTCAGCAAAATTCAAATCTACACTCGTTGAGCTGAATGCATCACTTTCAGTACTATGCATTTTGAGATATGGATGTGTACATAACTACTCAGGATCAGCTGGAATTGTATAGATATTGCATGTCTTCTACTCAGAGCAATGGAATAGTGAAAGGCAAGCTCAATTCAGGAACCTCCCTCATAATATTTAGAGTGGAACAGCCAATATCTTTGTTTCTGTAAACGCTAATGTTCCATTGTGTACAAAATTCAACTGTTCACTCTATTGAGCTGAATGCATTACTTTGTATTTTGGTTAAGGATGTGTACATAACTACTCAGGATCAGCTGGAACTGTGTAGATATTGCATGTCTTCTACTCAGAGCAACGGAATAGTGAATGGCAAGCTGAATTCAGGAACCTACCTCACAACATCTCTGGAACAGCCAATATCTTTGTTTAGTTCTGTAAACGCAACTGTTCCATTGCGTACAAAAGGTGAGTTACTTAAAGCAACTCCTAGAAAATTGGTAGCACACTGATAAAATTGGTTGCATACTACTCTAAAGCATATGTTAAGTAAAATAATAAGGTTAACATCAAGTTAGCACATAGTAGTATTCAGCAAAATTCAAATCTATACTCGATTGAGCTGAATGCATTACTTTGTATTTTGGTTAAGGATGTGTACATAACTACTCAGGATCAGCTGGAACTGTGTAGATATTGCATGTATACTACAGAGCAATTGAATACTCAAATGCAAGCTGAATTCAGGAACCTACCTCACAACATTTAGAGTGGAACAGCCAATATCTTTGTTTAGCTCTGTAAACGCTAATGTTCCATTGCGTACAAAAGGTGAGTTACTGAAAGCAACTCCTGGAAAATTTGTAGCACACTGATAAAATTGGTTGCATTCTACACTAAATCATATGGCAAGTAAAATAACATGGTTTACATATAGTAGTTTTCAGCAAAATTCAACTCTACACTCTATTGAGCTAAATGCATTATTTTCTATTCTATGCATTTTGAGATATGGATTTGTACATAACTGCTCAGGATCAGCTGGAATTGTATAGATATTGCATGTCTTCTACTCAGAGCAATGGAATAGTGAAAGGCAAGCTGAATTCAGGAACCTACCTGATAACATTCAGAGTGGAACAGCCAATATTAGTTCTGTAAACTAATATTCCATTGCGTACAAAATTCGAGTTTCTGAAAGCAACTCCTGGAAAATTTGTAGCACACTGATAAAATTGGTTGCATACTACTCTAAATCATATGGTAAGTAAAATAATAAACTTTACATCAAGTTAGCACATAGTAGTTTTCAGCAAAATTCAAATCTACACTCGTTGAGCTGAATGCATCACTTTCAGTACTATGCATTTTGAGATATGGATGTGTACATAACTACTCAGGCTCAGCTGGAATTGTATCGATATTGCATGTATACTACAGAGCAATAGAATACTCAAATGCAAGCTGAATTCAGGAACCTACCTCACAACATTTAGAGTGGAACAGCCAATATCTTTGTTTAGTTCTGTAAACGCTAATGTTCCATTGCGTACAAAAGGTGAGTTACTGAAAGCAACTCCTGGAAAATTTGTAGCACACTGATAAAATTGGTTGCATTCTACACTAAATCATATGGCAAGTAAAATAACATGGTTTACATATAGTAGTTTTCAGCAAAATTCAACTCTACACTCTATTGAGCTAAATGCATTATTTTCTATTCTATGCATTTTGAGATATGGATTTGTACATAACTGCTCAGGATCAGCTGAAGTTGTATAGATATTGCATGTCTTCTACTCAGAGCAATGGAATAGTGAAAGGCAAGCTGAATTCAGGAACCTACCTGATAACATTCAGAGTGGAACAGCCAATATTAGTTCTGTAAACTAATATTCCATTGCGTACAAAATTCGAGTTTCTGAAAGCAACTCCTGGAAAATTTGTAGCACACTGATAAAATTGGTTGCATACTACTCTAAATCATATGGTAAGTAAAATAATAAACTTTACATCAAGTTAGCACATAGTAGTTTTCAGCAAAATTCAAATCTACACTCGTTGAGCTGAATGCATCACTTTCAGTACTATGCATTTTGAGATATGGATGTGTACATAACTACTCAGGCTCAGCTGGAATTGTATCGATATTGCATGTATACTACAGAGCAATAGAATACTCAAATGCAAGCTGAATTCAGGAACCTACCTCACAACATTTAGAGTGGAACAGCCAATATCTTTGTTTAGTTCTGTAAACGCTAATGTTCCATTGCGTACAAAAGGTGAGTTACTGAAAGCAACTCCTGGAAAATTTGTAGCACACTGATAAAATTGGTTGCATTCTACACTAAATCATATGGCAAGTAAAATAACATGGTTTACATATAGTAGTTTTCTGCAAAATTCAACTCTGCACTCTATTGAGCTAAATGCATTATTTTCTATTCTATGCATTTTGAGATATGGATGTGTACATAACTACTCAGGATCAGCTGGAACTGTGTAGATATTGCATGTCTTCTACTCAGAGCAACGGAATAGTGAATGGCAAGCTGAATTCAGGAACCTACCTCACAACATTTAGAGTGGAACAGCCAATATCTTTGTTTAGTTCTGTAAACGCAACTGTTCCATTGCGTACAAAAGGTGAGTTACTTAAAGCAACTCCTAGAAAATTGGTAGCACACTGATAAAATTGGTTGCATACTACTCTAAAGCATATGTTAAGTAAAATAATAAGGTTAACATCAAGTTAGCACATAGTAGTATTCAGCAAAATTCAAATCTATACTCGATTGAGCTGAATGCATTACTTTGTATTTTGGTTAAGGATGTGTACATAACTACTAAGGATCAGCTGGAACTGTGTAGATATTGCATGTATACTACAGAGCAATTGAATACTCAAATGCAAGCTGAATTCAGGAACCTACCTCACAACATTTAGAGTGGAACAGCCAATATCTTTGTTTAGTTCTGTAAACGCTAATGTTCCATTGCGTACAAAAAGTGAGTTACTGAAAGCAACTCCTGGAAAATTTGTAGCACACTGATAAAATTGGTTGCATACTACACTAAATCATATGGAAAGTAAAATAATGTTTACATCAAGTTAGCACATAGTAGTTTTCAGCAAAATTCAAATCTACACTCGATTGAGCTGAATGCATCACTTTCTGTACTATGCATTTTGAGATATGGATGTGTACATAACTACTCAGGGTGAGATGGAACTGTATAGATATTGCATGTCTTCTACTCGGAGCAATGGAATACTCAAATGCAAGCTGAATTTAGGAACCTACCTCACAACATCTCGAGTGGAACAGCCAATATCTTTGTTTAGTTCTGTAAACGCAACTGTTCCATTGCGTACAAAAGGTGAGTTACTGAAAGCAACTCCTGGAAAATTTATAGCACACTGATAAAATTGGTTGCATTCTACACTAAATCATATGGCAAGTAAAATAACATGGTTTACATATAGTAGTTTTCTGCAAAATTCAACTCTGCACTCTATTGAGCTAAATGCATTATTTTCTATTCTATGCATTTTGAGATATGGATGTGTACATAACTGCTCAGGATCAGCTGGAATTGTATAGATATTGCATGTCTTCAACTCGGAGCAATGGAATAGTGAAAGGCAAGCTGAATTCAGGAACCTACCTGATAACATTCAGAGTGGAACAGCCAATATCTTTGTTTAGTTCTGTAAACGCCAATGTTCCATTGCGTACAAAAGGTGAGTTACTGAAAGCAACTCCTGGAAAATTTGTAGCACACTGATAAAATTGGTTGCATTCTACACTAAATCATATGGCAAGTAAAATAACATGGTTTACATATAGTAGTTTTCAGCAAAATTCAACTCTACACTCTATTGAGCTAAATGCATTATTTTCTATTCTATGCATTTTGAGATATGGATTTGTACATAACTGCTCAGGATCAGCTGGAATTGTATAGATATTGCATGTCTTCTACTCAGAGCAATGGAATAGTGAAAGGCAAGCTGAATTCAGGAACCTACCTGATAACATTCAGAGTGGAACAGCCAATATTAGTTCTGTAAACTAATATTCCATTGCGTACAAAATTCGAGTTTCTGAAAGCAACTCCTGGAAAATTTGTAGCACACTGATAAAATTGGTTGCATACTACTCTAAATCATATGGTAAGTAAAATAATAAACTTTACATCAAGTTAGCACATAGTAGTTTTCAGCAAAATTCAAATCTACACTCGTTGAGCTGAATGCATCACTTTCAGTACTATGCATTTTGAGATATGGATGTGTACATAACTACTCAGGATCAGCTGGAATTGTATAGATATTGCATGTCTTCTACTCAGAGCAATGGAATAGTGAAAGGCAAGCTCAATTCAGGAACCTCCCTCATAATATTTAGAGTGGAACAGCCAATATCTTTGTTTCTGTAAACGCTAATGTTCCATTGTGTACAAAATTCAACTGTTCACTCTATTGAGCTGAATGCATTACTTTGTATTTTGGTTAAGGATGTGTACATAACTACTCAGGATCAGCTGGAACTGTGTAGATATTGCATGTCTTCTACTCAGAGCAACGGAATAGTGAATGGCAAGCTGAATTCAGGAACCTACCTCACAACATCTCTGGAACAGCCAATATCTTTGTTTAGTTCTGTAAACGCAACTGTTCCATTGCGTACAAAAGGTGAGTTACTTAAAGCAACTCCTAGAAAATTGGTAGCACACTGATAAAATTGGTTGCATACTACTCTAAAGCATATGTTAAGTAAAATAATAAGGTTAACATCAAGTTAGCACATAGTAGTATTCAGCAAAATTCAAATCTATACTCGATTGAGCTGAATGCATTACTTTGTATTTTGGTTAAGGATGTGTACATAACTACTCAGGATCAGCTGGAACTGTGTAGATATTGCATGTATACTACAGAGCAATTGAATACTCAAATGCAAGCTGAATTCAGGAACCTACCTCACAACATTTAGAGTGGAACAGCCAATATCTTTGTTTAGCTCTGTAAACGCTAATGTTCCATTGCGTACAAAAGGTGAGTTACTGAAAGCAACTCCTGGAAAATTTGTAGCACACTGATAAAATTGGTTGCATTCTACACTAAATCATATGGCAAGTAAAATAACATGGTTTACATATAGTAGTTTTCAGCAAAATTCAACTCTACACTCTATTGAGCTAAATGCATTATTTTCTATTCTATGCATTTTGAGATATGGATTTGTACATAACTGCTCAGGATCAGCTGGAATTGTATAGATATTGCATGTCTTCTACTCAGAGCAATGGAATAGTGAAAGGCAAGCTGAATTCAGGAACCTACCTGATAACATTCAGAGTGGAACAGCCAATATTAGTTCTGTAAACTAATATTCCATTGCGTACAAAATTCGAGTTTCTGAAAGCAACTCCTGGAAAATTTGTAGCACACTGATAAAATTGGTTGCATACTACTCTAAATCATATGGTAAGTAAAATAATAAACTTTACATCAAGTTAGCACATAGTAGTTTTCAGCAAAATTCAAATCTACACTCGTTGAGCTGAATGCATCACTTTCAGTACTATGCATTTTGAGATATGGATGTGTACATAACTACTCAGGCTCAGCTGGAATTGTATCGATATTGCATGTATACTACAGAGCAATAGAATACTCAAATGCAAGCTGAATTCAGGAACCTACCTCACAACATTTAGAGTGGAACAGCCAATATCTTTGTTTAGTTCTGTAAACGCTAATGTTCCATTGCGTACAAAAGGTGAGTTACTGAAAGCAACTCCTGGAAAATTTGTAGCACACTGATAAAATTGGTTGCATTCTACACTAAATCATATGGCAAGTAAAATAACATGGTTTACATATAGTAGTTTTCAGCAAAATTCAACTCTACACTCTATTGAGCTAAATGCATTATTTTCTATTCTATGCATTTTGAGATATGGATTTGTACATAACTGCTCAGGATCAGCTGAAGTTGTATAGATATTGCATGTCTTCTACTCAGAGCAATGGAATAGTGAAAGGCAAGCTGAATTCAGGAACCTACCTGATAACATTCAGAGTGGAACAGCCAATATTAGTTCTGTAAACTAATATTCCATTGCGTACAAAATTCGAGTTTCTGAAAGCAACTCCTGGAAAATTTGTAGCACACTGATAAAATTGGTTGCATACTACTCTAAATCATATGGTAAGTAAAATAATAAACTTTACATCAAGTTAGCACATAGTAGTTTTCAGCAAAATTCAAATCTACACTCGTTGAGCTGAATGCATCACTTTCAGTACTATGCATTTTGAGATATGGATGTGTACATAACTACTCAGGCTCAGCTGGAATTGTATCGATATTGCATGTATACTACAGAGCAATAGAATACTCAAATGCAAGCTGAATTCAGGAACCTACCTCACAACATTTAGAGTGGAACAGCCAATATCTTTGTTTAGTTCTGTAAACGCTAATGTTCCATTGCGTACAAAAGGTGAGTTACTGAAAGCAACTCCTGGAAAATTTGTAGCACACTGATAAAATTGGTTGCATTCTACACTAAATCATATGGCAAGTAAAATAACATGGTTTACATATAGTAGTTTTCTGCAAAATTCAACTCTGCACTCTATTGAGCTAAATGCATTATTTTCTATTCTATGCATTTTGAGATATGGATGTGTACATAACTACTCAGGATCAGCTGGAACTGTGTAGATATTGCATGTCTTCTACTCAGAGCAACGGAATAGTGAATGGCAAGCTGAATTCAGGAACCTACCTCACAACATTTAGAGTGGAACAGCCAATATCTTTGTTTAGTTCTGTAAACGCAACTGTTCCATTGCGTACAAAAGGTGAGTTACTTAAAGCAACTCCTAGAAAATTGGTAGCACACTGATAAAATTGGTTGCATACTACTCTAAAGCATATGTTAAGTAAAATAATAAGGTTAACATCAAGTTAGCACATAGTAGTATTCAGCAAAATTCAAATCTATACTCGATTGAGCTGAATGCATTACTTTGTATTTTGGTTAAGGATGTGTACATAACTACTAAGGATCAGCTGGAACTGTGTAGATATTGCATGTATACTACAGAGCAATTGAATACTCAAATGCAAGCTGAATTCAGGAACCTACCTCACAACATTTAGAGTGGAACAGCCAATATCTTTGTTTAGTTCTGTAAACGCTAATGTTCCATTGCGTACAAAAAGTGAGTTACTGAAAGCAACTCCTGGAAAATTTGTAGCACACTGATAAAATTGGTTGCATACTACACTAAATCATATGGAAAGTAAAATAATGTTTACATCAAGTTAGCACATAGTAGTTTTCAGCAAAATTCAAATCTACACTCGATTGAGCTGAATGCATCACTTTCTGTACTATGCATTTTGAGATATGGATGTGTACATAACTACTCAGGGTGAGATGGAACTGTATAGATATTGCATGTCTTCTACTCGGAGCAATGGAATACTCAAATGCAAGCTGAATTTAGGAACCTACCTCACAACATCTCGAGTGGAACAGCCAATATCTTTGTTTAGTTCTGTAAACGCAACTGTTCCATTGCGTACAAAAGGTGAGTTACTGAAAGCAACTCCTGGAAAATTTATAGCACACTGATAAAATTGGTTGCATTCTACACTAAATCATATGGCAAGTAAAATAACATGGTTTACATATAGTAGTTTTCTGCAAAATTCAACTCTGCACTCTATTGAGCTAAATGCATTATTTTCTCTATTCTATGCATTTTGAGATATGGATGTGTACATAACTGCTCAGGATCAGCTGGAATTGTATAGATATTGCATGTCTTCAACTCGGAGCAATGGAATAGTGAAAGGCAAGCTGAATTCAGGAACCTACCTGATAACATTCAGAGTGGAACAGCCAATATCTTTGTTTAGTTCTGTAAACGCCAATGTTCCATTGCGTACAAAAGGTGAGTTACTGAAAGCAACTCCTGGAAAATTTGTAGCACACTGATAAAATTGGTTGCATTCTACACTAAATCATATGGCAAGTAAAATAACATGGTTTACATATAGTAGTTTTCAGCAAAATTCAACTCTACACTCTATTGAGCTAAATGCATTATTTTCTATTCTATGCATTTTGAGATATGGATTTGTACATAACTGCTCAGGATCAGCTGGAATTGTATAGATATTGCATGTCTTCTACTCAGAGCAATGGAATAGTGAAAGGCAAGCTGAATTCAGGAACCTACCTGATAACATTCAGAGTGGAACAGCCAATATTAGTTCTGTAAACTAATATTCCATTGCGTACAAAATTCGAGTTTCTGAAAGCAACTCCTGGAAAATTTGTAGCACACTGATAAAATTGGTTGCATACTACTCTAAATCATATGGTAAGTAAAATAATAAACTTTACATCAAGTTAGCACATAGTAGTTTTCAGCAAAATTCAAATCTACACTCGTTGAGCTGAATGCATCACTTTCAGTACTATGCATTTTGAGATATGGATGTGTACATAACTACTCAGGATCAGCTGGAATTGTATAGATATTGCATGTCTTCTACTCAGAGCAATGGAATAGTGAAAGGCAAGCTCAATTCAGGAACCTCCCTCATAATATTTAGAGTGGAACAGCCAATATCTTTGTTTCTGTAAACGCTAATGTTCCATTGTGTACAAAATTCAACTGTTCACTCTATTGAGCTGAATGCATTACTTTGTATTTTGGTTAAGGATGTGTACATAACTACTCAGGATCAGCTGGAACTGTGTAGATATTGCATGTCTTCTACTCAGAGCAACGGAATAGTGAATGGCAAGCTGAATTCAGGAACCTACCTCACAACATCTCTGGAACAGCCAATATCTTTGTTTAGTTCTGTAAACGCAACTGTTCCATTGCGTACAAAAGGTGAGTTACTTAAAGCAACTCCTAGAAAATTGGTAGCACACTGATAAAATTGGTTGCATACTACTCTAAAGCATATGTTAAGTAAAATAATAAGGTTAACATCAAGTTAGCACATAGTAGTATTCAGCAAAATTCAAATCTATACTCGATTGAGCTGAATGCATTACTTTGTATTTTGGTTAAGGATGTGTACATAACTACTCAGGATCAGCTGGAACTGTGTAGATATTGCATGTATACTACAGAGCAATTGAATACTCAAATGCAAGCTGAATTCAGGAACCTACCTCACAACATTTAGAGTGGAACAGCCAATATCTTTGTTTAGCTCTGTAAACGCTAATGTTCCATTGCGTACAAAAGGTGAGTTACTGAAAGCAACTCCTGGAAAATTTGTAGCACACTGATAAAATTGGTTGCATTCTACACTAAATCATATGGCAAGTAAAATAACATGGTTTACATATAGTAGTTTTCAGCAAAATTCAACTCTACACTCTATTGAGCTAAATGCATTATTTTCTATTCTATGCATTTTGAGATATGGATTTGTACATAACTGCTCAGGATCAGCTGGAATTGTATAGATATTGCATGTCTTCTACTCAGAGCAATGGAATAGTGAAAGGCAAGCTGAATTCAGGAACCTACCTGATAACATTCAGAGTGGAACAGCCAATATTAGTTCTGTAAACTAATATTCCATTGCGTACAAAATTCGAGTTTCTGAAAGCAACTCCTGGAAAATTTGTAGCACACTGATAAAATTGGTTGCATACTACTCTAAATCATATGGTAAGTAAAATAATAAACTTTACATCAAGTTAGCACATAGTAGTTTTCAGCAAAATTCAAATCTACACTCGTTGAGCTGAATGCATCACTTTCAGTACTATGCATTTTGAGATATGGATGTGTACATAACTACTCAGGCTCAGCTGGAATTGTATCGATATTGCATGTATACTACAGAGCAATAGAATACTCAAATGCAAGCTGAATTCAGGAACCTACCTCACAACATTTAGAGTGGAACAGCCAATATCTTTGTTTAGTTCTGTAAACGCTAATGTTCCATTGCGTACAAAAGGTGAGTTACTGAAAGCAACTCCTGGAAAATTTGTAGCACACTGATAAAATTGGTTGCATTCTACACTAAATCATATGGCAAGTAAAATAACATGGTTTACATATAGTAGTTTTCAGCAAAATTCAACTCTACACTCTATTGAGCTAAATGCATTATTTTCTATTCTATGCATTTTGAGATATGGATTTGTACATAACTGCTCAGGATCAGCTGAAGTTGTATAGATATTGCATGTCTTCTACTCAGAGCAATGGAATAGTGAAAGGCAAGCTGAATTCAGGAACCTACCTGATAACATTCAGAGTGGAACAGCCAATATTAGTTCTGTAAACTAATATTCCATTGCGTACAAAATTCGAGTTTCTGAAAGCAACTCCTGGAAAATTTGTAGCACACTGATAAAATTGGTTGCATACTACTCTAAATCATATGGTAAGTAAAATAATAAACTTTACATCAAGTTAGCACATAGTAGTTTTCAGCAAAATTCAAATCTACACTCGTTGAGCTGAATGCATCACTTTCAGTACTATGCATTTTGAGATATGGATGTGTACATAACTACTCAGGGTGAGATGGAACTGTATAGATATTGCATGTCTTCTACTCGGAGCAATGGAATACTCAAATGCAAGCTGAATTTAGGAACCTACCTCACAACATCTCGAGTGGAACAGCCAATATCTTTGTTTAGTTCTGTAAACGCAACTGTTCCATTGCGTACAAAAGGTGAGTTACTGAAAGCAACTCCTGGAAAATTTATAGCACACTGATAAAATTGGTTGCATTCTACACTAAATCATATGGCAAGTAAAATAACATGGTTTACATATAGTAGTTTTCTGCAAAATTCAACTCTGCACTCTATTGAGCTAAATGCATTATTTTCTCTATTCTATGCATTTTGAGATATGGATGTGTACATAACTGCTCAGGATCAGCTGGAATTGTATAGATATTGCATGTCTTCAACTCGGAGCAATGGAATAGTGAAAGGCAAGCTGAATTCAGGAACCTACCTGATAACATTCAGAGTGGAACAGCCAATATCTTTGTTTAGTTCTGTAAACGCCAATGTTCCATTGCGTACAAAAGGTGAGTTACTGAAAGCAACTCCTGGAAAATTTGTAGCACACTGATAAAATTGGTTGCATTCTACACTAAATCATATGGCAAGTAAAATAACATGGTTTACATATAGTAGTTTTCAGCAAAATTCAACTCTACACTCTATTGAGCTAAATGCATTATTTTCTATTCTATGCATTTTGAGATATGGATTTGTACATAACTGCTCAGGATCAGCTGGAATTGTATAGATATTGCATGTCTTCTACTCAGAGCAATGGAATAGTGAAAGGCAAGCTGAATTCAGGAACCTACCTGATAACATTCAGAGTGGAACAGCCAATATTAGTTCTGTAAACTAATATTCCATTGCGTACAAAATTCGAGTTTCTGAAAGCAACTCCTGGAAAATTTGTAGCACACTGATAAAATTGGTTGCATACTACTCTAAATCATATGGTAAGTAAAATAATAAACTTTACATCAAGTTAGCACATAGTAGTTTTCAGCAAAATTCAAATCTACACTCGTTGAGCTGAATGCATCACTTTCAGTACTATGCATTTTGAGATATGGATGTGTACATAACTACTCAGGATCAGCTGGAATTGTATAGATATTGCATGTCTTCTACTCAGAGCAATGGAATAGTGAAAGGCAAGCTCAATTCAGGAACCTCCCTCATAATATTTAGAGTGGAACAGCCAATATCTTTGTTTCTGTAAACGCTAATGTTCCATTGTGTACAAAATTCAACTGTTCACTCTATTGAGCTGAATGCATTACTTTGTATTTTGGTTAAGGATGTGTACATAACTACTCAGGATCAGCTGGAACTGTGTAGATATTGCATGTCTTCTACTCAGAGCAACGGAATAGTGAATGGCAAGCTGAATTCAGGAACCTACCTCACAACATCTCTGGAACAGCCAATATCTTTGTTTAGTTCTGTAAACGCAACTGTTCCATTGCGTACAAAAGGTGAGTTACTTAAAGCAACTCCTAGAAAATTGGTAGCACACTGATAAAATTGGTTGCATACTACTCTAAAGCATATGTTAAGTAAAATAATAAGGTTAACATCAAGTTAGCACATAGTAGTATTCAGCAAAATTCAAATCTATACTCGATTGAGCTGAATGCATTACTTTGTATTTTGGTTAAGGATGTGTACATAACTACTAAGGATCAGCTGGAACTGTGTAGATATTGCATGTATACTACAGAGCAATTGAATACTCAAATGCAAGCTGAATTCAGGAACCTACCTCACAACATTTAGAGTGGAACAGCCAATATCTTTGTTTAGTTCTGTAAACGCTAATGTTCCATTGCGTACAAAAAGTGAGTTACTGAAAGCAACTCCTGGAAAATTTGTAGCACACTGATAAAATTGGTTGCATACTACTGTAAATCATATGGTAAGTAAAATAATGTTTACATCAAGTTAGATAGTAGTTTTCATCAAATTTCAGCTGAATGCATTACTTTCTATTCTATGTATTTTTAGTTAAGGATATGCACATAAGTAAGGGTGAGCTGGAACTGTATAGATATTGCATGCAGACTTTCAGAGACATGGAATACTCAAATGCAAGCTGAATTCAGGAACCTCCCTCATAATATTTGGAGTGGAACAGCCAATATCTTTGTTTAGTTCTGTAAAGGCAAATGTTCCATTGTGTACAAAAGGTAATGAAACTGAAAGTCACCTCTCGATCATTGGTAGCACATCATAAAATTGGTTGCATGCTACTCGAATCCTCTGGTAAGTAAAATAATAAGGTTTACATCAAGTTAGCACATACTAGTTTTCAGCAAAATTCAAATCTACACTCGATTGAGCTGAATGCATCACTTTCTGTACTATGCATTTTGAGATATGGATGTGTACATAACTACTCAGGCTCAGCTGGAATTGTATCGATATTGCATGTATACTACAGAGCAATAGAATACTCAAATGCAAGCTGAATTCAGGAACCTACCTCACAACATTTAGAGTGGAACAGCCAATATCTTTGTTTAGTTCTGTAAACGCTAATGTTCCATTGCGTACAAAAGGTGAGTTACTGAAAGCAACTCCTGGAAAATTTGTAGCACACTGATAAAATTGGTTGCATTCTACACTAAATCATATGGCAAGTAAAATAACATGGTTTACATATAGTAGTTTTCTGCAAAATTCAACTCTGCACTCTATTGAGCTAAATGCATTATTTTCTATTCTATGCATTTTGAGATATGGATGTGTACATAACTACTCAGGATCAGCTGGAACTGTGTAGATATTGCATGTCTTCTACTCAGAGCAACGGAATAGTGAATGGCAAGCTGAATTCAGGAACCTACCTCACAACATTTAGAGTGGAACAGCCAATATCTTTGTTTAGTTCTGTAAACGCAACTGTTCCATTGCGTACAAAATTCGAGTTTCTGAAAGCAACTCCTGGAAAATTTGTAGCACACTGATAAAATTGGTTGCATACTACTCTAAATCATATGGTAAGTAAAATAATAAACTTTACATCAAGTTAGCACATAGTAGTTTTCAGCAAAATTCAAATCTACACTCGTTGAGCTGAATGCATCACTTTCAGTACTATGCATTTTGAGATATGGATGTGTACATAACTACTCAGGCTCAGCTGGAATTGTATCGATATTGCATGTATACTACAGAGCAATAGAATACTCAAATGCAAGCTGAATTCAGGAACCTACCTCACAACATTTAGAGTGGAACAGCCAATATCTTTGTTTAGTTCTGTAAACGCTAATGTTCCATTGCGTACAAAAGGTGAGTTACTGAAAGCAACTCCTGGAAAATTTGTAGCACACTGATAAAATTGGTTGCATTCTACACTAAATCATATGGCAAGTAAAATAACATGGTTTACATATAGTAGTTTTCTGCAAAATTCAACTCTGCACTCTATTGAGCTAAATGCATTATTTTCTATTCTATGCATTTTGAGATATGGATGTGTACATAACTACTCAGGATCAGCTGGAACTGTGTAGATATTGCATGTCTTCTACTCAGAGCAACGGAATAGTGAATGGCAAGCTGAATTCAGGAACCTACCTCACAACATTTAGAGTGGAACAGCCAATATCTCTGTTTAGTTCTGTAAACGCAACTGTTCCATTGCGTACAAAAGGTGAGTTACTTAAAGCAACTCCTAGAAAATTGGTAGCACACTGATAAAATTGGTTGCATACTACTCTAAAGCATATGTTAAGTAAAATAATAAGGTTAACATCAAGTTAGCACATAGTAGTATTCAGCAAAATTCAAATCTATACTCGATTGAGCTGAATGCATTACTTTGTATTTTGGTTAAGGATGTGTACATAACTACTAAGGATCAGCTGGAACTGTGTAGATATTGCATGTATACTACAGAGCAATTGAATACTCAAATGCAAGCTGAATTCAGGAACCTACCTCACAACATTTAGAGTGGAACAGCCAATATCTTTGTTTAGTTCTGTAAACGCTAATGTTCCATTGCGTACAAAAAGTGAGTTACTGAAAGCAACTCCTGGAAAATTTGTAGCACACTGATAAAATTGGTTGCATACTACTGTAAATCATATGGTAAGTAAAATAATGTTTACATCAAGTTAGATAGTAGTTTTCATCAAATTTCAGCTGAATGCATTACTTTCTATTCTATGTATTTTTAGTTAAGGATATGCACATAAGTAAGGGTGAGCTGGAACTGTATAGATATTGCATGCAGACTTTCAGAGACATGGAATACTCAAATGCAAGCTGAATTCAGGAACCTCCCTCATAATATTTGGAGTGGAACAGCCAATATCTTTGTTTAGTTCTGTAAAGGCAAATGTTCCATTGTGTACAAAAGGTAATGAAACTGAAAGTCACCTCTCGATCATTGGTAGCACATCATAAAATTGGTTGCATGCTACTCGAATCCTCTGGTAAGTAAAATAATAAGGTTTACATCAAGTTAGCACATACTAGTTTTCAGCAAAATTCAAATCTACACTCGATTGAGCTGAATGCATCACTTTCTGTACTATGCATTTTGAGATATGGATGTGTACATAACTACTCAGGGTGAGATGGAACTGTATAGATATTGCATGTCTTCTACTCGGAGCAATGGAATACTCAAATGCAAGCTGAATTTAGGAACCTACCTCACAACATCTCGAGTGGAACAGCCAATATCTTTGTTTAGTTCTGTAAACGCAACTGTTCCATTGCGTACAAAAGGTGAGTTACTGAAAGCAACTCCTGGAAAATTTGTAGCACACTGATAAAATTGGTTGCATACTACACTAAATCATATGGTAAGTAAAATAATGTTTACATCAAGATAGCACATAGTAGTTTTCAGCAAAATTCAAATCTACACTCGATTGAGCTGAATGCATCACTTTCTGTACTATGCATTTTGAGATATGGATGTGTACATAACTACTCAGGCTCAGCTGGAATTGTATCGATATTGCATGTATACTACAGAGCAATAGAATACTCAAATGCAAGCTGAATTCAGGAACCTACCTCACAACATTTAGAGTGGAACAGCCAATATCTTTGTTTAGTTCTGTAAACGCTAATGTTCCATTGCGTACAAAAGGTGAGTTACTGAAAGCAACTCCTGGAAAATTTGTAGCACACTGATAAAATTGGTTGCATACTACACTAAATCATATGGTAAGTAAAATAATGTTTACATCAAGTTAGCACATAGTAGTTTTCAGCAAAATTCAAATCTACACTCGATTGAGCTGAATGCATCACTTTCTGTACTATGCATTTTGAGATATGGATGTGTACATAACTACTCAGGGTGAGATGGAACTGTATAGATATTGCATGTCTTCTACTCGGAGCAATGGAATACTCAAATGCAAGCTGAATTTAGGAACCAACCTCACAACATCTCGAGTGGAACAGCCAATATCTTTGTTTAGTTCTGTAAACGCAACTGTTCCATTGCGTACAAAAGGTGAGTTACTGAAAGCAACTCCTGGAAAATTTATAGCACACTGATAAAATTGGTTGCATTCTACACTAAATCATATGGCAAGTAAAATAACATGGTTTACATATAGTAGTTTTCAGCAAAATTCAATTGTACACACTATTGAGATGAATGCATTACTTTGTATTCTATGCATTTTGGTTAAGGATGAGTACATAACTACTCAGGATCAGCTGGAATTGTATAGATATTGCATGTCTTCTACTCAGAGCAATGGAATAGTGAAAGGCAAGCTGAATTCAGGAACCTCCCTCATAATATTTAGAGTGGAACAGCCAATATCTTTGTTTCTGTAAACGCTAATGTTCCATTGTGTACAAAATTCAACTGTTCACTCTATTGAGCTGAATGCATTACTTTGTATTTTGGTTAAGGATGTGTACATAACTACTCAGGATCAGCTGGAACTGTGTAGATATTGCATGTCTTCTACTCAGAGCAACGGAATAGTGAATGGCTAGCTGAATTCAGGAACCTACCTCACAACATCTCTGGAACAGCCAATATCTTTGTTTAGTTCTGTAAACGCAACTGTTCCATTGCGTACAAAAGGTGAGTTACTTAAAGCAACTCCTAGAAAATTGGTAGCACACTGATAAAATTGGTTGCATACTACTCTAAAGCATATGTTAAGTAAAATAATAAGGTTAACATCAAGTTAGCACATAGTAGTATTCAGCAAAATTCAAATCTATACTCGATTGAGCTGAATGCATTACTTTGTATTTTGGTTAAGGATGTGTACATAACTACTCAGGATCAGCTGGAACTGTGTAGATATTGCATGTATACTACAGAGCAATTGAATACTCAAATGCAAGCTGAATTCAGGAACCTACCTCACAACATTTAGAGTGGAACAGCCAATATCTTTGTTTAGCTCTGTAAACGCTAATGTTCCATTGCGTACAAAAGGTGAGTTACTGAAAGCAACTCCTGGAAAATTTGTAGCACACTGATAAAATTGGTTGCATTCTACACTAAATCATATGGCAAGTAAAATAACATGGTTTACATATAGTAGTTTTCAGCAAAATCCAACTCTACACTCTATTGAGCTAAATGCATTATTTTCTATTCTATGCATTTTGAGATATGGATTTGTACATAACTGCTCAGGATCAGCTGGAATTGTATAGATATTGCATGTCTTCTAAGAGCAATGGAATAGTGAAAGGCAAGCTGAATTCAGGAACCTACCTGATAACATTCAGAGTGGAACAGCCAATATTAGTTCTGTAAACTAATATTCCATTGCGTACAAAATTCGAGTTTCTGAAAGCAACTCCTGGAAAATTTGTAGCACACTGATAAAATTGGTTGCATACTACTCTAAATCATATGGTAAGTAAAATAATAAACTTTACATCAAGTTAGCACATAGTAGTTTTCAGCAAAATTCAAATCTACACTCGTTGAGCTGAATGCATCACTTTCAGTACTATGCATTTTGAGATATGGATGTGTACATAACTACTCAGGATCAGCTGGAATTGTATAGATATTGCATGTCTTCTACTCAGAGCAATGGAATAGTGAAAGGCAAGCTCAATTCAGGAACCTCCCTCATAATATTTAGAGTGGAACAGCCAATATCTTTGTTTCTGTAAACGCTAATGTTCCATTGTGTACAAAATTCAACTGTTCACTCTATTGAGCTGAATGCATTACTTTGTATTTTGGTTAAGGATGTGTACATAACTACTCAGGATCAGCTGGAACTGTGTAGATATTGCATGTCTTCTACTCAGAGCAACGGAATAGTGAATGGCAAGCTGAATTCAGGAACCTACCTCACAACATCTCTGGAACAGCCAATATCTTTGTTTAGTTCTGTAAACGCAACTGTTCCATTGCGTACAAAAGGTGAGTTACTTAAAGCAACTCCTAGAAAATTGGTAGCACACTGATAAAATTGGTTGCATACTACTCTAAAGCATATGTTAAGTAAAATAATAAGGTTAACATCAAGTTAGCACATAGTAGTATTCAGCAAAATTCAAATCTATACTCGATTGAGCTGAATGCATTACTTTGTATTTTGGTTAAGGATGTGTACATAACTACTCAGGATCAGCTGGAACTGTGTAGATATTGCATGTATACTACAGAGCAATTGAATACTCAAATGCAAGCTGAATTCAGGAACCTACCTCACAACATTTAGAGTGGAACAGCCAATATCTTTGTTTAGCTCTGTAAACGCTAATGTTCCATTGCGTACAAAAGGTGAGTTACTGAAAGCAACTCCTGGAAAATTTGTAGCACACTGATAAAATTGGTTGCATTCTACACTAAATCATATGGCAAGTAAAATAACATGGTTTACATATAGTAGTTTTCAGCAAAATTCAACTCTACACTCTATTGAGCTAAATGCATTATTTTCTATTCTATGCATTTTGAGATATGGATTTGTACATAACTGCTCAGGATCAGCTGGAATTGTATAGATATTGCATGTCTTCTACTCAGAGCAATGGAATAGTGAAAGGCAAGCTGAATTCAGGAACCTACCTGATAACATTCAGAGTGGAACAGCCAATATTAGTTCTGTAAACTAATATTCCATTGCGTACAAAATTCGAGTTTCTGAAAGCAACTCCTGGAAAATTTGTAGCACACTGATAAAATTGGTTGCATACTACTCTAAATCATATGGTAAGTAAAATAATAAACTTTACATCAAGTTAGCACATAGTAGTTTTCAGCAAAATTCAAATCTACACTCGTTGAGCTGAATGCATCACTTTCAGTACTATGCATTTTGAGATATGGATGTGTACATAACTACTCAGGCTCAGCTGGAATTGTATCGATATTGCATGTATACTACAGAGCAATAGAATACTCAAATGCAAGCTGAATTCAGGAACCTACCTCACAACATTTAGAGTGGAACAGCCAATATCTTTGTTTAGTTCTGTAAACGCTAATGTTCCATTGCGTACAAAAGGTGAGTTACTGAAAGCAACTCCTGGAAAATTTGTAGCACACTGATAAAATTGGTTGCATTCTACACTAAATCATATGGCAAGTAAAATAACATGGTTTACATATAGTAGTTTTCTGCAAAATTCAACTCTGCACTCTATTGAGCTAAATGCATTATTTTCTATTCTATGCATTTTGAGATATGGATGTGTACATAACTACTCAGGATCAGCTGGAACTGTGTAGATATTGCATGTCTTCTACTCAGAGCAACGGAATAGTGAATGGCAAGCTGAATTCAGGAACCTACCTCACAACATTTAGAGTGGAACAGCCAATATCTTTGTTTAGTTCTGTAAACGCAAATGTTCCATTGCGTACAAAAAGTGAGTTACTGAAAGCAACTCCTGGAAAATTTGTAGCACACTGATAAAATTGGTTGCATTCTACACTAAATCATATGGCAAGTAAAATAACATGGTTTACATATAGTAGTATTCAGCAAAATTCAAATCTATACTCGATTGAGCTGAATGCATTACTTTGTATTTTGGTTAAGGATGTGTACATAACTACTCAGGATCAGCTGGAACTGTGTAGATATTGCATGTATACTACAGAGCAATTGAATACTCAAATGCAAGCTGAATTCAGGAACCTACCTCACAACATTTAGAGTGGAACAGCCAATATCTTTGTTTAGCTCTGTAAACGCTAATGTTCCATTGCGTACAAAAGGTGAGTTACTGAAAGCAACTCCTGGAAAATTTGTAGCACACTGATAAAATTGGTTGCATTCTACACTAAATCATATGGCAAGTAAAATAACATGGTTTACATATAGTAGTTTTCAGCAAAATTCAACTCTACACTCTATTGAGCTAAATGCATTATTTTCTATTCTATGCATTTTGAGATATGGATTTGTACATAACTGCTCAGGATCAGCTGGAATTGTATAGATATTGCATGTCTTCTACTCAGAGCAATGGAATAGTGAAAGGCAAGCTGAATTCAGGAACCTACCTGATAACATTCAGAGTGGAACAGCCAATATTAGTTCTGTAAACTAATATTCCATTGCGTACAAAATTCGAGTTTCTGAAAGCAACTCCTGGAAAATTTGTAGCACACTGATAAAATTGGTTGCATACTACTCTAAATCATATGGTAAGTAAAATAATAAACTTTACATCAAGTTAGCACATAGTAGTTTTCAGCAAAATTCAAATCTACACTCGTTGAGCTGAATGCATCACTTTCAGTACTATGCATTTTGAGATATGGATGTGTACATAACTACTCAGGCTCAGCTGGAATTGTATCGATATTGCATGTATACTACAGAGCAATAGAATACTCAAATGCAAGCTGAATTCAGGAACCTACCTCACAACATTTAGAGTGGAACAGCCAATATCTTTGTTTAGTTCTGTAAACGCTAATGTTCCATTGCGTACAAAAGGTGAGTTACTGAAAGCAACTCCTGGAAAATTTGTAGCACACTGATAAAATTGGTTGCATTCTACACTAAATCATATGGCAAGTAAAATAACATGGTTTACATATAGTAGTTTTCTGCAAAATTCAACTCTGCACTCTATTGAGCTAAATGCATTATTTTCTATTCTATGCATTTTGAGATATGGATGTGTACATAACTACTCAGGATCAGCTGGAACTGTGTAGATATTGCATGTCTTCTACTCAGAGCAACGGAATAGTGAATGGCAAGCTGAATTCAGGAACCTACCTCACAACATTTAGAGTGGAACAGCCAATATCTCTGTTTAGTTCTGTAAACGCAACTGTTCCATTGCGTACAAAAGGTGAGTTACTTAAAGCAACTCCTAGAAAATTGGTAGCACACTGATAAAATTGGTTGCATACTACTCTAAAGCATATGTTAAGTAAAATAATAAGGTTAACATCAAGTTAGCACATAGTAGTATTCAGCAAAATTCAAATCTATACTCGATTGAGCTGAATGCATTACTTTGTATTTTGGTTAAGGATGTGTACATAACTACTAAGGATCAGCTGGAACTGTGTAGATATTGCATGTATACTACAGAGCAATTGAATACTCAAATGCAAGCTGAATTCAGGAACCTACCTCACAACATTTAGAGTGGAACAGCCAATATCTTTGTTTAGTTCTGTAAACGCTAATGTTCCATTGCGTACAAAAAGTGAGTTACTGAAAGCAACTCCTGGAAAATTTGTAGCACACTGATAAAATTGGTTGCATACTACTGTAAATCATATGGTAAGTAAAATAATGTTTACATCAAGTTAGATAGTAGTTTTCATCAAATTTCAGCTGAATGCATTACTTTCTATTCTATGTATTTTTAGTTAAGGATATGCACATAAGTAAGGGTGAGCTGGAACTGTATAGATATTGCATGCAGACTTTCAGAGACATGGAATACTCAAATGCAAGCTGAATTCAGGAACCTCCCTCATAATATTTGGAGTGGAACAGCCAATATCTTTGTTTAGTTCTGTAAAGGCAAATGTTCCATTGTGTACAAAAGGTAATGAAACTGAAAGTCACCTCTCGATCATTGGTAGCACATCATAAAATTGGTTGCATGCTACTCGAATCCTCTGGTAAGTAAAATAATAAGGTTTACATCAAGTTAGCACATACTAGTTTTCAGCAAAATTCAAATCTACACTCGATTGAGCTGAATGCATCACTTTCTGTACTATGCATTTTGAGATATGGATGTGTACATAACTACTCAGGGTGAGATGGAACTGTATAGATATTGCATGTCTTCTACTCGGAGCAATGGAATACTCAAATGCAAGCTGAATTTAGGAACCTACCTCACAACATCTCGAGTGGAACAGCCAATATCTTTGTTTAGTTCTGTAAACGCAACTGTTCCATTGCGTACAAAAGGTGAGTTACTGAAAGCAACTCCTGGAAAATTTGTAGCACACTGATAAAATTGGTTGCATACTACACTAAATCATATGGTAAGTAAAATAATGTTTACATCAAGATAGCACATAGTAGTTTTCAGCAAAATTCAAATCTACACTCGATTGAGCTGAATGCATCACTTTCTGTACTATGCATTTTGAGATATGGATGTGTACATAACTACTCAGGCTCAGCTGGAATTGTATCGATATTGCATGTATACTACAGAGCAATAGAATACTCAAATGCAAGCTGAATTCAGGAACCTACCTCACAACATTTAGAGTGGAACAGCCAATATCTTTGTTTAGTTCTGTAAACGCTAATGTTCCATTGCGTACAAAAGGTGAGTTACTGAAAGCAACTCCTGGAAAATTTGTAGCACACTGATAAAATTGGTTGCATACTACACTAAATCATATGGTAAGTAAAATAATGTTTACATCAAGTTAGCACATAGTAGTTTTCAGCAAAATTCAAATCTACACTCGATTGAGCTGAATGCATCACTTTCTGTACTATGCATTTTGAGATATGGATGTGTACATAACTACTCAGGCTCAGCTGGAATTGTATCGATATTGCATGTATACTACAGAGCAATAGAATACTCAAATGCAAGCTGAATTCAGGAACCTACCTCACAACATTTAGAGTGGAACAGCCAATATCTTTGTTTAGTTCTGTAAACGCTAATGTTCCATTGCGTACAAAAGGTGAGTTACTGAAAGCAACTCCTGGAAAATTTGTAGCACACTGATAAAATTGGTTGCATACTACACTAAATCATATGGTAAGTAAAATAATGTTTACATCAAGTTAGCACATAGTAGTTTTCAGCAAAATTCAAATCTACACTCGATTGAGCTGAATGCATCACTTTCTGTACTATGCATTTTGAGATATGGATGTGTACATAACTACTCAGGGTGAGATGGAACTGTATAGATATTGCATGTCTTCTACTCGGAGCAATGGAATACTCAAATGCAAGCTGAATTTAGGAACCAACCTCACAACATCTCGAGTGGAACAGCCAATATCTTTGTTTAGTTCTGTAAACGCAACTGTTCCATTGCGTACAAAAGGTGAGTTACTGAAAGCAACTCCTGGAAAATTTATAGCACACTGATAAAATTGGTTGCATTCTACACTAAATCATATGGCAAGTAAAATAACATGGTTTACATATAGTAGTTTTCAGCAAAATTCAATTGTACACACTATTGAGATGAATGCATTACTTTGTATTCTATGCATTTTGGTTAAGGATGAGTACATAACTACTCAGGATCAGCTGGAATTGTATAGATATTGCATGTCTTCTACTCAGAGCAATGGAATAGTGAAAGGCAAGCTGAATTCAGGAACCTCCCTCATAATATTTAGAGTGGAACAGCCAATATCTTTGTTTCTGTAAACGCTAATGTTCCATTGTGTACAAAATTCAACTGTTCACTCTATTGAGCTGAATGCATTACTTTGTATTTTGGTTAAGGATGTGTACATAACTACTCAGGATCAGCTGGAACTGTGTAGATATTGCATGTCTTCTACTCAGAGCAACGGAATAGTGAATGGCTAGCTGAATTCAGGAACCTACCTCACAACATCTCTGGAACAGCCAATATCTTTGTTTAGTTCTGTAAACGCAACTGTTCCATTGCGTACAAAAGGTGAGTTACTTAAAGCAACTCCTAGAAAATTGGTAGCACACTGATAAAATTGGTTGCATACTACTCTAAAGCATATGTTAAGTAAAATAATAAGGTTAACATCAAGTTAGCACATAGTAGTATTCAGCAAAATTCAAATCTATACTCGATTGAGCTGAATGCATTACTTTGTATTTTGGTTAAGGATGTGTACATAACTACTCAGGATCAGCTGGAACTGTGTAGATATTGCATGTATACTACAGAGCAATTGAATACTCAAATGCAAGCTGAATTCAGGAACCTACCTCACAACATTTAGAGTGGAACAGCCAATATCTTTGTTTAGCTCTGTAAACGCTAATGTTCCATTGCGTACAAAAGGTGAGTTACTGAAAGCAACTCCTGGAAAATTTGTAGCACACTGATAAAATTGGTTGCATTCTACACTAAATCATATGGCAAGTAAAATAACATGGTTTACATATAGTAGTTTTCAGCAAAATCCAACTCTACACTCTATTGAGCTAAATGCATTATTTTCTATTCTATGCATTTTGAGATATGGATTTGTACATAACTGCTCAGGATCAGCTGGAATTGTATAGATATTGCATGTCTTCTAAGAGCAATGGAATAGTGAAAGGCAAGCTGAATTCAGGAACCTACCTGATAACATTCAGAGTGGAACAGCCAATATTAGTTCTGTAAACTAATATTCCATTGCGTACAAAATTCGAGTTTCTGAAAGCAACTCCTGGAAAATTTGTAGCACACTGATAAAATTGGTTGCATACTACTCTAAATCATATGGTAAGTAAAATAATAAACTTTACATCAAGTTAGCACATAGTAGTTTTCAGCAAAATTCAAATCTACACTCGTTGAGCTGAATGCATCACTTTCAGTACTATGCATTTTGAGATATGGATGTGTACATAACTACTCAGGATCAGCTGGAATTGTATAGATATTGCATGTCTTCTACTCAGAGCAATGGAATAGTGAAAGGCAAGCTCAATTCAGGAACCTCCCTCATAATATTTAGAGTGGAACAGCCAATATCTTTGTTTCTGTAAACGCTAATGTTCCATTGTGTACAAAATTCAACTGTTCACTCTATTGAGCTGAATGCATTACTTTGTATTTTGGTTAAGGATGTGTACATAACTACTCAGGATCAGCTGGAACTGTGTAGATATTGCATGTCTTCTACTCAGAGCAACGGAATAGTGAATGGCAAGCTGAATTCAGGAACCTACCTCACAACATCTCTGGAACAGCCAATATCTTTGTTTAGTTCTGTAAACGCAACTGTTCCATTGCGTACAAAAGGTGAGTTACTTAAAGCAACTCCTAGAAAATTGGTAGCACACTGATAAAATTGGTTGCATACTACTCTAAAGCATATGTTAAGTAAAATAATAAGGTTAACATCAAGTTAGCACATAGTAGTATTCAGCAAAATTCAAATCTATACTCGATTGAGCTGAATGCATTACTTTGTATTTTGGTTAAGGATGTGTACATAACTACTCAGGATCAGCTGGAACTGTGTAGATATTGCATGTATACTACAGAGCAATTGAATACTCAAATGCAAGCTGAATTCAGGAACCTACCTCACAACATTTAGAGTGGAACAGCCAATATCTTTGTTTAGCTCTGTAAACGCTAATGTTCCATTGCGTACAAAAGGTGAGTTACTGAAAGCAACTCCTGGAAAATTTGTAGCACACTGATAAAATTGGTTGCATTCTACACTAAATCATATGGCAAGTAAAATAACATGGTTTACATATAGTAGTTTTCAGCAAAATTCAACTCTACACTCTATTGAGCTAAATGCATTATTTTCTATTCTATGCATTTTGAGATATGGATTTGTACATAACTGCTCAGGATCAGCTGGAATTGTATAGATATTGCATGTCTTCTACTCAGAGCAATGGAATAGTGAAAGGCAAGCTGAATTCAGGAACCTACCTGATAACATTCAGAGTGGAACAGCCAATATTAGTTCTGTAAACTAATATTCCATTGCGTACAAAATTCGAGTTTCTGAAAGCAACTCCTGGAAAATTTGTAGCACACTGATAAAATTGGTTGCATACTACTCTAAATCATATGGTAAGTAAAATAATAAACTTTACATCAAGTTAGCACATAGTAGTTTTCAGCAAAATTCAAATCTACACTCGTTGAGCTGAATGCATCACTTTCAGTACTATGCATTTTGAGATATGGATGTGTACATAACTACTCAGGCTCAGCTGGAATTGTATCGATATTGCATGTATACTACAGAGCAATAGAATACTCAAATGCAAGCTGAATTCAGGAACCTACCTCACAACATTTAGAGTGGAACAGCCAATATCTTTGTTTAGTTCTGTAAACGCTAATGTTCCATTGCGTACAAAAGGTGAGTTACTGAAAGCAACTCCTGGAAAATTTGTAGCACACTGATAAAATTGGTTGCATTCTACACTAAATCATATGGCAAGTAAAATAACATGGTTTACATATAGTAGTTTTCTGCAAAATTCAACTCTGCACTCTATTGAGCTAAATGCATTATTTTCTATTCTATGCATTTTGAGATATGGATGTGTACATAACTACTCAGGATCAGCTGGAACTGTGTAGATATTGCATGTCTTCTACTCAGAGCAACGGAATAGTGAATGGCAAGCTGAATTCAGGAACCTACCTCACAACATTTAGAGTGGAACAGCCAATATCTTTGTTTAGTTCTGTAAACGCAAATGTTCCATTGCGTACAAAAAGTGAGTTACTGAAAGCAACTCCTGGAAAATTTGTAGCACACTGATAAAATTGGTTGCATACTACTGTAAATCATATGGTAAGTAAAATAATGTTTACATCAAGTTAGATAGTAGTTTTCATCAAATTTCAGCTGAATGCATTACTTTCTATTCTATGTATTTTTAGTTAAGGATATGCACATAAGTAAGGGTGAGCTGGAACTGTATAGATATTGCATGCAGACTTTCAGTGACATGGCATACTCAAATGCAAGCTGAATTCAGGAACCTCCCTCATAATATTTGGAGTGGAACAGCCAATATCTTTGTTTAGTTCTGTAAAGGCAAATGTTCCATTGTGTACAAAAGGTAATGAAACTGAAAGTCACCTCTCGATCATTGGTAGCACATCATAAAATTGGTTGCATGCTACTCGAATCCTCTGGTAAGTAAAATAATAAGGGTTATATCAAGTTAGCACATACTAGTTTTCAGCAAAATTCAAATCTACACTCGATTGAGCTGAATGCATCACTTTCTGTACTATGCATTTTGAGATATGGATGTGTACATAACTACTCAGGCTCAGCTGGAATTGTATCGATATTGCATGTATACTACAGAGCAATAGAATACTCAAATGCAAGCTGAATTCAGGAACCTACCTCACAACATTTAGAGTGGAACAGCCAATATCTTTGTTTAGTTCTGTAAACGCTAATGTTCCATTGCGTACAAAAGGTGAGTTACTGAAAGCAACTCCTGGAAAATTTGTAGCACACTGATAAAATTGGTTGCATACTACACTAAATCATATGGTAAGTAAAATAATGTTTACATCAAGTTAGCACATAGTAGTTTTCAGCAAAATTCAAATCTACACTCGATTGAGCAGAATGCATCACTTTCTGTACTATGCATTTTGAGATATGGATGTGTACATAACTACTCAGGGTGAGATGGAACTGTATAGATATTGCATGTCTTCTACTCGGAGCAATGGAATACTCAAATGCAAGCTGAATTTAGGAACCTACCTCACAACATCTCGAGTGGAACAGCCAATATCTTTGTTTAGTTCTGTAAACGCAACTGTTCCATTGCGTACAAAAGGTGAGTTACTGAAAGCAACTCCTGGAAAATTTATAGCACACTGATAAAATTGGTTGCATTCTACACTAAATCATATGGCAAGTAAAATAACATGGTTTACATATAGTAGTTTTCAGCAAAATTCAATTGTACACACTATTGAGATGAATGCATTACTTTGTATTCTATGCATTTTGGTTAAGGATGAGTACATAACTACTCAGGATCAGCTGGAATTGTATAGATATTGCATGTCTTCTACTCAGAGCAATGGAATAGTGAAAGGCAAGCTGAATTCAGGAACCTCCCTCATAATATTTAGAGTGGAACAGCCAATATCTTTGTTTCTGTAAACGCTAATGTTCCATTGTGTACAAAATTCAACTGTTCACTCTATTGAGCTGAATGCATTACTTTGTATTTTGGTTAAGGATGTGTACATAACTACTCAGGATCAGCTGGAACTGTGTAGATATTGCATGTCTTCTACTCAGAGCAACGGAATAGTGAATGGCAAGCTGAATTCAGGAACCTACCTCACAACATCTCTGGAACAGCCAATATCTTTGTTTAGTTCTGTAAACGCAACTGTTCCATTGCGTACAAAAGGTGAGTTACTTAAAGCAACTCCTAGAAAATTGGTAGCACACTGATAAAATTGGTTGCATACTACTCTAAAGCATATGTTAAGTAAAATAATAAGGTTAACATCAAGTTAGCACATAGTAGTATTCAGCAAAATTCAAATCTATACTCGATTGAGCTGAATGCATTACTTTGTATTTTGGTTAAGGATGTGTACATAACTACTCAGGATCAGCTGGAACTGTGTAGATATTGCATGTATACTACAGAGCAATTGAATACTCAAATGCAAGCTGAATTCAGGAACCTACCTCACAACATTTAGAGTGGAACAGCCAATATCTTTGTTTAGCTCTGTAAACGCTAATGTTCCATTGCGTACAAAAGGTGAGTTACTGAAAGCAACTCCTGGAAAATTTGTAGCACACTGATAAAATTGGTTGCATTCTACACTAAATCATATGGCAAGTAAAATAACATGGTTTACATATAGTAGTTTTCAGCAAAATTCAACTCTACACTCTATTGAGCTAAATGCATTATTTTCTATTCTATGCATTTTGAGATATGGATTTGTACATAACTGCTCAGGATCAGCTGGAATTGTATAGATATTGCATGTCTTCTACTCAGAGCAATGGAATAGTGAAAGGCAAGCTGAATTCAGGAACCTACCTGATAACATTCAGAGTGGAACAGCCAATATTAGTTCTGTAAACTAATATTCCATTGCGTACAAAATTCGAGTTTCTGAAAGCAACTCCTGGAAAATTTGTAGCACACTGATAAAATTGGTTGCATACTACTCTAAATCATATGGTAAGTAAAATAATAAACTTTACATCAAGTTAGCACATAGTAGTTTTCAGCAAAATTCAAATCTACACTCGTTGAGCTGAATGCATCACTTTCAGTACTATGCATTTTGAGATATGGATGTGTACATAACTACTCAGGATCAGCTGGAATTGTATAGATATTGCATGTCTTCTACTCAGAGCAATGGAATAGTGAAAGGCAAGCTCAATTCAGGAACCTCCCTCATAATATTTAGAGTGGAACAGCCAATATCTTTGTTTCTGTAAACGCTAATGTTCCATTGTGTACAAAATTCAACTGTTCACTCTATTGAGCTGAATGCATTACTTTGTATTTTGGTTAAGGATGTGTACATAACTACTCAGGATCAGCTGGAACTGTGTAGATATTGCATGTCTTCTACTCAGAGCAACGGAATAGTGAATGGCAAGCTGAATTCAGGAACCTACCTCACAACATCTCTGGAACAGCCAATATCTTTGTTTAGTTCTGTAAACGCAACTGTTCCATTGCGTACAAAAGGTGAGTTACTTAAAGCAACTCCTAGAAAATTGGTAGCACACTGATAAAATTGGTTGCATACTACTCTAAAGCATATGTTAAGTAAAATAATAAGGTTAACATCAAGTTAGCACATAGTAGTATTCAGCAAAATTCAAATCTATACTCGATTGAGCTGAATGTATTACTTTGTATTTTGGTTAAGGATGTGTACATAACTACTCAGGATCAGCTGGAACTGTGTAGATATTGCATGTATACTACAGAGCAATTGAATACTCAAATGCAAGCTGAATTCAGGAACCTACCTCACAACATTTAGAGTGGAACAGCCAATATCTTTGTTTAGCTCTGTAAACGCTAATGTTCCATTGCGTACAAAAGGTGAGTTACTGAAAGCAACTCCTGGAAAATTTGTAGCACACTGATAAAATTGGTTGCATTCTACACTAAATCATATGGCAAGTAAAATAACATGGTTTACATATAGTAGTTTTCAGCAAAATTCAACTCTACACTCTATTGAGCTAAATGCATTATTTTCTATTCTATGCATTTTGAGATATGGATTTGTACATAACTGCTCAGGATCAGCTGGAATTGTATAGATATTGCATGTCTTCTACTCAGAGCAATGGAATAGTGAAAGGCAAGCTGAATTCAGGAACCTACCTGATAACATTCAGAGTGGAACAGCCAATATTAGTTCTGTAAACTAATATTCCATTGCGTACAAAATTCGAGTTTCTGAAAGCAACTCCTGGAAAATTTGTAGCACACTGATAAAATTGGTTGCATACTACTCTAAATCATATGGTAAGTAAAATAATAAACTTTACATCAAGTTAGCACATAGTAGTTTTCAGCAAAATTCAAATCTACACTCGTTGAGCTGAATGCATCACTTTCAGTACTATGCATTTTGAGATATGGATGTGTACATAACTACTCAGGCTCAGCTGGAATTGTATCGATATTGCATGTATACTACAGAGCAATAGAATACTCAAATGCAAGCTGAATTCAGGAACCTACCTCACAACATTTAGAGTGGAACAGCCAATATCTTTGTTTAGTTCTGTAAACGCTAATGTTCCATTGCGTACAAAAGGTGAGTTACTGAAAGCAACTCCTGGAAAATTTGTAGCACACTGATAAAATTGGTTGCATTCTACACTAAATCATATGGCAAGTAAAATAACATGGTTTACATATAGTAGTTTTCTGCAAAATTCAACTCTGCACTCTATTGAGCTAAATGCATTATTTTCTATTCTATGCATTTTGAGATATGGATGTGTACATAACTACTCAGGATCAGCTGGAACTGTGTAGATATTGCATGTCTTCTACTCAGAGCAACGGAATAGTGAATGGCAAGCTGAATTCAGGAACCTACCTCACAACATTTAGAGTGGAACAGCCAATATCTTTGTTTAGTTCTGTAAACGCAACTGTTCCATTGCGTACAAAAGGTGAGTTACTTAAAGCAACTCCTAGAAAATTGGTAGCACACTGATAAAATTGGTTGCATACTACTCTAAAGCATATGTTAAGTAAAATAATAAGGTTAACATCAAGTTAGCACATAGTAGTATTCAGCAAAATTCAAATCTATACTCGATTGAGCTGAATGCATTACTTTGTATTTTGGTTAAGGATGTGTACATAACTACTAAGGATCAGCTGGAACTGTGTAGATATTGCATGTATACTACAGAGCAATTGAATACTCAAATGCAAGCTGAATTCAGGAACCTACCTCACAACATTTAGAGTGGAACAGCCAATATCTTTGTTTAGTTCTGTAAACGCTAATGTTCCATTGCGTACAAAAAGTGAGTTACTGAAAGCAACTCCTGGAAAATTTGTAGCACACTGATAAAATTGGTTGCATACTACTGTAAATCATATGGTAAGTAAAATAATGTTTACATCAAGTTAGATAGTAGTTTTCATCAAATTTCAGCTGAATGCATTACTTTCTATTCTATGTATTTTTAGTTAAGGATATGCACATAAGTAAGGGTGAGCTGGAACTGTATAGATATTGCATGCAGACTTTCAGAGACATGGAATACTCAAATGCAAGCTGAATTCAGGAACCTCCCTCATAATATTTGGAGTGGAACAGCCAATATCTTTGTTTAGTTCTGTAAAGGCAAATGTTCCATTGTGTACAAAAGGTAATGAAACTGAAAGTCACCTCTCGATCATTGGTAGCACATCATAAAATTGGTTGCATGCTACTCGAATCCTCTGGTAAGTAAAATAATAAGGTTTACATCAAGTTAGCACATACTAGTTTTCAGCAAAATTCAAATCTACACTCGATTGAGCTGAATGCATCACTTTCTGTACTATGCATTTTGAGATATGGATGTGTACATAACTACTCAGGCTCAGCTGGAATTGTATCGATATTGCATGTATACTACAGAGCAATAGAATACTCAAATGCAAGCTGAATTCAGGAACCTACCTCACAACATTTAGAGTGGAACAGCCAATATCTTTGTTTAGTTCTGTAAACGCTAATGTTCCATTGCGTACAAAAGGTGAGTTACTGAAAGCAACTCCTGGAAAATTTGTAGCACACTGATAAAATTGGTTGCATTCTACACTAAATCATATGGCAAGTAAAATAACATGGTTTACATATAGTAGTTTTCTGCAAAATTCAACTCTGCACTCTATTGAGCTAAATGCATTATTTTCTATTCTATGCATTTTGAGATATGGATGTGTACATAACTACTCAGGATCAGCTGGAACTGTGTAGATATTGCATGTCTTCTACTCAGAGCAACGGAATAGTGAATGGCAAGCTGAATTCAGGAACCTACCTCACAACATTTAGAGTGGAACAGCCAATATCTTTGTTTAGTTCTGTAAACGCAACTGTTCCATTGCGTACAAAAGGTGAGTTACTTAAAGCAACTCCTAGAAAATTGGTAGCACACTGATAAAATTGGTTGCATACTACTCTAAAGCATATGTTAAGTAAAATAATAAGGTTAACATCAAGTTAGCACATAGTAGTATTCAGCAAAATTCAAATCTATACTCGATTGAGCTGAATGCATTACTTTGTATTTTGGTTAAGGATGTGTACATAACTACTAAGGATCAGCTGGAACTGTGTAGATATTGCATGTATACTACAGAGCAATTGAATACTCAAATGCAAGCTGAATTCAGGAACCTACCTCACAACATTTAGAGTGGAACAGCCAATATCTTTGTTTAGTTCTGTAAACGCTAATGTTCCATTGCGTACAAAAAGTGAGTTACTGAAAGCAACTCCTGGAAAATTTGTAGCACACTGATAAAATTGGTTGCATACTACTGTAAATCATATGGTAAGTAAAATAATGTTTACATCAAGTTAGATAGTAGTTTTCATCAAATTTCAGCTGAATGCATTACTTTCTATTCTATGTATTTTTAGTTAAGGATATGCACATAAGTAAGGGTGAGCTGGAACTGTATAGATATTGCATGCAGACTTTCAGAGACATGGAATACTCAAATGCAAGCTGAATTCAGGAACCTCCCTCATAATATTTGGAGTGGAACAGCCAATATCTTTGTTTAGTTCTGTAAAGGCAAATGTTCCATTGTGTACAAAAGGTAATGAAACTGAAAGTCACCTCTCGATCATTGGTAGCACATCATAAAATTGGTTGCATGCTACTCGAATCCTCTGGTAAGTAAAATAATAAGGTTTACATCAAGTTAGCACATACTAGTTTTCAGCAAAATTCAAATCTACACTCGATTGAGCTGAATGCATCACTTTCTGTACTATGCATTTTGAGATATGGATGTGTACATAACTACTCAGGCTCAGCTGGAATTGTATCGATATTGCATGTATACTACAGAGCAATAGAATACTCAAATGCAAGCTGAATTCAGGAACCTACCTCACAACATTTAGAGTGGAACAGCCAATATCTTTGTTTAGTTCTGTAAACGCTAATGTTCCATTGCGTACAAAAGGTGAGTTACTGAAAGCAACTCCTGGAAAATTTGTAGCACACTGATAAAATTGGTTGCATACTACACTAAATCATATGGTAAGTAAAATAATGTTTACATCAAGTTAGCACATAGTAGTTTTCAGCAAAATTCAAATCTACACTCGATTGAGCTGAATGCATCACTTTCTGTACTATGCATTTTGAGATATGGATGTGTACATAACTACTCAGGGTGAGATGGAACTGTATAGATATTGCATGTCTTCTACTCGGAGCAATGGAATACTCAAATGCAAGCTGAATTTAGGAACCTACCTCACAACATCTCGAGTGGAACAGCCAATATCTTTGTGTAGTTCTGTAAACGCTAATGTTCCATTGCGTACAAAAGGTGAGTTACTGAAAGCAACTCCTGGAAAATTTGTAGCACACTGATAAAATTGGTTGCATACTACACTAAATCATATGGTAAGTAAAATAATGTTTACATCAAGTTAGCACATAGTAGTTTTCAGCAAAATTCAAATCTACACTCGATTGAGCTGAATGCATCACTTTCTGTACTATGCATTTTGAGATATGGATGTGTACATAACTAGTCAGGGTGAGATGGAACTGTATAGATATTGCATGTCTTCTACTCGGAGCAATGGAATACTCAAATGCAAGCTGAATTTAGGAACCTACCTCACAACATCTCGAGTGGAACAGCCAATATCTTTGTTTAGTTCTGTAAACGCAACTGTTCCATTGCGTACAAAAGGTGAGTTACTGAAAGCAACTCCTGGAAAATTTATAGCACACTGATAAAATTGGTTGCATTCTACACTAAATCATATGGCAAGTAAAATAACATGGTTTACATATAGTAGTTTTCAGCAAAATTCAATTGTGCACACTATTGAGATGAATGCATTACTTTGTTTTCTATGCATTCTGGTTAAGGATGAGTACATAACTACTCAGGATCAGCTGGAATTGTATAGATATTGCATGTCTTCTACTCAGAGCAATGGAATAGTGAAAGGCAAGCTGAATTCAGGAACCTCCCTCATAATATTTAGAGTGGAACAGCCAATATCTTTGTTTCTGTAAACGCTAATGTTCCATTGTGTACAAAATTCAACTGTTCACTCTATTGAGCTGAATGCATTACTTTGTATTTTGGTTAAGGATGTGTACATAACTACTCAGGATCAGCTGGAACTGTGTAGATATTGCATGTCTTCTACTCAGAGCAACGGAATAGTGAATGGCAAGCTGAATTCAGGAACCTACCTCACAACATCTCTGGAACAGCCAATATCTTTGTTTAGTTCTGTAAACGCAACTGTTCCATTGCGTACAAAAGGTGAGTTACTTAAAGCAACTCCTAGAAAATTGGTAGCACACTGATAAAATTGGTTGCATACTACTCTAAAGCATATGTTAAGTAAAATAATAAGGTTAACATCAAGTTAGCACATAGTAGTATTCAGCAAAATTCAAATCTATACTCGATTGAGCTGAATGCATTACTTTGTATTTTGGTTAAGGATGTGTACATAACTACTCAGGATCAGCTGGAACTGTGTAGATATTGCATGTATACTACAGAGCAATTGAATACTCAAATGCAAGCTGAATTCAGGAACCTACCTCACAACATTTAGAGTGGAACAGCCAATATCTTTGTTTAGCTCTGTAAACGCTAATGTTCCATTGCGTACAAAAGGTGAGTTACTGAAAGCAACTCCTGGAAAATTTGTAGCACACTGATAAAATTGGTTGCATTCTACACTAAATCATATGGCAAGTAAAATAACATGGTTTACATATAGTAGTTTTCAGCAAAATTCAACTCTACACTCTATTGAGCTAAATGCATTATTTTCTATTCTATGCATTTTGAGATATGGATTTGTACATAACTGCTCAGGATCAGCTGGAATTGTATAGATATTGCATGTCTTCTACTCAGAGCAATGGAATAGTGAAAGGCAAGCTGAATTCAGGAACCTACCTGATAACATTCAGAGTGGAACAGCCAATATTAGTTCTGTAAACTAATATTCCATTGCGTACAAAATTCGAGTTTCTGAAAGCAACTCCTGGAAAATTTGTAGCACACTGATAAAATTGGTTGCATACTACTCTAAATCATATGGTAAGTAAAATAATAAACTTTACATCAAGTTAGCACATAATAGTTTTCAGCAAAATTCAAATCTACACTCGTTGAGCTGAATGCATCACTTTCAGTACTATGCATTTTGAGATATGGATGTGTACATAACTACTCAGGATCAGCTGGAATTGTATAGATATTGCATGTCTTCTACTCAGAGCAATGGAATAGTGAAAGGCAAGCTCAATTCAGGAACCTCCCTCATAATATTTAGAGTGGAACAGCCAATATCTTTGTTTCTGTAAACGCTAATGTTCCATTGTGTACAAAATTCAACTGTTCACTCTATTGAGCTGAATGCATTACTTTGTATTTTGGTTAAGGATGTGTACATAACTACTCAGGATCAGCTGGAACTGTGTAGATATTGCATGTCTTCTACTCAGAGCAACGGAATAGTGAATGGCAAGCTGAATTCAGGAACCTACCTCACAACATCTCTGGAACAGCCAATATCTTTGTTTAGTTCTGTAAACGCAACTGTTCCATTGCGTACAAAAGGTGAGTTACTTAAAGCAACTCCTAGAAAATTGGTAGCACACTGATAAAATTGGTTGCATACTACTCTAAAGCATATGTTAAGTAAAATAATAAGGTTAACATCAAGTTAGCACATAGTAGTATTCAGCAAAATTCAAATCTATACTCGATTGAGCTGAATGCATTACTTTGTATTTTGGTTAAGGATGTGTACATAACTACTCAGGATCAGCTGGAACTGTGTAGATATTGCATGTATACTACAGAGCAATTGAATACTCAAATGCAAGCTGAATTCAGGAACCTACCTCACAACATTTAGAGTGGAACAGCCAATATCTTTGTTTAGCTCTGTAAACGCTAATGTTCCATTGCGTACAAAAGGTGAGTTACTGAAAGCAACTCCTGGAAAATTTGTAGCACACTGATAAAATCGGTTGCATTCTACACTAAATCATATGGCAAGTAAAATAACATGGTTTACATATAGTAGTTTTCAGCAAAATTCAACTCTACACTCTATTGAGCTAAATGCATTATTTTCTATTCTATGCATTTTGAGATATGGATTTGTACATAACTGCTCAGGATCAGCTAGAATTGTATAGATATTGCATGTCTTCTACTCAGAGCAATGGAATAGTGAAAGGCAAGCTGAATTCAGGAACCTACCTGATAACATTCAGAGTGGAACAGCCAATATTAGTTCTGTAAACTAATATTCCATTGCGTACAAAATTCGAGTTTCTGAAAGCAACTCCTGGAAAATTTGTAGCACACTGATAAAATTGGTTGCATACTACTCTACATCATATGGTAAGTAAAATAATAAACTTTACATCAAGTTAGCACATAGTAGTTTTCAGCAAAATTCAAATCTACACTCGTTGAGCTGAATGCATCACTTTCAGTACTATGCATTTTGAGATATGGATGTGTACATAACTACTCAGGCTCAGCTGGAATTGTATCGATATTGCATGTATACTACAGAGCAATAGAATACTCAAATGCAAGCTGAATTCAGGAACCTACCTCACAACATTTAGAGTGGAACAGCCAATATCTTTGTTTAGTTCTGTAAACGCTAATGTTCCATTGCGTACAAAAGGTGAGTTACTGAAAGCAACTCCTGGAAAATTTGTAGCACACTGATAAAATTGGTTGCATTCTACACTAAATCATATGGCAAGTAAAATAACATGGTTTACATATAGTAGTTTTCTGCAAAATTCAACTCTGCACTCTATTGAGCTAAATGCATTATTTTCTATTCTATGCATTTTGAGATATGGATGTGTACATAACTACTCAGGATCAGCTGGAACTGTGTAGATATTGCATGTCTTCTACTCAGAGCAACGGAATAGTGAATGGCAAGCTGAATTCAGGAACCTACCACACAACATTTAGAGTGGAACAGCCAATATCTTTGTTTAGTTCTGTAAACGCAACTGTTCCATTGCGTACAAAAGGTGAGTTACTTAAAGCAACTCCTAGAAAATTGGTAGCACACTGATAAAATTGGTTGCATACTACTCTAAAGCATATGTTAAGTAAAATAATAAGGTTAACATCAAGTTAGCACATAGTAGTATTCAGCAAAATTCAAATCTATACTCGATTGAGCTGAATGCATTACTTTGTATTTTGGTTAAGGATGTGTACATAACTACTAAGGATCAGCTGGAACTGTGTAGATATTGCATGTATACTACAGAGCAATTGAATACTCAAATGCAAGCTGAATTCAGGAACCTACCTCACAACATTTAGAGTGGAACAGCCAATATCTTTGTTTAGTTCTGTAAACGCTAATGTTCCATTGCGTACAAAAAGTGAGTTACTGAAAGCAACTCCTGGAAAATTTGTAGCACACTGATAAAATTGGTTGCATACTACTGTAAATCATCTGGTAAGTAAAATAATGTTTACATCAAGTTAGATAGTAGTTTTCATCAAATTTCAGCTGAATGCATTACTTTCTATTCTATGTATTTTTAGTTAAGGATATGCACATAAGTAAGGGTGAGCTGGAACTGTATAGATATTGCATGCAGACTTTCAGAGACATGGAATACTCAAATGCAAGCTGAATTCAGGAACCTCCCTCATAATATTTGGAGTGGAACAGCCAATATCTTTGTTTAGTTCTGTAAAGGCAAATGTTCCATTGTGTACAAAAGGTAATGAAACTGAAAGTCACCTCTCGATCATTGGTAGCACATCATAAAATTGGTTGCATGCTACTCGAATCCTCTGGTAAGTAAAATAATAAGGTTTACATCAAGTTAGCACATAGTAGTTTTCAGCAAAATTCAAATCTACACTCGATTGAGCTGAATGCATCACTTTCTGTACTATGCATTTTGAGATATGGATGTGTACATAACTACTCAGGGTGAGATGGAACTGTATAGATATTGCATGTCTTCTACTCGGAGCAATGGAATACTCAAATGCAAGCTGAATTTAGGAACCTACCTCACAACATCTCGAGTGGAACAGCCAATATCTTTGTTTAGTTCTGTAAACGCTAATGTTCCATTGCGTACAAAAGGTGAGTTACTGAAAGCAACTCCTGGAAAATTTGTAGCACACTGATAAAATTGGTTGCATACTACACTAAATCATATGGTAAGTAAAATAATGTTTACATCAAGATAGCACATAGTAGTTTTCAGCAAAATTCAAATCTACACTCGATTGAGCTGAATGCATCACTTTCTGTACTATGCATTTTGAGATATGGATGTGTACATAACTACTCAGGCTCAGCTGGAATTGTATCGATATTGCATGTATACTACAGAGCAATAGAATACTCAAATGCAAGCTGAATTCAGGAACCTACCTCACAACATTTAGAGTGGAACAGCCAATATCTTTGTTTAGTTCTGTAAACGCTAATGTTCCATTGCGTACAAAAGGTGAGTTACTGAAAGCAACTCCTGGAAAATTTGTAGCACACTGATAAAATTGGTTGCATACTACACTAAATCATATGGTAAGTAAAATAATGTTTACATCAAGTTAGCACATAGTAGTTTTCAGCAAAATTCAAATCTACACTCGATTGAGCTGAATGCATCACTTTCTGTACTATGCATTTTGAGATATGGATGTGTACATAACTACTCAGGCTCAGCTGGAATTGTATCGATATTGCATGTATACTACAGAGCAATAGAATACTCAAATGCAAGCTGAATTCAGGAACCTACCTCACAACATTTAGAGTGGAACAGCCAATATCTTTGTTTAGTTCTGTAAACGCTAATGTTCCATTGCGTACAAAAGGTGAGTTACTGAAAGCAACTCCTGGAAAATTTATAGCACACTGATAAAATTGGTTGCATTCTACACTAAATCATATGGCAAGTAAAATAACATGGTTTACATATAGTAGTTTTCAGCAAAATTCAATTGTACACACTATTGAGATGAATGCATTACTTTGTATTCTATGCATTTTGGTTAAGGATGAGTACATAACTACTCAGGATCAGCTGGAATTGTATAGATATTGCATGTCTTCTACTCAGAGCAATGGAATAGTGAAAGGCAAGCTGAATTCAGGAACCTCCCTCATAATATTTAGAGTGGAACAGCCAATATCTTTGTTTCTGTAAACGCTAATGTTCCATTGTGTACAAAATTCAACTGTTCACTCTATTGAGCTGAATGCATTACTTTGTATTTTGGTTAAGGATGTGTACATAACTACTCAGGATCAGCTGGAACTGTGTAGATATTGCATGTCTTCTACTCAGAGCAACGGAATAGTGAATGGCAAGCTGAATTCAGGAACCTACCTCACAACATCTCTGGAACAGCCAATATCTTTGTTTAGTTCTGTAAACGCAACTGTTCCATTGCGTACAAAAGGTGAGTTACTTAAAGCAACTCCTAGAAAATTGGTAGCACACTGATAAAATTGGTTGCATACTACTCTAAAGCATATGTTAAGTAAAATAATAAGGTTAACATCAAGTTAGCACATAGTAGTATTCAGCAAAATTCAAATCTATACTCGATTGAGCTGAATGCATTACTTTGTATTTTGGTTAAGGATGTGTACATAACTACTCAGGATCAGCTGGAACTGTGTAGATATTGCATGTATACTACAGAGCAATTGAATACTCAAATGCAAGCTGAATTCAGGAACCTACCTCACAACATTTAGAGTGGAACAGCCAATATCTTTGTTTAGCTCTGTAAACGCTAATGTTCCATTGCGTACAAAAGGTGAGTTACTGAAAGCAACTCCTGGAAAATTTGTAGCACACTGATAAAATTGGTTGCATTCTACACTAAATCATATGGCAAGTAACATAACATGGTTTACATATAGTAGTTTTCAGCAAAATTCAACTCTACACTCTATTGAGCTAAATGCATTATTTTCTATTCTATGCATTTTGAGATATGGATTTGTACATAACTGCTCAGGATCAGCTGGAATTGTATAGATATTGCATGTCTTCTACTCAGAGCAATGGAATAGTGAAAGGCAAGCTGAATTCAGGAACCTACCTGATAACATTCAGAGTGGAACAGCCAATATTAGTTCTGTAAACTAATATTCCATTGCGTACAAAATTCGAGTTTCTGAAAGCAACTCCTGGAAAATTTGTAGCACACTGATAAAATTGGTTGCATACTACTCTAAATCATATGGTAAGTAAAATAATAAACTTTACATCAAGTTAGCACATAATAGTTTTCAGCAAAATTCAAATCTACACTCGTTGAGCTGAATGCATCACTTTCAGTACTATGCATTTTGAGATATGGATGTGTACATAACTACTCAGGATCAGCTGGAATTGTATAGATATTGCATGTCTTCTACTCAGAGCAATGGAATAGTGAAAGGCAAGCTCAATTCAGGAACCTCCCTCATAATATTTAGAGTGGAACAGCCAATATCTTTGTTTCTGTAAACGCTAATGTTCCATTGTGTACAAAATTCAACTGTTCACTCTATTGAGCTGAATGCATTACTTTGTATTTTGGTTATGGATGTGTACATAACTACTCAGGATCAGCTGGAACTGTGTAGATATTGCATGTCTTCTACTCAGAGCAACGGAATAGTGAATGGCAAGCTGAATTCAGGAACCTACCTCACAACATCTCTGGAACAGCCAATATCTTTGTTTAGTTCTGTAAACGCAACTGTTCCATTGCGTACAAAAGGTGAGTTACTTAAAGCAACTCCTAGAAAATTGGTAGCACACTGATAAAATTGGTTGCATACTACTCTAAAGCATATGTTAAGTAAAATAATAAGGTTAACATCAAGTTAGCACATAGTAGTATTCAGCAAAATTCAAATCTATACTCGATTGAGCTGAATGCATTACTTTGTATTTTGGTTAAGGATGTGTACATAACTACTCAGGATCAGCTGGAACTGTGTAGATATTGCATGTATACTACAGAGCAATTGAATACTCAAATGCAAGCTGAATTCAGGAACCTACCTCACAACATTTAGAGTGGAACAGCCAATATCTTTGTTTAGCTCTGTAAACGCTAATGTTCCATTGCGTACAAAAGGTGAGTTACTGAAAGCAACTCCTGGAAAATTTGTAGCACACTGATAAAATTGGTTGCATTCTACACTAAATCATATGGCAAGTAAAATAACATGGTTTACATATAGTAGTTTTCAGCAAAATTCAACTCTACACTCTATTGAGCTAAATGCATTATTTTCTATTCTATGCATTTTGAGATATGGATTTGTACATAACTGCTCAGGATCAGCTGGAATTGTATAGATATTGCATGTCTTCTACTCAGAGCAATGGAATAGTGAAAGGCAAGCTGAATTCAGGAACCTACCTGATAACATTCAGAGTGGAACAGCCAATATTAGTTCTGTAAACTAATATTCCATTGCGTACAAAATTCGAGTTTCTGAAAGCAACTCCTGGAAAATTTGTAGCACACTGATAAAATTGGTTGCATACTACTCTAAATCATATGGTAAGTAAAATAATAAACTTTACATCAAGTTAGCACATAGTAGTTTTCAGCAAAATTCAAATCTACACTCGTTGAGCTGAATGCATCACTTTCAGTACTATGCATTTTGAGATATGGATGTGTACATAACTACTCAGGCTCAGCTGGAATTGTATCGATATTGCATGTATACTACAGAGCAATAGAATACTCAAATGCAAGCTGAATTCAGGAACCTACCTCACAACATTTAGAGTGGAACAGCCAATATCTTTGTTTAGTTCTGTAAACGCTAATGTTCCATTGCGTACAAAAGGTGAGTTACTGAAAGCAACTCCTGGAAAATTTGTAGCACACTGATAAAATTGGTTGCATTCTACACTAAATCATATGGCAAGTAAAATAACATGGTTTACATATAGTAGTTTTCTGCAAAATTCAACTCTGCACTCTATTGAGCTAAATGCATTATTTTCTATTCTATGCATTTTGAGATATGGATGTGTACATAACTACTCAGGATCAGCTGGAACTGTGTAGATATTGCATGTCTTCTACTCAGAGCAACGGAATAGTGAATGGCAAGCTGAATTCAGGAACCTACCTCACAACATTTAGAGTGGAACAGCCAATATCTTTGTTTAGTTCTGTAAACGCAACTGTTCCATTGCGTACAAAAGGTGAGTTACTTAAAGCAACTCCTAGAAAATTGGTAGCACACTGATAAAATTGGTTGCATACTACTCTAAAGCATATGTTAAGTAAAATAATAAGGTTAACATCAAGTTAGCACATAGTAGTATTCAGCAAAATTCAAATCTATACTCGATTGAGCTGAATGCATTACTTTGTATTTTGGTTAAGGATGTGTACATAACTACTAAGGATCAGCTGGAACTGTGTAGATATTGCATGTATACTACAGAGCAATTGAATACTCAAATGCAAGCTGAATACAGGAACCTACCTCACAACATTTAGAGTGGAACAGCCAATATCTTTGTTTAGTTCTGTAAACGCTAATGTTCCATTGCGTACAAAAAGTGAGTTACTGAAAGCAACTCCTGGAAAATTTGTAGCACACTGATAAAATTGTTTGCATACTACTGTAAATCATATGGTAAGTAAAATAATGTTTACATCAAGTTAGATAGTAGTTTTCATCAAATTTCAGCTGAATGCATTACTTTCTATTCTATGTATTTTTAGTTAAGGATATGCACATAAGTAAGGGTGAGCTGGAACTGTATAGATATTGCATGCAGACTTTCAGAGACATGGAATACTCAAATGCAAGCTGAATTCAGGAACCTCCCTCATAATATTTGGAGTGGAACAGCCAATATCTTTGTTTAGTTCTGTAAAGGCAAATGTTCCATTGTGTACAAAAGGTAATGAAACTGAAAGTCACCTCTCGATCATTGGTAGCACATCATAAAATTGGTTGCATGCTACTCGAATCCTCTGGTAAGTAAAATAATAAGGTTTACATCAAGTTAGCACATACTAGTTTTCAGCAAAATTCAAATCTACACTCGATTGAGCTGAATGCATCACTTTCTGTACTATGCATTTTGAGATATGGATGTGTACATAACTACTCAGGCTCAGCTGGAATTGTATCGATATTGCATGTATACTACAGAGCAATAGAATACTCAAATGCAAGCTGAATTCAGGAACCTACCTCACAACATTTAGAGTGGAACAGCCAATATCTTTGTTTAGTTCTGTAAACGCTAATGTTCCATTGCGTACAAAAGGTGAGTTACTGAAAGCAACTCCTGGAAAATTTGTAGCACACTGATAAAATTGGTTGCATACTACACTAAATCATATGGTAAGTAAAATAATGTTTACATCAAGTTAGCACATAGTAGTTTTCAGCAAAATTCAAATCTACACTCGATTGAGCTGAATGCATCACTTTCTGTACTATGCATTTTGAGATATGGATGTGTACATAACTACTCAGGGTGAGATGGAACTGTATAGATATTGCATGTCTTCTACTCGGAGCAATGGAATACTCAAATGCAAGCTGAATTTAGGAACCTACCTCACAACATCTCGAGTGGAACAGCCAATATCTTTGTTTAGTTCTGTAAACGCTAATGTTCCATTGCGTACAAAAGGTGAGTTACTGAAAGCAACTCCTGGAAAATTTGTAGCACACTGATAAAATTGGTTGCATACTACACTAAATCATATGGTAAGTAAAATAATGTTTACATCAAGATAGCACATAGTAGTTTTCAGCAAAATTCAAATCTACACTCGATTGAGCTGAATGCATCACTTTCTGTACTATGCATTTTGAGATATGGATGTGTACATAACTACTCAGGCTCAGCTGGAATTGTATCGATATTGCATGTATACTACAGAGCAATAGAATACTCAAATGCAAGCTGAATTCAGGAACCTACCTCACAACATTTAGAGTGGAACAGCCAATATCTTTGTTTAGTTCTGTAAACGCTAATGTTCCATTGCGTACAAAAGGTGAGTTACTGAAAGCAACTCCTGGAAAATTTGTAGCACACTGATAAAATTGGTTGCATACTACACTAAATCATATGGTAAGTAAAATAATGTTTACATCAAGTTAGCACATAGTAGTTTTCAGCAAAATTCAAATCTACACTCGATTGAGCTGAATGCATCACTTTCTGTACTATGCATTTTGAGATATGGATGTGTACATAACTACTCAGGCTCAGCTGGAATTGTATCGATATTGCATGTATACTACAGAGCAATAGAATACTCAAATGCAAGCTGAATTCAGGAACCTTCCTCACAACATTTAGAGTGGAACAGCCAATATCTTTGTTTAGTTCTGTAAACGCTAATGTTCCATTGCGTACAAAAGGTGAGTTACTGAAAGCAACTCCTGGAAAATTTGTAGCACACTGATAAAATTGGTTGCATACTACACTAAATCATATGGTAAGTAAAATAATGTTTACATCAAGTTAGCACATAGTAGTTTTCAGCAAAATTCAAATCTACACTCGATTGAGCTGAATGCATCACTTTCTGTACTATGCATTTTGAGATATGGATGTGTACATAACTACTCAGGGTGAGATGGAACTGTATAGATATTGCATGTCTTCTACTCGGAGCAATGGAATACTCAAATGCAAGCTGAATTTAGGAACCTACCTCACAACATCTCGAGTGGAACAGCCAATATCTTTGTTTAGTTCTGTAAACGCAACTGTTCCATTGCGTACAAAAGGTGAGTTACTGAAAGCAACTCCTGGAAAATTTATAGCACACTGATAAAATTGGTTGCATTCTACACTAAATCATATGGCAAGTAAAATAACATGGTTTACATATAGTAGTTTTCTGCAAAATTCAACTCTGCACTCTATTGAGCTAAATGCATTATTTTCTATTCTATGCATTTTGAGATATGGATGTGTACATAACTACTCAGGATCAGCTGGAACTGTGTAGATATTGCATGTCTTCTACTCAGAGCAACGGAATAGTGAATGGCAAGCTGAATTCAGGAACCTACCTCACAACATTTGGAGTGGAACAGCCAATATCTTTGTTTAGTTCTGTAAACGCAACTGTTCCATTGCGTACAAAAGGTGAGTTACTTAAAGCAACTCCTAGAAAATTGGTAGCACACTGATAAAATTGGTTGCATACTACTCTAAAGCATATGTTAAGTAAAATAATAAGGTTAACATCAAGTTAGCACATAGTAGTATTCAGCAAAATTCAAATCTATACTCGATTGAGCTGAATGCATTACTTTGTATTTTGGTTAAGGATGTGTACATAACTACTAAGGATCAGCTGGAACTGTGTAGATATTGCATGTATACTACAGAGCAATTGAATACTCAAATGCAAGCTGAATACAGGAACCTACCTCACAACATTTAGAGTGGAACAGCCAATATCTTTGTTTAGTTCTGTAAACGCTAATGTTCCATTGCGTACAAAAAGTGAGTTACTGAAAGCAACTCCTGGAAAATTTGTAGCACACTGATAAAATTGTTTGCATACTACTGTAAATCATATGGTAAGTAAAATAATGTTTACATCAAGTTAGATAGTAGTTTTCATCAAATTTCAGCTGAATGCATTACTTTCTATTCTATGTATTTTTAGTTAAGGATATGCACATAAGTAAGGGTGAGCTGGAACTGTATAGATATTGCATGCAGACTTTCAGAGACATGGAATACTCAAATGCAAGCTGAATTCAGGAACCTCCCTCATAATATTTGGAGTGGAACAGCCAATATCTTTGTTTAGTTCTGTAAAGGCAAATGTTCCATTGTGTACAAAAGGTAATGAAACTGAAAGTCACCTCTCGATCATTGGTAGCACATCATAAAATTGGTTGCATGCTACTCGAATCCTCTGGTAAGTAAAATAATAAGGTTTACATCAAGTTAGCACATACTAGTTTTCAGCAAAATTCAAATCTACACTCGATTGAGCTGAATGCATCACTTTCTGTACTATGCATTTTGAGATATGGATGTGTACATAACTACTCAGGCTCAGCTGGAATTGTATCGATATTGCATGTATACTACAGAGCAATAGAATACTCAAATGCAAGCTGAATTCAGGAACCTACCTCACAACATTTAGAGTGGAACAGCCAATATCTTTGTTTAGTTCTGTAAACGCTAATGTTCCATTGCGTACAAAAGGTGAGTTACTGAAAGCAACTCCTGGAAAATTTGTAGCACACTGATAAAATTGGTTGCATACTACACTAAATCATATGGTAAGTAAAATAATGTTTACATCAAGTTAGCACATAGTAGTTTTCAGCAAAATTCAAATCTACACTCGATTGAGCTGAATGCATCACTTTCTGTACTATGCATTTTGAGATATGGATGTGTACATAACTACTCAGGGTGAGATGGAACTGTATAGATATTGCATGTCTTCTACTCGGAGCAATGGAATACTCAAATGCAAGCTGAATTTAGGAACCTACCTCACAACATCTCGAGTGGAACAGCCAATATCTTTGTTTAGTTCTGTAAACGCTAATGTTCCATTGCGTACAAAAGGTGAGTTACTGAAAGCAACTCCTGGAAAATTTGTAGCACACTGATAAAATTGGTTGCATACTACACTAAATCATATGGTAAGTAAAATAATGTTTACATCAAGATAGCACATAGTAGTTTTCAGCAAAATTCAAATCTACACTCGATTGAGCTGAATGCATCACTTTCTGTACTATGCATTTTGAGATATGGATGTGTACATAACTACTCAGGCTCAGCTGGAATTGTATCGATATTGCATGTATACTACAGAGCAATAGAATACTCAAATGCAAGCTGAATTCAGGAACCTACCTCACAACATTTAGAGTGGAACAGCCAATATCTTTGTTTAGTTCTGTAAACGCTAATGTTCCATTGCGTACAAAAGGTGAGTTACTGAAAGCAACTCCTGGAAAATTTGTAGCACACTGATAAAATTGGTTGCATACTACACTAAATCATATGGTAAGTAAAATAATGTTTACATCAAGTTAGCACATAGTAGTTTTCAGCAAAATTCAAATCTACACTCGATTGAGCTGAATGCATCACTTTCTGTACTATGCATTTTGAGATATGGATGTGTACATAACTACTCAGGCTCAGCTGGAATTGTATCGATATTGCATGTATACTACAGAGCAATAGAATACTCAAATGCAAGCTGAATTCAGGAACCTACCTCACAACATTTAGAGTGGAACAGCCAATATCTTTGTTTAGTTCTGTAAACGCTAATGTTCCATTGCGTACAAAAGGTGAGTTACTGAAAGCAACTCCTGGAAAATTTGTAGCACACTGATAAAATTGGTTGCATACTACACTAAATCATATGGTAAGTAAAATAATGTTTACATCAAGTTAGCACATAGTAGTTTTCAGCAAAATTCAAATCTACACTCGATTGAGCTGAATGCATCACTTTCTGTACTATGCATTTTGAGATATGGATGTGTACATAACTACTCAGGGTGAGATGGAACTGTATAGATATTGCATGTCTTCTACTCGGAGCAATGGAATACTCAAATGCAAGCTGAATTTAGGAACCTACCTCACAACATCTCGAGTGGAACAGCCAATATCTTTGTTTAGTTCTGTAAACGCAACTGTTCCATTGCGTACAAAAGGTGAGTTACTGAAAGCAACTCCTGGAAAATTTATAGCACACTGATAAAATTGGTTGCATTCTACACTAAATCATATGGCAAGTAAAATAACATGGTTTACATATAGTAGTTTTCAGCAAAATTCAATTGTACACACTATTGAGTTGAATGCATTACTTTGTATTCTATGCATTTTGGTTAAGGATGAGTACATAACTACTCAGGATCAGCTGGAATTGTATAGATATTGCATGTCTTCTACTCAGAGCAATGGAATAGTGAAAGGCAAGCTGAATTCAGGAACCTCCCTCATAATATTTAGAGTGGAACAGCCAATATCTTTGTTTCTGTAAACGCTAATGTTCCATTGTGTACAAAATTCAACTGTTCACTCTATTGAGCTGAATGCATTACTTTGTATTTTGGTTAAGGATGTGTACATAACTACTCAGGATCAGCTGGAACTGTGTAGATATTGCATGTCTTCTACTCAGAGCAACGGAATAGTGAATGGCAAGCTGAATTCAGGAACCTACCTCACAACATCTCTGGAACAGCCAATATCTTTGTTTAGTTCTGTAAACGCAACTGTTCCATTGCGTACAAAAGGTGAGTTACTTAAAGCAACTCCTAGAAAATTGGTAGCACACTGATAAAATTGGTTGCATACTACTCTAAAGCATATGTTAAGTAAAATAATAAGGTTAACATCAAGTTAGCACATAGTAGTATTCAGCAAAATTCAAATCTATACTCGATTGAGCTGAATGCATTACTTTGTATTTTGGTTAAGGATGTGTACATAACTACTCAGGATCAGCTGGAACTGTGTAGATATTGCATGTATACTACAGAGCAATTGAATACTCAAATGCAAGCTGAATTCAGGAACCTACCTCACAACATTTAGAGTGGAACAGCCAATATCTTTGTTTAGCTCTGTAAACGCTAATGTTCCATTGCGTACAAAAGGTGAGTTACTGAAAGCAACTCCTGGAAAATTTGTAGCACACTGATAAAATTGGTTGCATTCTACACTAAATCATATGGCAAGTAAAATAACATGGTTTACATATAGTAGTTTTCAGCAAAATTCAACTCTACACTCTATTGAGCTAAATGCATTATTTTCTATTCTATGCATTTTGAGATATGGATTTGTACATAGCTGCTCAGGATCAGCTGGAATTGTATAGATATTGCATGTCTTCTACTCAGAGCAATGGAATAGTGAAAGGCAAGCTGAATTCAGGAACCTACCTGATAACATTCAGAGTGGAACAGCCAATATTAGTTCTGTAAACTAATATTCCATTACGTACAAAATTCGAGTTTCTGAAAGCAACTCCTGGAAAATTTGTAGCACACTGATAAAATTGGTTGCATACTACTCTAAATCATATGGTAAGTAAAATAATAAACTTTACATCAAGTTAGCACATAGTAGTTTTCAGCAAAATTCAAATCTAGACTCGTTGAGCTGAATGCATCACTTTCAGTACTATGCATTTTGAGATATGGATGTGTACATAACTACTCAGGATCAGCTGGAATTGTATAGATATTGCATGTCTTCTACTCAGAGCAATGGAATAGTGAAAGGCAAGCTCAATTCAGGAACCTCCCTCATAATATTTAGAGTGGAACAGCCAATATCTTTGTTTCTGTAAACGCTAATGTTCCATTGTGTACAAAATTCAACTGTTCACTCTATTGAGCTGAATGCATTACTTTGTATTTTGGTTAAGGATGTGTACATAACTACTCAGGATCAGCTGGAACTGTGTAGATATTGCATGTCTTCTACTCAGAGCAACGGAATAGTGAATGGCAAGCTGAATTCAGGAACCTACCTCACAACATCTCTGGAACAGCCAATATCTTTGTTTAGTTCTGTAAACGCAACTGTTCCATTGCGTACAAAAGGTGAGTTACTTAAAGCAACTCCTAGAAAATTGGTAGCACACTGATAAAATTGGTTGCATACTACTCTAAAGCATATGTTAAGTAAAATAATAAGGTTAACATCAAGTTAGCACATAGTAGTATTCAGCAAAATTCAAATCTATACTCGATTGAGCTGAATGCATTACTTTGTATTTTGGTTAAGGATGTGTACATAACTACTCAGGATCAGCTGGAACTGTGTAGATATTGCATGTATACTACAGAGCAATTGAATACTCAAATGCAAGCTGAATTCAGGAACCTACCTCACAACATTTAGAGTGGAACAGCCAATATCTTTGTTTAGCTCTGTAAACGCTAATATTCCATTGCGTACAAAAGGTGAGTTACTGAAAGCAACTCCTGGAAAATTTGTAGCACACTGATAAAATTGGTTGCATTCTACACTAAATCATATGGCAAGTAAAATAACATGGTTTACATATAGTAGTTTTCAGAAAAATTCAACTCTACACTCTATTGAGCTAAATGCATTATTTTCTATTCTATGCATTTTGAGATATGGATTTGTACATAACTGCTCAGGATCAGCTAGAATTGTATAGATATTGCATGTCTTCTACTCAGAGCAATGGAATAGTGAAAGGCAAGCTGAATTCAGGAACCTACCTGATAACATTCAGAGTGGAACAGCCAATATTAGTTCTGTAAACTAATATTCCATTGCGTACAAAATTCGAGTTTCTGAAAGCAACTCCTGGAAAATTTGTAGCACACTGATAAAATTGGTTGCATACTACTCTAAATCATATGGTAAGTAAAATAATAAACTTTACATCAAGTTAGCACATAGTAGTTTTCAGCAAAATTCAAATCTACACTCGTTGAGCTGAATGCATCACTTTCAGTACTATGCATTTTGAGATATGGATGTGTACATAACTACTCAGGCTCAGCTGGAATTGTATCGATATTGCATGTATACTACAGAGCAATAGAATACTCAAATGCAAGCTGAATTCAGGAACCTACCTCACAACATTTAGAGTGGAACAGCCAATATCTTTGTTTAGTTCTGTAAACGCTAATGTTCCATTGCGTACAAAAGGTGAGTTACTGAAAGCAACTCCTGGAAAATTTGTAGCACACTGATAAAATTGGTTGCATTCTACACTAAATCATATGGCAAGTAAAATAACATGGTTTACATATAGTAGTTTTCTGCAAAATTCAACTCTGCACTCTATTGAGCTAAATGCATTATTTTCTATTCTATGCATTTTGAGATATGGATGTGTACATAACTACTCAGGATCAGCTGGAACTGTGTAGATATTGCATGTCTTCTACTCAGAGCAACGGAATAGTGAATGGCAAGCTGAATTCAGGAACCTACCTCACAACATTTAGAGTGGAACAGCCAATATCTTTGTTTAGTTCTGTAAACGCAACTGTTCCATTGCGTACAAAAGGTGAGTTACTTAAAGCAACTCCTAGAAAATTGGTAGCACACTGATAAAATTGGTTGCATACTACTCTAAAGCATATGTTAAGTAAAATAATAAGGTTAACATCAAGTTAGCACATAGTAGTATTCAGCAAAATTCAAATCTATACTCGATTGAGCTGAATGCATTACTTTGTATTTTGGTTAAGGATGTGTACATAACTACTAAGGATCAGCTGGAACTGTGTAGATATTGCATGTATACTACAGAGCAATTGAATACTCAAATGCAAGCTGAATTCAGGAACCTACCTCACAACATTTAGAGTGGAACAGCCAATATCTTTGTTTAGTTCTGTAAACGCTAATGTTCCATTGCGTACAAAAAGTGAGTTACTGAAAGCAACTCCTGGAAAATTTGTAGCACACTGATAAAATTGGTTGCATACTACTGTAAATCATATGGTAAGTAAAATAATGTTTACATCAAGTTAGATAGTAGTTTTCATCAAATTTCAGCTGAATTCATTACTTTCTATTCTATGTATTTTTAGTTAAGGATATGCACATAAGTAAGGGTGAGCTGGAACTGTATAGATATTGCATGCAGACTTTCAGAGACATGGAATACTCAAATGCAAGCTGAATTCAGGAACCTCCCTCATAATATTTGGAGTGGAACAGCCAATATCTTTGTTTAGTTCTGTAAAGGCAAATGTTCCATTGTGTACAAAAGGTAATGAAACTGAAAGTCACCTCTCGATCATTGGTAGCACATCATAAAATTGGTTGCATGCTACTCGAATCCTCTGGTAAGTAAAATAATAAGGTTTACATCAAGTTAGCACATACTAGTTTTCAGCAAAATTCAAATCTACACTCGATTGAGCTGAATGCATCACTTTCTGTACTATGCATTTTGAGATATGGATGTGTACATAACTACTCAGGCTCAGCTGGAATTGTATCGATATTGCATGTATACTACAGAGCAATAGAATACTCAAATGCAAGCTGAATTCAGGAACCTACCTCACAACATTTAGAGTGGAACAGCCAATATCTTTGTTTAGTTCTGTAAACGCTAATGTTCCATTGCGTACAAAAGGTGAGTTACTGAAAGCAACTCCTGGAAAATTTGTAGCACACTGATAAAATTGGTTGCATACTACACTAAATCATATGGTAAGTAAAATAATGTTTACATCAAGTTAGCACATAGTAGTTTTCAGCAAAATTCAAATCTACACTCGATTGAGCTGAATGCATCACTTTCTGTACTATGCATTTTGAGATATGGATGTGTACATAACTACTCAGGGTGAGATGGAACTGTATAGATATTGCATGTCTTCTACTCGGAGCAATGGAATACTCAAATGCAAGCTGAATTTAGGAACCTACCTCACAACATCTCGAGTGGAACAGCCAATATCTTTGTTTAGTTCTGTAAACGCTAATGTTCCATTGCGTACAAAAGGTGAGTTACTGAAAGCAACTCCTGGAAAATTTGTAGCACACTGATAAAATTGGTTGCATACTACACTAAATCATATGGTAAGTAAAATAATGTTTACATCAAGATAGCACATAGTAGTTTTCAGCAAAATTCAAATCTACACTCGATTGAGCTGAATGCATCACTTTCTGTACTATGCATTTTGAGATATGGATGTGTACATAACTACTCAGGCTCAGCTGGAATTGTATCGATATTGCATGTATACTACAGAGCAATAGAATACTCAAATGCAAGCTGAATTCAGGAACCTACCTCACAACATTTAGAGTGGAACAGCCAATATCTTTGTTTAGTTCTGTAAACGCTAATGTTCCATTGCGTACAAAAGGTGAGTTACTGAAAGCAACTCCTGGAAAATTTGTAGCACACTGATAAAATTGGTTGCATACTACACTAAATCATATGGTAAGTAAAATAATGTTTACATCAAGTTAGCACATAGTAGTTTTCAGCAAAATTCAAATCTACACTCGATTGAGCTGAATGCATCACTTTCTGTACTATGCATTTTGAGATATGGATGTGTACATAACTACTCAGGCTCAGCTGGAATTGTATCGATATTGCATGTATACTACAGAGCAATAGAATACTCAAATGCAAGCTGAATTCAGGAACCTACCTCACAACATTTAGAGTGGAACAGCCAATATCTTTGTTTAGTTCTGTAAACGCTAATGTTCCATTGCGTACAGAAGGTGAGTTACTGAAAGCAACTCCTGGAAAATTTGTAGCACACTGATAAAATTGGTTGCATACTACACTAAATCATATGGTAAGTAAAATAATGTTTACATCAAGTTAGCACATAGTAGTTTTCAGCAAAATTCAAATCTACACTCGATTGAGCTGAATGCATCACTTTCTGTACTATGCATTTTGAGATATGGATGTGTACATAACTACTCAGGGTGAGATGGAACTGTATAGATATTGCATGTCTTCTACTCGGAGCAATGGAATACTCAAATGCAAGCTGAATTTAGGAACCTACCTCACAACATCTCGAGTGGAACAGCCAATATCTTTGTTTAGTTCTGTAAACGCAACTGTTCCATTGCGTACAAAAGGTGAGTTACTGAAAGCAACTCCTGGAAAATTTATAGCACACTGATAAAATTGGTTGCATTCTACACTAAATCATATGGCAAGTAAAATAACATGGTTTACATATAGTAGTTTTCTGCAAAATTCAACTCTGCACTCTATTGAGCTAAATGCATTATTTTCTATTCTATGCATTTTGAGATATGGATGTGTACATAACTGCTCAGGATCAGCTGGAATTGTATAGATATTGCATGTCTTCAACTCGGAGCAATGGAATAGTGAAAGGCAAGCTGAATTCAGGAACCTACCTGATAACATTCAGAGTGGAACAGCCAATATCTTTGTTTCTGTGAACGCTAATGTTCCATTGTGTACAAAATTCAACTGTTCACTCTATTGAGCTGAATGCATTACTTTGTCTTCTATGCATTTTGGTTAAGGATGTGTACATAACTACTCAGGATCAGCTGGAACTGTGCAGATATTGCATGTCTTCTACTCAGAGCAATGGAATAGTGAAAGGCAAGCTGAATTCAGGAACCTACCTCACAACATCTCTGGAACAGACAATATCTTTGTTTAGTTCTGTAAACGCTAATGTTCCATTGCGTACAAAAGGTGAGTTACTGAAAGCAACTCCTGGAAAATTTGTAGCACACTGATAAAATTGGTTGCATTCTACACTAAATCATATGGCAAGTAAAATAACATGGTTTACATATAGTAGTTTTCAGCAAAATTCAATTGTACACACTATTGAGATGAATGCATTACTTTGTATTCTATGCATTTTGGTTAAGGATGAGTACATAACTACTCAGGATCAGCTGGAATTGTATAGATATTGCATGTCTTCTACTCAGAGCAATGGAATAGTGAAAGGCAAGCTGAATTCAGGAACCTCCCTCATAATATTTAGAGTGGAACAGCCAATATCTTTGTTTCTGTAAACGCTAATGTTCCATTGTGTACAAAATTCAACTGTTCACTCTATTGAGCTGAATGCATTACTTTGTATTTTGGTTAAGGATGTGTACATAACTACTCAGGATCAGCTGGAACTGTGTAGATATTGCATGTCTTCTACTCAGAGCAACGGAATAGTGAATGGCAAGCTGAATTCAGGAACCTACCTCACAACATCTCTGGAACAGCCAATATCTTTGTTTAGTTCTGTAAACGCAACTGTTCCATTGCGTACAAAAGGTGAGTTACTTAAAGCAACTCCTAGAAAATTGGTAGCACACTGATAAAATTGGTTGCATACTACTCTAAAGCATATGTTAAGTAAAATAATAAGGTTAACATCAAGTTAGCACATAGTAGTATTCAGCAAAATTCAAATCTATACTCGATTGAGCTGAATGCATTACTTTGTATTTTGGTTAAGGATGTGTACATAAGTACTCAGGATCAGCTGGAACTGTGTAGATATTGCATGTATACTACAGAGCAATTGAATACTCAAATGCAAGCTGAATTCAGGAACCTACCTCACAACATTTAGAGTGGAACAGCCAATATCTTTGTTTAGCTCTGTAAACGCTAATGTTCCATTGCGTACAAAAGGTGAGTTACTGAAAGCAACTCCTGGAAAATTTGTAGCACACTGATAAAATTGGTTGCATTCTACACTAAATCATATGGCAAGTAAAATAACATGGTTTACATATAGTAGTTTTCAGCAAAATTCAACTCTACACTCTATTGAGCTAAATGCATTATTTTCTATTCTATGCATTTTGAGATATGGATTTGTACATAACTGCTCAGGATCAGCTGGAATAGTATAGATATTGCATGTCTTCTACTCAGAGCAATGGAATAGTGAAAGGCAAGCTGAATTCAGGAACCTACCTGATAACATTCAGAGTGGAACAGCCAATATCTTTGTTTAGCTCTGTAAACGCTAATATTCCATTGCGTACAAAATTCGAGTTTCTGAAAGCAACTCCTGGAAAATTTGTAGCACACTGATAAAATTGGTTGCATACTACTCTAAATCATATGGTAAGTAAAATAATAAACTTTACATCAAGTTAGCACATAGTAGTTTTCAGCAAAATTCAAATCTACACTCGTTGAGCTGAATGCATCACTTTCAGTACTATGCATTTTGAGATATGGATGTGTACATAACTACTCAGGATCAGCTGGAACTGTGTAGATATTGCATGTCTTCTACTCAGAGCAACGGAATAGTGAATGGCAAGCTGAATTCAGGAACCTACCTCACAACATCTCTGGAACAGCCAATATCTTTGTTTAGTTCTGTAAACGCAACTGTTCCATTGCGTACAAAAGGTGAGTTACTTAAAGCAACTCCTAGGAAATTGGTAGCACACTGATAAAATTGGTTGCATACTACTCTAAAGCATATGTTAAGTAAAATAATAAGGTTAACATCAAGTTAGCACATAGTAGTATTCAGCAAAATTCAAATCTATACTCGATTGAGCTGAATGCATTACTTTGTATTTTGGTTAAGGATGTGTACATAACTACTCAGGGTGAGATGGAACTGTATAGATATTGCATGTATACTACAGAGCAATAGAATACTCAAATGCAAGCTGAATTCAGGAACCTCCCTCATAATATTTAGAGTGGAACAGCCAATATCTTTGTTTCTGTGAACGCTAATGTTCCATTGTGTACAAAATTCAACTGTTCACTCTATTGAGCTGAATGCATTGCTTTGTCTTCTATGCATTTTGGTTAAGGATGTGTACATAACTACTCAGGATCAGCTGGAACTGTGTAGATATTGCATGTCTTCTACTCAGAGCAATGGAATAGTGAAAGGCAAGCTGAATTCAGGAACCTACCTCACAACATCTCTGGAACAGACAATATCTTTGTTTAGTTCTGTAAACGCAACTGTTCCATTGCGTACAAAAGGTGAGTTACTTAAAGCAACTCCTAGAAAATTGGTAGCACACTGATAAAATTGGTTGCATACTACTCTAAATCATATGGAAAGTAAAATAATAAACTTTACATCAAGTTAGCACATAGTAGTTTTCAGCAAAATTCCAATCTATACTCGTTTGAGCTGAATGCATTACTTTGTATTTTGGTTAAGGATGTGTACATAACTACTCAGGATCAGCTGGAACTGTGTAGATATTGCATGTCTTCTACTCAGAGCAACGGAATAGTGAATGGCAAGCTGAATTCAGGAACCTACCTGATAACATTCAGAGTGGAACAGCCAATATTAGTTCTGTAAACTAATATTCCATTGCGTACAAAATTCGAGTTTCTGAAAGCAACTCCTGGAAAATTTGTAGTACACCGATAAAATTGTTTGCATACTACTCTAAAGCATATGTTAAGTAAAATAATAAGGTTAACATCAAGTTAGCACATAGTAGTATTCAGCAAAATTCAAATCTATACTCGATTGAGCTGAATGCATTACTTTGTATTTTGGTTAAGGATGTGTACATAACTACTAAGGATCAGCTGGAACTGTGTAGATATTGCATGTATACTACAGAGCAATTGAATAGTGAAAGGCAAGCTGAATTCAGGAACCTACCTGATAACATTCAGAGTGGAACAGCCAATATTAGTTCTGTAAACTAGTATTCCATTGCGTACAAAATTCGAGTTTCTGAAAGCAACTCCTGGAAAATTTGTAGCACACTGATAAAATTGGTTGCATACTACTCTAAATCATATGGTAAGTAAAATAATAAACTTTACATCAAGTTAGCACATAGTAGTTTTCAGCAAAATTCAAATCTACACTCGTTGAGCTGAATGCATCACTTTCAGTACTATGCATTTTGAGATATGGATGTGTACATAACTACTCAGGCTCAGCTGGAATTGTATCGATATTGCATGTATACTACAGAGCAATAGAATACTCAAATGCAAGCTGAATTCAGGAACCTACCTCACAACATTTAGAGTGGAACAGCCAATATCTTTGTTTAGTTCTGTAAACGCTAATGTTCCATTGCGTACAAAAGGTGAGTTACTGAAAGCAACTCCTGGAAAATTTGTAGCACACTGATAAAATTGGTTGCATTCTACACTAAATCATATGGCAAGTAAAATAACATGGTTTACATATAGTAGTTTTCTGCAAAATTCAACTCTGCACTCTATTGAGCTAAATGCATTATTTTCTATTCTATGCATTTTGAGATATGGATGTGTACATAACTACTCAGGATCAGCTGGAACTGTGTAGATATTGCATGTCTTCTACTCAGAGCAATGGAATAGTGAAAGGCAAGCTGAATTCAGGAACCTCCCTCATAATATTTAGAGTGGAACAGCCAATATCTTTGTTTCTGTAAATGCTAATGTTCCATTGTGTACAAAAGTCAACTGTTCACTCTATTGAGCTGAATGCATTACTTTGTATTTTGGTTAAGGATGTGTACATAACTACTCAGGATCAGCTGGAACTGTGTAGATATTGCATGTCTTCTACTCAGAGCAACGGAATAGTGAATGGCAAGCTGAATTCAGGAACCTACCTCACAACATCTCTGGAACAGCCAATATCTTTGTTTAGTTCTGTAAACGCAACTGTTCCATTGCGTACAAAAGGTGAGTTACTTAAAGCAACTCCTAGAAAATTGGTAGCACACTGATAAAATTGGTTGCATACTACTCTAAAGCATATGTTAAGTAAAATAATAAGGTTAACATCAAGTTAGCACATAGTAGTATTCAGCAAAATTCAAATCTATACTCGATTGAGCTGAATGCATTACTTTGTATTTTGGTTAAGGATGTGTACATAAGTACTCAGGATCAGCTGGAACTGTGTAGATATTGCATGTATACTACAGAGCAATTGAATAGTCAAATGCAAGCTGAATTCAGGAACCTACCTCACAACATTTAGAGTGGAACAGCCAATATCTTTGTTTAGCTCTGTAAACGCTAATGTTCCATTGCGTACAAAAGGTGAGTTACTGAAAGCAACTCCTGGAAAATTTGTAGCACACTGATAAAATTGGTTGCATTCTACACTAAATCATATGGCAAGTAAAATAACATGGTTTACATATAGTAGTTTTCAGCAAAATTCAACTCTACACTCTATTGAGCTAAATGCATTATTTTCTATTCTATGCATTTTGAGATATGGATTTGTACATAACTGCTCAGGATCAGCTGGAATTGTATAGATATTGCATGTCTTCTACTCAGAGCAATGGAATAGTGAAAGGCAAGCTGAATTCAGGAACCTACCTGATAACATTCAGAGTGGAACAGCCAATATTAGTTCTGTAAACTAATATTCCATTGCGTACAAAATTCGAGTTTCTGAAAGCAACTCCTGGAAAATTTGTAGCACACTGATAAAATTGGTTGCATACTACTCTAAATCATATGGTTAGTAAAATAATAAACTTTACATCAAGTTAGCACATAGTAGTTTTCAGCAAAATTCAAATCTACACTCGTTGAGCTGAATGCATCACTTTCAGTACTATGCATTTTGAGATATGGATGTGTACATAACTACTCAGGATCAGCTGGAATTGTATAGATATTGCATGTCTTCTACTCAGAGCAATGGAATAGTGAAAGGCAAGCTCAATTCAGGAACCTCCCTCATAATATTTAGAGTGGAACAGCCAATATCCTTGTTTCTGTAAACGCTAATGTTCCATTGTGTACAAAATTCAACTGTTCACTCTATTGAGCTGAATGCATTACTTTGTATTTTGGTTAAGGATGTGTACATAACTACTCAGGATCAGCTGGAACTGTGTAGATATTGCATGTCTTCTACTCAGAGCAACGGAATAGTGAATGGCAAGCTGAATTCAGGAACCTACCTCACAACATCTCTGGAACAGCCAATATCTTTGTTTAGTTCTGTAAACGCAACTGTTCCATTGCGTACAAAAGGTGAGTTACTTAAAGCAACTCCTAGAAAATTGGTAGCACACTGATAAAATTGGTTGCATACTACTCTAAAGCATATGTTAAGTAAAATAATAAGGTTAACATCAAGTTAGCACATAGTAGTATTCAGCAAAATTCAAATCTATACTCGATTGAGCTGAATGCATTACTTTGTATTTTGGTTAAGGATGTGTACATAAGTACTCAGGATCAGCTGGAACTGTGTAGATATTGCATGTATACTACAGAGCAATTGAATACTCAAATGCAAGCTGAATTCAGGAACCTACCTCACAACATTTAGAGTGGAACAGCCAATATCTTTGTTTAGCTCTGTAAACGCTAATGTTCCATTGCGTACAAAAGGTGAGTTACTGAAAGCAACTCCTGGAAAATTTGTAGCACACTGATAAAATTGGTTGCATTCTACACTAAATCATATGGCAAGTAAAATAACATGGTTTACATATAGTAGTTTTCAGCAAAATTCAACTCTACACTCTATTGAGCTAAATGCATTATTTTCTATTCTATGCATTTTGAGATATGGATTTGTACATAACTGCTCAGGATCAGCTGGAATAGTATAGATATTGCATGTCTTCTACTCAGAGCAATGGAATAGTGAAAGGCAAGCTGAATTCAGGAACCTACCTGATAACATTCAGAGTGGAACAGCCAATATCTTTGTTTAGCTCTGTAAACGCTAATATTCCATTGCGTACAAAATTCGAGTTTCTGAAAGCAACTCCTGGAAAATTTGTAGCACACTGATAAAATTGGTTGCATACTACTCTAAATCATATGGTAAGTAAAATAATAAACTTTACATCAAGTTAGCACATAGTAGTTTTCAGCAAAATTCAAATCTACACTCGTTGAGCTGAATGCATCACTTTCAGTACTATGCATTTTGAGATATGGATGTGTACATAACTACTCAGGATCAGCTGGAACTGTGTAGATATTGCATGTCTTCTACTCAGAGCAACGGAATAGTGAATGGCAAGCTGAATTCAGGAACCTACCTCACAACATCTCTGGAACAGCCAATATCTTTGTTTAGTTCTGTAAACGCAACTGTTCCATTGCGTACAAAAGGTGAGTTACTTAAAGCAACTCCTAGGAAATTGGTAGCACACTGATAAAATTGGTTGCATACTACTCTAAAGCATATGTTAAGTAAAATAATAAGGTTAACATCAAGTTAGCACATAGTAGTATTCAGCAAAATTCAAATCTATACTCGATTGAGCTGAATGCATTACTTTGTATTTTGGTTAAGGATGTGTACATAACTACTCAGGGTGAGATGGAACTGTATAGATATTGCATGTATACTACAGAGCAATAGAATACTCAAATGCAAGCTGAATTCAGGAACCTCCCTCATAATATTTAGAGTGGAACAGCCAATATCTTTGTTTCTGTGAACGCTAATATTCCATTGTGTACAAAATTCAACTGTTCACTCTATTGAGCTGAATGCATTACTTTGTCTTCTATGCATTTTGGTTAAGGATGTGTACATAACTACTCAGGATCAGCTGGAACTGTGTAGATATTGCATGTCTTCTACTCAGAGCAATGGAATAGTGAAAGGCAAGCTGAATTCAGGAACCTACCTCACAACATCTCTGGAACAGACAATATCTTTGCTTAGTTCTGTAAACGCAACTGTTCCATTGCGTACAAAAGGTGAGTTACTTAAAGCAACTCCTAGAAAATTGGTAGCACACTGATAAAATTGGTTGCATACTACTCTAAATCATATGGAAAGTAAAATAATAAACTTTACATCAAGTTAGCACATAGTAGTTTTCAGCAAAATTCCAATCTATACTCGTTTGAGCTGAATGCATTACTTTGTATTTTGGTTAAGGATGTGTACATAACTACTCAGGATCAGCTGGAACTGTGTAGATATTGCATGTCTTCTACTCAGAGCAACGGAATAGTGAATGGCAAGCTGAATTCAGGAACCTACCTGATAACATTCAGAGTGGAACAGCCAATATTAGTTCTGTAAACTAATATTCCATTGCGTACAAAATTCGAGTTTCTGAAAGCAACTCCTGGAAAATTTGTAGTACACCGATAAAATTGGTTGCATACTACTCTAAAGCATATGTTAAGTAAAATAATAAGGTTAACATCAAGTTAGCACATAGTAGTATTCAGCAAAATTCAAATCTATACTCGATTGAGCTGAATGCATTACTTTGTATTTTGGTTAAGGATGTGTACATAACTACTAAGGATCAGCTGGAACTGTGTAGATATTGCATGTATACTACAGAGCAATTGAATAGTGAAAGGCAAGCTGAATTCAGGAACCTACCTGATAACATTCAGAGTGGAACAGCCAATATTAGTTCTGTAAACTAGTATTCCATTGCGTACAAAATTCGAGTTTCTGAAAGCAACTCCTGGAAAATTTGTAGCACACTGATAAAATTGGTTGCATACTACTCTAAATCATATGGTAAGTAAAATAATAAACTTTACATCAAGTTAGCACATAGTAGTTTTCAGCAAAATTCAAATCTACACTCGTTGAGCTGAATGCATCACTTTCAGTACTATGCATTTTGAGATATGGATGTGTACATAACTACTCAGGCTCAGCTGGAATTGTATCGATATTGCATGTATACTACAGAGCAATAGAATACTCAAATGCAAGCTGAATTCAGGAACCTACCTCACAACATTTAGAGTGGAACAGCCAATATCTTTGTTTAGTTCTGTAAACGCTAATGTTCCATTGCGTACAAAAGGTGAGTTACTGAAAGCAACTCCTGGAAAATTTGTAGCACACTGATAAAATTGGTTGCATTCTACACTAAATCATATGGCAAGTAAAATAACATGGTTTACATATAGTAGTTTTCTGCAAAATTCAACTCTGCACTCTATTGAGCTAAATGCATTATTTTCTATTCTATGCATTTTGACATATGGATGTGTACATAACTACTCAGGATCAGCTGGAACTGTGTAGATATTGCACGTCTTCTACTCAGAGCAATGGAATAGTGAAAGGCAAGCTGAATTCAGGAACCTCCCTCATAATATTTAGAGTGGAACAGCCAATATCTTTGTTTCTGTAAACGCTAATGTTCCATTGTGTACAAAATTCAACTGTTCACTCTATTGAGCTGAATGCATTACTTTGTATTTTGGTTAAGGATGTGTACATAACTACTCAGGATCAGCTGGAACTGTGTAGATATTGCATGTCTTCTACTCAGAGCAACGGAATAGTGAATGGCAAGCTGAATTCAGGAACCTACCTCACAACATCTCTGGAACAGCCAATATCTTTGTTTAGTTCTGTAAACGCAACTGTTCCATTGCGTACAAAAGGTGAGTTACTTAAAGCAACTCCTAGAAAATTGGTAGCACACTGATAAAATTGGTTGCATACTACTCTAAAGCATATGTTAAGTAAAATAATAAGGTTAACATCAAGTTAGCACATAGTAGTATTCAGCAAAATTCAAATCTATACTCGATTGAGCTGAATGCATTACTTTGTATTTTGGTTAAGGATGTGTACATAACTACTCAGGATCAGCTGGAACTGTGTAGATATTGCATGTATACTACAGAGCAATTGAATACTCAAATGCAAGCTGAATTCAGGAACCTACCTCACAACATTTAGAGTGGAACAGCCAATATCTTTGTTTAGCTCTGTAAACGCTAATGTTCCATTGCGTACAAAAGGTGAGTTACTGAAAGCAACTCCTGGAAAATTTGTAGCACACTGATAAAATTGGTTGCATTCTACACTAAATCATATGGCAAGTAAAATAACATGGTTTACATATAGTAGTTTTCAGCAAAATTCAACTCTACACTCTATTGAGCTAAATGCATTATTTTCTATTCTATGCATTTTGAGATATGGATTTGTACATAACTGCTCAGGATCAGCTGGAATTGTATAGATATTGCATGTCTTCTACTCAGAGCAATGGAATAGTGAAAGGCAAGCTGAATTCAGGAACCTACCTGATAACATTCAGAGTGGAACAGACAATATTAGTTCTGTAAACTAATATTCCATTGCGTACAAAATTCGAGTTTCTGAAAGCAACTCCTGGAAAATTTGTAGCACACTGATAAAATTGGTTGCATACTACTCTAAATCATATGGTTAGTAAAATAATAAACTTTACATCAAGTTAGCACATAGTAGTTTTCAGCAAAATTCAAATCTACACTCGTTGAGCTGAATGCATCACTTTCAGTACTATGCATTTTGAGATATGGATGTGTACATAACTACTCAGGATCAGCTGGAATTGTATAGATATTGCATGTCTTCTACTCAGAGCAATGGAATAGTGAAAGGCAAGCTCAATTCAGGAACCTCCCTCATAATATTTAGAGTGGAACAGCCAATATCCTTGTTTCTGTAAACGCTAATGTTCCATTGTGTACAAAATTCAACTGTTCACTCTATTGAGCTGAATGCATTACTTTGTATTTTGGTTAAGGATGTGTACATAACTACTCAGGATCAGCTGGAACTGTGTAGATATTGCATGTCTTCTACTCAGAGCAACGGAATAGTGAATGGCAAGCTGAATTCAGGAACCTACCTCACAACATCTCTGGAACAGCCAATATCTTTGTTTAGTTCTGTAAACGCAACTGTTCCATTGCGTACAAAAGGTGAGTTACTTAAAGCAACTCCTAGAAAATTGGTAGCACACTGATAAAATTGGTTGCATACTACTCTAAAGCATATGTTAAGTAAAATAATAAGGTTAACATCAAGTTAGCACATAGTAGTATTCAGCAAAATTCAAATCTATACTCGATTGAGCTGAATGCATTACTTTGTATTTTGGTTAAGGATGTGTACATAACTACTCAGGATCAGCTGGAACTGTGTAGATATTGCATGTATACTACAGAGCAATTGAATACTCAAATGCAAGCTGAATTCAGGAACCTACCTGATAACATTCAGAGTGGAACAGCCAATATTAGTTCTGTAAACTAATATTCCATTGCGTACAAAATTCGAGTTTCTGAAAGCAACTCCTGGAAAATTTGTAGCACACTGATAAAATTGGTTGCATACTACTCTAAATCATATGGTAAGTAAAATAATAAACTTTACATCAAGTTAGCACATAGTAGTTTTCAGCAAAATTCAAATCTACACTCGTTGAGCTGAATGCATCACTTTCAGTACTATGCATTTTGAGATATGGATGTGTACATAACTACTCAGGCTCAGCTGGAATTGTATCGATATTTCGTGTATACTACAGAGCAATAGAATACTCAAATGCAAGCTGAATTCAGGAACCTACCTCACAACATTTAGAGTGGAACAGCCAATATCTTTGTTTAGTTCTGTAAACGCTAATGTTCCATTGCGTACAAAAGGTGAGTTACTGAAAGCAACTCCTGGAAAATTTGTAGCACACTGATAAAATTGGTTGCATTCTACACTAAATCATATGGCAAGTAAAATAACATGGTTTACATATAGTAGTTTTCTGCAAAATTCAACTCTGCACTCTATTGAGCTAAATGCATTATTTTCTATTCTATGCATTTTGAGATATGGATGTGTACATAACTACTCAGGATCAGCTGGAACTGTGTAGATATTGCATGTCTTCTACTCAGAGCAACGGAATAGTGAATGGCAAGCTGAATTCAGGAACCTACCTCACAACATTTAGAGTGGAACAGCCAATATCTTTGTTTAGTTCTGTAAACGCAACTGTTCCATTGCGTACAAAAGGTGAGTTACTTAAAGCAACTCCTAGAAAATTGGTAGCACACTGATAAAATTGGTTGCATACTACTCTAAAGCATATGTTAAGTAAAATAATAAGGTTAACATCAAGTTAGCACATAGTAGTATTCAGCAAAATTCAAATCTATACTCGATTGAGCTGAATGCATTACTTTGTATTTTGGTTAAGGATGTGTACATAACTACTAAGGATCAGCTGGAACTGTGTAGATATTGCATGTATACTACAGAGCAATTGAATACTCAAATGCAAGCTGAATTCAGGAACCTACCTCACAACATTTAGAGTGGAACAGCCAATATCTTTGTTTAGTTCTGTAAACGCTAATGTTCCATTGCGTACAAAAAGTGAGTTACTGAAAGCAACTCCTGGAAAATTTGTAGCACACTGATAAAATTGGTTGCATACTACTGTAAATCATATGGTAAGTAAAATAATGTTTACATCAAGTTAGATAGTAGTTTTCATCAAATTTCAGCTGAATGCATTACTTTCTATTCTATGTATTTTTAGTTAAGGATATGCACATAAGTAAGGGTGAGCTGGAACTGTATAGATATTGCATGCAGACTTTCAGAGACATGGAATACTCAAATGCAAGCTGAATTCAGGAACCTCCCTCATAATATTTGGAGTGGAACAGCCAATATCTTTGTTTAGTTCTGTAAAGGCAAATGTTCCATTGTGTACAAAAGGTAATGAAACTGAAAGTCACCTCTCGATCATTGGTAGCACATCATAAAATTGGTTGCATGCTACTCGAATCCTCTGGTAAGTAAAATAATAAGGTTTACATCAAGTTAGCACATACTAGTTTTCAGCAAAATTCAAATCTACACTCGATTGAGCTGAATGCATCACTTTCTGTACTATGCATTTTGAGATATGGATGTGTACATAACTACTCAGGCTCAGCTGGAATTGTATCGATATTGCATGTATACTACAGAGCAATAGAATACTCAAATGCAAGCTGAATTCAGGAACCTACCTCACAACATTTAGAGTGGAACAGCCAATATCTTTGTTTAGTTCTGTAAACGCTAATGTTCCATTGCGTACAAAAGGTGAGTTACTGAAAGCAACTCCTGGAAAATTTGTAGCACACTGATAAAATTGGTTGCATACTACACTAAATCATATGGTAAGTAAAATAATGTTTACATCAAGTTAGCACATAGTAGTTTTCAGCAAAATTCAAATCTACACTCGATTGAGCTGAATGCATCACTTTCTGTACTATGCATTTTGAGATATGGATGTGTACATAACTACTCAGGGTGAGATGGAACTGTATAGATATTGCATGTCTTCTACTCGGAGCAATGGAATACTCAAATGCAAGCTGAATTTAGGAACCTACCTCACAACATCTCGAGTGGAACAGCCAATATCTTTGTTTAGTTCTGTAAACGCTAATGTTCCATTGCGTACAAAAGGTGAGTTACTGAAAGCAACTCCTGGAAAATTTGTAGCACACTGATAAAATTGGTTGCATACTACACTAAATCATATGGTAAGTAAAATAATGTTTACATCAAGATAGCACATAGTAGTTTTCAGCAAAATTCAAATCTACACTCGATTGAGCTGAATGCATCACTTTCTGTACTATGCATTTTGAGATATGGATGTGTACATAACTACTCAGGCTCAGCTGGAATTGTATCGATATTGCATGTATACTACAGAGCAATAGGATACTCAAATGCAAGCTGAATTCAGGAACCTACCTCACAACATTTAGAGTGGAACAGCCAATATCTTTGTTTAGTTCTGTAAACGCTAATGTTCCATTGCGTACAAAAGGTGAGTTACTGAAAGCAACTCCTGGAAAATTTGTAGCACACTGATAAAATTGGTTGCATACTACACTAAATCATATGGTAAGTAAAATAATGTTTACATCAAGTTAGCACATAGTAGTTTTCAGCAAAATTCAAATCTACACTCGATTGAGCTGAATGCATCACTTTCTGTACTATGCATTTTGAGATATGGATGTGTACATAACTACTCAGGCTCAGCTGGAATTGTATCGATATTGCATGTATACTACAGAGCAATAGAATACTCAAATGCAAGCTGAATTCAGGAACCTACCTCACAACATTTAGAGTGGAACAGCCAATATCTTTGTTTAGTTCTGTAAACGCAACTGTTCCATTGCGTACAAAAGGTGAGTTACTTAAAGCAACTCCTAGAAAATTGGCAGCACACTGATAAAATTGGTTGCATACTACTCTAAAGCATATGTTAAGTAAAATAATAAGGTTAACATCAAGTTAGCACATAGTAGTATTCAGCAAAATTCAAATCTATACTCGATTGAGCTGAATGCATTACTTTGTATTTTGGTTAAGGATGTGTACATAACTACTCAGGATCAGCTGGAACTGTGTAGATATTGCATGTATACTACAGAGCAATTGAATACTCAAATGCAAGCTGAATTCAGGAACCTACCTCACAACATTTAGAGTGGAACAGCCAATATCTTTGTTTAGCTCTGTAAACGCTAATGTTCCATTGCGTACAAAAGGTGAGTTACTGAAAGCAACTCCTGGAAAATTTGTAGCACACTGATAAAATTGGTTGCATTCTACACTAAATCATATGGCAAGTAAAATAACATGGTTTACATATAGTAGTTTTCAGCAAAATTCAACTCTACACTCTATTGAGCTAAATGCATTATTTTCTATTCTATGCATTTTGAGATATGGATTTGTACATAACTGCTCAGGATCAGCTGGAATTGTATAGATATTGCATGTCTTCTACTCAGAGCAATGGAATAGTGAAAGGCAAGCTGAATTCAGGAACCTACCTGATAACATTCAGAGTGGAACAGACAATATTAGTTCTGTAAACTAATATTCCATTGCGTACAAAATTCGAGTTTCTGAAAGCAACTCCTGGAAAATTTGTAGCACACTGATAAAATTGGTTGCATACTACTCTAAATCATATGGTTAGTAAAATAATAAACTTTACATCAAGTTAGCACATAGTAGTTTTCAGCAAAATTCAAATCTACACTCGTTGAGCTGAATGCATCACTTTCAGTACTATGCATTTTGAGATATGGATGTGTACATAACTACTCAGGATCAGCTGGAATTGTATAGATATTGCATGTCTTCTACTCAGAGCAATGGAATAGTGAAAGGCAAGCTCAATTCAGGAACCTCCCTCATAATATTTAGAGTGGAACAGCCAATATCCTTGTTTCTGTAAACGCTAATGTTCCATTGTGTACAAAATTCAACTGTTCACTCTATTGAGCTGAATGCATTACTTTGTATTTTGGTTAAGGATGTGTACATAACTACTCAGGATCAGCTGGAACTGTGTAGATATTGCATGTCTTCTACTCAGAGCAACGGAATAGTGAATGGCAAGCTGAATTCAGGAACCTACCTCACAACATCTCTGGAACAGCCAATATCTTTGTTTAGTTCTGTAAACGCAACTGTTCCATTGCGTACAAAAGGTGAGTTACTTAAAGCAACTCCTAGAAAATTGGTAGCACACTGATAAAATTGGTTGCATACTACTCTAAAGCATATGTTAAGTAAAATAATAAGGTTAACATCAAGTTAGCACATAGTAGTATTCAGCAAAATTCAAATCTATACTCGATTGAGCTGAATGCATTACTTTGTATTTTGGTTAAGGATGTGTACGTAACTACTCAGGATCAGCTGGAACTGTGTAGATATTGCATGTATACTACAGAGCAATTGAATACTCAAATGCAAGCTGAATTCAGGAACCTACCTCACAACATTTAGAGTGGAACAGCCAATATCTTTGTTTAGCTCTGTAAACGCTAATGTTCCATTGCGTACAAAAGGTGAGTTACTGAAAGCAACTCCTGGAAAATTTGTAGCACACTGATAAAATTGGTTGCATTCTACACTAAATCATATGGCAAGTAAAATAACATGGTTTACATATAGTAGTTTTCAGCAAAATTCAACTCTACACTCTATTGAGCTAAATGCATTATTTTCTATTCTATGCATTTTGAGATATGGATTTGTACATAACTGCTCAGGATCAGCTGGAATTGTATAGATATTGCATGTCTTCTACTCAGAGCAATGGAATAGTGAAAGGCAAGCTGAATTCAGGAACCTACCTGATAACATTCAGAGTGGAACAGCCAATATTAGTTCTGTAAACTAATATTCCATTGCGTACAAAATTCGAGTTTCTGAAAGCAACTCCTGGAAAATTTGTAGCACACTGATAAAATTGGTTGCATACTACTCTAAATCATATGGTAAGTAAAATAATAAACTTTACATCAAGTTAGCACATAGTAGTTTTCAGCAAAATTCAAATCTACACTCGTTGAGCTGAATGCATCACTTTCAGTACTATGCATTTTGAGATATGGATGTGTACATAACTACTCAGGCTCAGCTGGAATTGTATCGATATTTCGTGTATACTACAGAGCAATAGAATACTCAAATGCAAGCTGAATTCAGGAACCTACCTCACAACATTTAGAGTGGAACAGCCAATATCTTTGTTTAGTTCTGTAAACGCTAATGTTCCATTGCGTACAAAAGGTGAGTTACTGAAAGCAACTCCTGGAAAATTTGTAGCACACTGATAAAATTGGTTGCATTCTACACTAAATCATATGGCAAGTAAAATAACATGGTTTACATATAGTAGTTTTCTGCAAAATTCAACTCTGCACTCTATTGAGCTAAATGCATTATTTTCTATTCTATGCATTTTGAGATATGGATGTGTACATAACTACTCAGGATCAGCTGGAATTGTATAGATATTGCATGTCTTCTACTCAGAGCAATGGAATAGTGAAAGGCAAGCTCAATTCAGGAACCTCCCTCATAATATTTAGAGTGGAACAGCCAATATCCTTGTTTCTGTAAACGCTAATGTTCCATTGTGTACAAAATTCAACTGTTCACTCTATTGAGCTGAATGCATTACTTTGTATTTTGGTTAAGGATGTGTACATAACTACTCAGGATCAGCTGGAACTGTGTAGATATTGCATGTCTTCTACTCAGAGCAACGGAATAGTGAATGGCAAGCTGAATTCAGGAACCTACCTCACAACATCTCTGGAACAGCCAATATCTTTGTTTAGTTCTGTAAACGCAACTGTTCCATTGCGTACAAAAGGTGAGTTACTTAAAGCAACTCCTAGAAAATTGGTAGCACACTGATAAAATTGGTTGCATACTACTCTAAAGCATATGTTAAGTAAAATAATAAGGTTAACATCAAGTTAGCACATAGTAGTATTCAGCAAAATTCAAATCTATACTCGATTGAGCTGAATGCATTACTTTGTATTTTGGTTAAGGATGTGTACGTAACTACTCAGGATCAGCTGGAACTGTGTAGATATTGCATGTATACTACAGAGCAATTGAATACTCAAATGCAAGCTGAATTCAGGAACCTACCTCACAACATTTAGAGTGGAACAGCCAATATCTTTGTTTAGCTCTGTAAACGCTAATGTTCCATTGCGTACAAAAGGTGAGTTACTGAAAGCAACTCCTGGAAAATTTGTAGCACACTGATAAAATTGGTTGCATTCTACACTAAATCATATGGCAAGTAAAATAACATGGTTTACATATAGTAGTTTTCAGCAAAATTCAACTCTACACTCTATTGAGCTAAATGCATTATTTTCTATTCTATGCATTTTGAGATATGGATTTGTACATAACTGCTCAGGATCAGCTGGAATTGTATAGATATTGCATGTCTTCTACTCAGAGCAATGGAATAGTGAAAGGCAAGCTGAATTCAGGAACCTACCTGATAACATTCAGAGTGGAACAGCCAATATTAGTTCTGTAAACTAATATTCCATTGCGTACAAAATTCGAGTTTCTGAAAGCAACTCCTGGAAAATTTGTAGCACACTGATAAAATTGGTTGCATACTACTCTAAATCATATGGTAAGTAAAATAATAAACTTTACATCAAGTTAGCACATAGTAGTTTTCAGCAAAATTCAAATCTACACTCGTTGAGCTGAATGCATCACTTTCAGTACTATGCATTTTGAGATATGGATGTGTACATAACTACTCAGGCTCAGCTGGAATTGTATCGATATTTCGTGTATACTACAGAGCAATAGAATACTCAAATGCAAGCTGAATTCAGGAACCTACCTCACAACATTTAGAGTGGAACAGCCAATATCTTTGTTTAGTTCTGTAAACGCTAATGTTCCATTGCGTACAAAAGGTGAGTTACTGAAAGCAACTCCTGGAAAATTTGTAGCACACTGATAAAATTGGTTGCATTCTACACTAAATCATATGGCAAGTAAAATAACATGGTTTACATATAGTAGTTTTCTGCAAAATTCAACTCTGCACTCTATTGAGCTAAATGCATTATTTTCTATTCTATGCATTTTGAGATATGGATGTGTACATAACTACTCAGGATCAGCTGGAACTGTGTAGATATTGCATGTCTTCTACTCAGAGCAACGGAATAGTGAATGGCAAGCTGAATTCAGGAACCTACCTCACAACATTTAGAGTGGAACAGCCAATATCTTTGTTTAGTTCTGTAAACGCAACTGTTCCATTGCGTACAAAAGGTGAGTTACTTAAAGCAACTCCTAGAAAATTGGTAGCACACTGATAAAATTGGTTGCATACTACTCTAAAGCATATGTTAAGTAAAATAATAAGGTTAACATCAAGTTAGCACATAGTAGTATTCAGCAAAATTCAAATCTATACTCGATTGAGCTGAATGCATTACTTTGTATTTTGGTTAAGGATGTGTACATAACTACTAAGGATCAGCTGGAACTGTGTAGATATTGCATGTATACTACAGAGCAATTGAATACTCAAATGCAAGCTGAATTCAGGAACCTACCTCACAACATTTAGAGTGGAACAGCCAATATCTTTGTTTAGTTCTGTAAACGCTAATGTTCCATTGCGTACAAAAAGTGAGTTACTGAAAGCAACTCCTGGAAAATTTGTAGCACACTGATAAAATTGGTTGCATACTACTGTAAATCATATGGTAAGTAAAATAATGTTTACATCAAGTTAGATAGTAGTTTTCATCAAATTTCAGCTGAATGCATTACTTTCTATTCTATGTATTTTTAGTTAAGGATATGCACATAAGTAAGGGTGAGCTGGAACTGTATAGATATTGCATGCAGACTTTCAGAGACATGGAATACTCAAATGCAAGCTGAATTCAGGAACCTCCCTCATAATATTTGGAGTGGAACAGCCAATATCTTTGTTTAGTTCTGTAAATGCAAATGTTCCATTGTGTACAAAAGGTAATGAAACTGAAAGTCACCTCTCGATCATTGGTAGCACATCATAAAATTGGTTGCATGCTACTCGAATCCTCTGGTAAGTAAAATAATAAGGTTTACATCAAGTTAGCACATACTAGTTTTCAGCAAAATTCAAATCTACACTCGATTGAGCTGAATGCATCACTTTCTGTACTATGCATTTTGAGATATGGATGTGTACATAACTACTCAGGCTCAGCTGGAATTGTATCGATATTGCATGTATACTACAGAGCAATAGAATACTCAAATGCAAGCTGAATTCAGGAACCTACCTCACAACATTTAGAGTGGAACAGCCAATATCTTTGTTTAGTTCTGTAAACGCTAATGTTCCATTGCGTACAAAAGGTGAGTTACTGAAAGCAACTCCTGGAAAATTTGTAGCACACTGATAAAATTGGTTGCATACTACACTAAATCATATGGTAAGTAAAATAATGTTTACATCAAGTTAGCACATAGTAGTTTTCAGCAAAATTCAAATCTACACTCGATTGAGCTGAATGCATCACTTTCTGTACTATCCATTTTGAGATATGGATGTGTACATAACTACTCAGGGTGAGATGGAACTGTATAGATATTGCATGTCTTCTACTCGGAGCAATGGAATACTCAAATGCAAGCTGAATTTAGGAACCTACCTCACAACATCTCGAGTGGAACAGCCAATATCTTTGTTTAGTTCTGTAAACGCTAATGTTCCATTGCGTACAAAAGGTGAGTTACTGAAAGCAACTCCTGGAAAATTTGTAGCACACTGATAAAATTGGTTGCATACTACACTAAATCATATGGTAAGTAAAATAATGTTTACATCAAGATAGCACATAGTAGTTTTCAGCAAAATTCAAATCTACACTCGATTGAGCTGAATGCATCACTTTCTGTACTATGCATTTTGAGATATGGATGTGTACATAACTACTCAGGCTCAGCTGGAATTGTATCGATATTGCATGTATACTACAGAGCAATAGGATACTCAAATGCAAGCTGAATTCAGGAACCTACCTCACAACATTTAGAGTGGAACAGCCAATATCTTTGTTTAGTTCTGTAAACGCTAATGTTCCATTGCGTACAAAAGGTGAGTTACTGAAAGCAACTCCTGGAAAATTTGTAGCACACTGATAAAATTGGTTGCATACTACACTAAATCATATGGTAAGTAAAATAATGTTTACATCAAGTTAGCACATAGTAGTTTTCAGCAAAATTCAAATCTACACTCGATTGAGCTGAATGCATCACTTTCTGTACTATGCATTTTGAGATATGGATGTGTACATAACTACTCAGGGTGAGATGGAACTGTATAGATATTGCATGTCTTCTACTCGGAGCAATGGAATACTCAAATGCAAGCTGAATTTAGGAACCTACCTCACAACATCTCGAGTGGAACAGCCAATATCTTTGTTTAGTTCTGTAAACGCAACTGTTCCATTGCGTACAAAAGGTGAGTTACTGAAAGCAACTCCTGGAAAATTTATAGCACACTGATAAAATTGGTTGCATTCTACACTAAATCATATGGCAAGTAAAATAACATGGTTTACATATAGTAGTTTTCAGCAAAATTCAACTCTACACTCTATTGAGCTAAATGCATTATTTTCTATTCTATGCATTTTGAGATATGGATTTGTACATAACTGCTCAGGATCAGCTGGAATTGTATAGATATTGCATGTCTTCTACTCAGAGCAATGGAATAGTGAAAGGCAAGCTGAATTCAGGAACCTACCTGATAACATTCAGAGTGGAACAGCCAATATTAGTTCTGTAAACTAATATTCCATTGCGTACAAAATTCGAGTTTCTGAAAGCAACTCCTGGAAAATTTGTAGCACACTGATAAAATTGGTTGCATACTACTCTAAATCATATGGTAAGTAAAATAATAAACTTTACATCAAGTTAGCACATAGTAGTTTTCAGCAAAATTCAAATCTACACTCGTTGAGCTGAATGCATCACTTTCAGTACTATGCATTTTGAGATATGGATGTGTACATAACTACTCAGGCTCAGCTGGAATTGTATCGATATTGCATGTATACTACAGAGCAATAGAATACTCAAATGCAAGCTGAATTCAGGAACCTACCTCACAACATTTAGAGTGGAACAGCCAATATCTTTGTTTAGTTCTGTAAACGCTAATGTTCCATTGCGTACAAAAGGTGAGTTACTGAAAGCAACTCCTGGAAAATTTGTAGCACACTGATAAAATTGGTTGCATTCTACACTAAATCATATGGCAAGTAAAATAACATGGTTTACATATAGTAGTTTTCTGCAAAATTCAACTCTGCACTCTATTGAGCTAAATGCATTATTTTCTATTCTATGCATTTTGAGATATGGATGTGTACATAACTACTCAGGATCAGCTGGAACTGTGTAGATATTGCATGTCTTCTACTCAGAGCAACGGAATAGTGAATGGCAAGCTGAATTCAGGAACCTACCTCACAACATTTAGAGTGGAACAGCCAATATCTTTGTTTAGTTCTGTAAACGCAACTGTTCCATTGCGTACAAAAGGTGAGTTACTTAAAGCAACTCCTAGAAAATTGGTAGCACACTGATAAAATTGGTTGCATACTACTCTAAAGCATATGTTAAGTAAAATAATAAGGTTAACATCAAGTTAGCACATAGTAGTATTCAGCAAAATTCAAATCTATACTCGATTGAGCTGAATGCATTACTTTGTATTTTGGTTAAGGATGTGTACATAACTACTAAGGATCAGCTGGAACTGTGTAGATATTGCATGTATACTACAGAGCAATTGAATACTCAAATGCAAGCTGAATTCAGGAACCTACCTCACAACATTTAGAGTGGAACAGCCAATATCTTTGTTTAGTTCTGTAAACGCTAATGTTCCATTGCGTACAAAAAGTGAGTTACTGAAAGCAACTCCTGGAAAATTTGTAGCACACTGATAAAATTGGTTGCATACTACTGTAAATCATATGGTAAGTAAAATAATGTTTACATCAAGTTAGATAGTAGTTTTCATCAAATTTCAGCTGAATGCATTACTTTCTATTCTATGTATTTTTAGTTAAGGATATGCACATAAGTAAGGGTGAGCTGGAACTGTATAGATATTGCATGCAGACTTTCAGAGACATGGAATACTCAAATGCAAGCTGAATTCAGGAACCTCCCTCATAATATTTGGAGTGGAACAGCCAATATCTTTGTTTAGTTCTGTAAAGGCAAATGTTCCATTGTGTACAAAAGGTAATGAAACTGAAAGTCACCTCTCGATCATTGGTAGCACATCATAAAATTGGTTGCATGCTACTCGAATCCTCTGGTAAGTAAAATAATAAGGTTTACATCAAGTTAGCACATACTAGTTTTCAGCAAAATTCAAATCTACACTCGATTGAGCTGAATGCATCACTTTCTGTACTATGCATTTTGAGATATGGATGTGTACATAACTACTCAGGCTCAGCTGGAATTGTATCGATATTGCATGTATACTACAGAGCAATAGAATACTCAAATGCAAGCTGAATTCAGGAACCTACCTCACAACATTTAGAGTGGAACAGCCAATATCTTTGTTTAGTTCTGTAAACGCTAATGTTCCATTGCGTACAAAAGGTGAGTTACTGAAAGCAACTCCTGGAAAATTTGTAGCACACTGATAAAATTGGTTGCATACTACACTAAATCATATGGTAAGTAAAATAATGTTTACATCAAGTTAGCACATAGTAGTTTTCAGCAAAATTCAAATCTACACTCGATTGAGCTGAATGCATCACTTTCTGTACTATGCATTTTGAGATATGGATGTGTACATAACTACTCAGGGTGAGATGGAACTGTATAGATATTGCATGTCTTCTACTCGGAGCAATGGAATACTCAAATGCAAGCTGAATTTAGGAACCTACCTCACAACATCTCGAGTGGAACAGCCAATATCTTTGTTTAGTTCTGTAAACGCAACTGTTCCATTGCGTACAAAAGGTGAGTTACTGAAAGCAACTCCTGGAAAATTTATAGCACACTGATAAAATTGGTTGCATTCTACACTAAATCATATGGCAAGTAAAATAACATGGTTTACATATAGTAGTTTTCAGCAAAATTCAACTCTACACTCTATTGAGCTAAATGCATTATTTTCTATTCTATGCATTTTGAGATATGGATTTGTACATAACTGCTCAGGATCAGCTGGAATTGTATAGATATTGCATGTCTTCTACTCAGAGCAATGGAATAGTGAAAGGCAAGCTGAATTCAGGAACCTACCTGATAACATTCAGAGTGGAACAGCCAATATTAGTTCTGTAAACTAATATTCCATTGCGTACAAAATTCGAGTTTCTGAAAGCAACTCCTGGAAAATTTGTAGCACACTGATAAAATTGGTTGCATACTACTCTAAATCATATGGTAAGTAAAATAATAAACTTTACATCAAGTTAGCACATAGTAGTTTTCAGCAAAATTCAAATCTACACTCGTTGAGCTGAATGCATCACTTTCAGTACTATGCATTTTGAGATATGGATGTGTACATAACTACTCAGGCTCAGCTGGAATTGTATCGATATTGCATGTATACTACAGAGCAATAGAATACTCAAATGCAAGCTGAATTCAGGAACCTACCTCACAACATTTAGAGTGGAACAGCCAATATCTTTGTTTAGTTCTGTAAACGCTAATGTTCCATTGCGTACAAAAGGTGAGTTACTGAAAGCAACTCCTGGAAAATTTGTAGCACACTGATAAAATTGGTTGCATTCTACACTAAATCATATGGCAAGTAAAATAACATGGTTTACATATAGTAGTTTTCTGCAAAATTCAACTCTGCACTCTATTGAGCTAAATGCATTATTTTCTATTCTATGCATTTTGAGATATGGATGTGTACATAACTACTCAGGATCAGCTGGAACTGTGTAGATATTGCATGTCTTCTACTCAGAGCAACGGAATAGTGAATGGCAAGCTGAATTCAGGAACCTACCTCACAACATTTAGAGTGGAACAGCCAATATCTTTGTTTAGTTCTGTAAACGCAACTGTTCCATTGCGTACAAAAGGTGAGTTACTTAAAGCAACTCCTAGAAAATTGGTAGCACACTGATAAAATTGGTTGCATACTACTCTAAAGCATATGTTAAGTAAAATAATAAGGTTAACATCAAGTTAGCACATAGTAGTATTCAGCAAAATTCAAATCTATACTCGATTGAGCTGAATGCATTACTTTGTATTTTGGTTAAGGATGTGTACATAACTACTAAGGATCAGCTGGAACTGTGTAGATATTGCATGTATACTACAGAGCAATTGAATACTCAAATGCAAGCTGAATTCAGGAACCTACCTCACAACATTTAGAGTGGAACAGCCAATATCTTTGTTTAGTTCTGTAAACGCTAATGTTCCATTGCGTACAAAAAGTGAGTTACTGAAAGCAACTCCTGGAAAATTTGTAGCACACTGATAAAATTGGTTGCATACTACTGTAAATCATATGGTAAGTAAAATAATGTTTACATCAAGTTAGATAGTAGTTTTCATCAAATTTCAGCTGAATGCATTACTTTCTATTCTATGTATTTTTAGTTAAGGATATGCACATAAGTAAGGGTGAGCTGGAACTGTATAGATATTGCATGCAGACTTTCAGAGACATGGAATACTCAAATGCAAGCTGAATTCAGGAACCTCCCTCATAATATTTGGAGTGGAACAGCCAATATCTTTGTTTAGTTCTGTAAAGGCAAATGTTCCATTGTGTACAAAAGGTAATGAAACTGAAAGTCACCTCTCGATCATTGGTAGCACATCATAAAATTGGTTGCATGCTACTCGAATCCTCTGGTAAGTAAAATAATAAGGTTTACATCAAGTTAGCACATACTAGTTTTCAGCAAAATTCAAATCTACACTCGATTGAGCTGAATGCATCACTTTCTGTACTATGCATTTTGAGATATGGATGTGTACATAACTACTCAGGCTCAGCTGGAATTGTATCGATATTGCATGTATACTACAGAGCAATAGAATACTCAAATGCAAGCTGAATTCAGGAACCTACCTCACAACATTTAGAGTGGAACAGCCAATATCTTTGTTTAGTTCTGTAAACGCTAATGTTCCATTGCGTACAAAAGGTGAGTTACTGAAAGCAACTCCTGGAAAATTTGTAGCACACTGATAAAATTGGTTGCATACTACACTAAATCATATGGTAAGTAAAATAATGTTTACATCAAGTTAGCACATAGTAGTTTTCAGCAAAATTCAAATCTACACTCGATTGAGCTGAATGCATCACTTTCTGTACTATGCATTTTGAGATATGGATGTGTACATAACTACTCAGGGTGAGATGGAACTGTATAGATATTGCATGTCTTCTACTCGGAGCAATGGAATACTCAAATGCAAGCTGAATTTAGGAACCTACCTCACAACATCTCGAGTGGAACAGCCAATATCTTTGTTTAGTTCTGTAAACGCTAATGTTCCATTGCGTACAAAAGGTGAGTTACTGAAAGCAACTCCTGGAAAATTTGTAGCACACTGATAAAATTGGTTGCATTCTACACTAAATCATATGGCAAGTAAAATAACATGGTTTACATATAGTAGTTTTCTGCAAAATTCAACTCTGCACTCTATTGAGCTAAATGCATTATTTTCTATTCTATGCATTTTGAGATATGGATGTGTACATAACTACTCAGGATCAGCTGGAACTGTGTAGATATTGCATGTCTTCTACTCAGAGCAACGGAATAGTGAATGGCAAGCTGAATTCAGGAACCTACCTCACAACATTTAGAGTGGAACAGCCAATATCTTTGTTTAGTTCTGTAAACGCAACTGTTCCATTGCGTACAAAAGGTGAGTTACTTAAAGCAACTCCTAGAAAATTGGTAGCACACTGATAAAATTGGTTGCATACTACTCTAAAGCATATGTTAAGTAAAATAATAAGGTTAACATCAAGTTAGCACATAGTAGTATTCAGCAAAATTCAAATCTATACTCGATTGAGCTGAATGCATTACTTTGTATTTTGGTTAAGGATGTGTACATAACTACTAAGGATCAGCTGGAACTGTGTAGATATTGCATGTATACTACAGAGCAATTGAATACTCAAATGCAAGCTGAATTCAGGAACCTACCTCACAACATTTAGAGTGGAACAGCCAATATCTTTGTTTAGTTCTGTAAACGCTAATGTTCCATTGCGTACAAAAAGTGAGTTACTGAAAGCAACTCCTGGAAAATTTGTAGCACACTGATAAAATTGGTTGCATACTACTGTAAATCATATGGTAAGTAAAATAATGTTTACATCAAGTTAGATAGTAGTTTTCATCAAATTTCAGCTGAATGCATTACTTTCTATTCTATGTATTTTTAGTTAAGGATATGCACATAAGTAAGGGTGAGCTGGAACTGTATAGATATTGCATGCAGACTTTCAGAGACATGGAATACTCAAATGCAAGCTGAATTCAGGAACCTCCCTCATAATATTTGGAGTGGAACAGCCAATATCTTTGTTTAGTTCTGTAAAGGCAAATGTTCCATTGTGTACAAAAGGTAATGAAACTGAAAGTCACCTCTCGATCATTGGTAGCACATCATAAAATTGGTTGCATGCTACTCGAATCCTCTGGTAAGTAAAATAATAAGGTTTACATCAAGTTAGCACATACTAGTTTTCAGCAAAATTCAAATCTACACTCGATTGAGCTGAATGCATCACTTTCTGTACTATGCATTTTGAGATATGGATGTGTACATAACTACTCAGGCTCAGCTGGAATTGTATCGATATTGCATGTATACTACAGAGCAATAGAATACTCAAATGCAAGCTGAATTCAGGAACCTACCTCACAACATTTAGAGTGGAACAGCCAATATCTTTGTTTAGTTCTGTAAACGCTAATGTTCCATTGCGTACAAAAGGTGAGTTACTGAAAGCAACTCCTGGAAAATTTGTAGCACACTGATAAAATTGGTTGCATACTACACTAAATCATATGGTAAGTAAAATAATGTTTACATCAAGTTAGCACATAGTAGTTTTCAGCAAAATTCAAATCTACACTCGATTGAGCTGAATGCATCACTTTCTGTACTATGCATTTTGAGATATGGATGTGTACATAACTACTCAGGGTGAGATGGAACTGTATAGATATTGCATGTCTTCTACTCGGAGCAATGGAATACTCAAATGCAAGCTGAATTTAGGAACCTACCTCACAACATCTCGAGTGGAACAGCCAATATCTTTGTTTAGTTCTGTAAACGCTAATGTTCCATTGCGTACAAGAGGTGAGTTACTGAAAGCAACTCCTGGAAAATTTGTAGCACACTGATAAAATTGGTTGCATACTACACTAAATCATATGGTAAGTAAAATAATGTTTACATCAAGATAGCACATAGTAGTTTTCAGCAAAATTCAAATCTACACTCGATTGAGCTGAATGCATCACTTTCTGTACTATGCATTTTGAGATATGGATGTGTACATAACTACTCAGGCTCAGCTGGAATTGTATCGATATTGCTTGTATACTACAGAGCAATAGAATACTCAAATGCAAGCTGAATTCAGGAACCTACCTCACAACATTTAGAGTGGAACAGCCAATATCTTTGTTTAGTTCTGTAAACGCTAATGTTCCATTGCGTACAAAAGGTGAGTTACTGAAAGCAACTCCTGGAAAATTTGTAGCACACTGATAAAATTGGTTGCATACTACACTAAATCATATGGTAAGTAAAATAATGTTTACATCAAGTTAGCACATAGTAGTTTTCAGCAAAATTCAAATCTACACTCGATTGAGCTGAATGCATCACTTTCAGTACTATGCATTTTGAGATATGGATGTGTACATAACTACTCAGTCTCAGCTGGAATTGTATCGATATTGCATGTATACTACAGAGCAATAGAATACTCAAATGCAAGCTGAATTCAGGAACCTACCTCACAACATTTAGAGTGGAACAGCCAATATCTTTGTTTAGTTCTGTAAACGCTAATGTTCCATTGCGTACAAAAGGTGAGTTACTGAAAGCAACTCCTGGAAAATTTGTAGCACACTGATAAAATTGGTTGCATACTACACTAAATCATATGGTAAGTAAAATAATGTTTACATCAAGTTAGCACATAGTAGTTTTCAGCAAAATTCAAATCTACACTCGATTGAGCTGAATGCATCACTTTCTGTACTATGCATTTTGAGATATGGATGTGTACATAACTACTCAGGGTGAGATGGAACTGTATAGATATTGCATGTCTTCTACTCGGAGCAATGGAATACTCAAATGCAAGCTGAATTTAGGAACCTACCTCACAACATCTCGAGTGGAACAGCCAATATCTTTGTTTAGTTCTGTAAACGCAACTGTTCCATTGCGTACAAAAGGTGAGTTACTGAAAGCAACTCCTGGAAAATTTATAGCACACTGATAAAATTGGTTGCATTCTACACTAAATCATATGGCAAGTAAAATAACATGGTTTACATATAGTAGTTTTCAGCAAAATTCAATTGTACACACTATTGAGATGAATGCATTACTTTGTATTCTATGCATTTTGGTTAAGGATGAGTACATAACTACTCAGGATCAGCTGGAATTGTATAGATATTGCATGTCTTCTACTCAGAGCAATGGAATAGTGAAAGGCAAGCTGAATTCAGGAACCTCCCTCATAATATTTAGAGTGGAACAGCCAATATCTTTGTTTCTGTAAACGCTAATGTTCCATTGTGTACAAAATTCAACTGTTCACTCTATTGAGCTGAATGCATTACTTTGTATTTTGGTTAAGGATGTGTACATAACTACTCAGGATCAGCTGGAACTGTGTAGATATTGCATGTCTTCTACTCAGAGCAACGGAATAGTGAATGGCAAGCTGAATTCAGGAACCTACCTCACAACATCTCTGGAACAGCCAATATCTTTGTTTAGTTCTGTAAACGCAACTGTTCCATTGCGTACAAAAGGTGAGTTACTTAAAGCAACTCCTAGAAAATTGGTAGCACACTGATAAAATTGGTTGCATACTACTCTAAAGCATATGTTAAGTAAAATAATAAGGTTAACATCAAGTTAGCACATAGTAGTATTCAGCAAAATTCAAATCTATACTCGATTGAGCTGAATGCATTACTTTGTATTTTGGTTAAGGATGTGTACATAACTACTCAGGATCAGCTGGAACTGTGTAGATATTGCATGTATACTACAGAGCAATTGAATACTCAAATGCAAGCTGAATTCAGGAACCTACCTCACAACATTTAGAGTGGAACAGCCAATATCTTTGTTTAGCTCTGTAAACGCTAATGTTCCATTGCGTACAAAAGGTGAGTTACTGAAAGCAACTCCTGGAAAATTTGTAGCACACTGATAAAATTGGTTGCATTCTACACTAAATCATATGGCAAGTAAAATAACATGGTTTACATATAGTAGTTTTCAGCAAAATTCAACTCTACACTCTATTGAGCTAAATGCATTATTTTCTATTCTATGCATTTTGAGATATGGATTTGTACATAACTGCTCAGGATCAGCTGGAATTGTATAGATATTGCATGTCTTCTACTCAGAGCAATGGAATAGTGAAAGGCAAGCTGAATTCAGGAACCTACCTGATAACATTCAGAGTGGAACAGCCAATATTAGTTCTGTAAACTAATATTCCATTGCGTACAAAATTCGAGTTTCTGAAAGCAACTCCTGGAAAATTTGTAGCACACTGATAAAATTGGTTGCATACTACTCTAAATCATATGGTAAGTAAAATAATAAACTTTACATCAAGTTAGCACATAGTAGTTTTCAGCAAAATTCAAATCTACACTCGTTGAGCTGAATGCATCACTTTCTGTACTATGCATTTTGAGATATGGATGTGTACATAACTACTCAGGCTCAGCTGGAATTGTATCGATATTGCATGTATACTACAGAGCAATAGAATACTCAAATGCAAGCTGAATTCAGGAACCTACCTCACAACATTTAGAGTGGAACAGCCAATATCTTTGTTTAGTTCTGTAAACGCTAATGTTCCATTGCGTACAAAAGGTGAGTTACTGAAAGCAACTCCTGGAAAATTTGTAGCACACTGATAAAATTGGTTGCATACTACACTAAATCATATGGTAAGTAAAATAATGTTTACATCAAGTTAGCACATAGTAGTTTTCAGCAAAATTCAAATCTACACTCGATTGAGCTGAATGCATCACTTTCAGTACTATGCATTTTGAGATATGGATGTGTACATAACTACTCAGGCTCAGCTGGAATTGTATCGATATTGCATGTATACTACAGAGCAATAGAATACTCAAATGCAAGCTGAATTCAGGAACCTACCTCACAACATTTAGAGTGGAACAGCCAATATCTTTGTTTAGTTCTGTAAACGCTAATGTTCCATTGCGTACAAAAGGTGAGTTACTGAAAGCAACTCCTGGAAAATTTGTAGCACACTGATAAAATTGGTTGCATACTACACTAAATCATATGGTAAGTAAAATAATGTTTACATCAAGTTAGCACATAGTAGTTTTCAGCAAAATTCAAATCTACACTCGATTGAGCTGAATGCATCACTTTCTGTACTATGCATTTTGAGATATGGATGTGTACATAACTACTCAGGGTGAGATGGAACTGTATAGATATTGCATGTCTTCTACTCGGAGCAATGGAATACTCAAATGCAAGCTGAATTTAGGAACCTACCTCACAACATCTCGAGTGGAACAGCCAATATCTTTGTTTAGTTCTGTAAACGCAACTGTTCCATTGCGTACAAAAGGTGAGTTACTTAAAGCAACTCCTAGAAAATTGGTAGCACACTGATAAAATTGGTTGCATACTACTCTAAAGCATATGTTAAGTAAAATAATAAGGTTAACATCAAGTTAGCACATAGTAGTATTCAGCAAAATTCAAATCTATACTCGATTGAGCTGAATGCATTACTTTGTATTTTGGTTAAGGATGTGTACATAACTACTCAGGATCAGCTGGAACTGTGTAGATATTGCATGTATACTACAGAGCAATTGAATACTCAAATGCAAGCTGAATTCAGGAACCTACCTCACAACATTTAGAGTGGAACAGCCAATATCTTTGTTTAGCTCTGTAAACGCTAATGTTCCATTGCGTACAAAAGGTGAGTTACTGAAAGCAACTCCTGGAAAATTTGTAGCACACTGATAAAATTGGTTGCATTCTACACTAAATCATATGGCAAGTAAAATAACATGGTTTACATATAGTAGTTTTCAGCAAAATTCAACTCTACACTCTATTGAGCTAAATGCATTATTTTCTATTCTATGCATTTTGAGATATGGATTTGTACATAACTGCTCAGGATCAGCTGGAATTGTATAGATATTGCATGTCTTCTACTCAGAGCAATGGAATAGTGAAAGGCAAGCTGAATTCAGGAACCTACCTGATAACATTCAGAGTGGAACAGCCAATATTAGTTCTGTAAACTAATATTCCATTGCGTACAAAATTCGAGTTTCTGAAAGCAACTCCTGGAAAATTTGTAGCACACTGATAAAATTGGTTGCATACTACTCTAAATCATATGGTAAGTAAAATAATAAACTTTACATCAAGTTAGCACATAGTAGTTTTCAGCAAAATTCAAATCTACACTCGTTGAGCTGAATGCATCACTTTCAGTACTATGCATTTTGAGATATGGATGTGTACATAACTACTCAGGATCAGCTGGAATTGTATAGATATTGCATGTCTTCTACTCAGAGCAATGGAATAGTGAAAGGCAAGCTCAATTCAGGAACCTCCCTCATAATATTTAGAGTGGAACAGCCAATATCTTTGTTTCTGTAAACGCTAATGTTCCATTGTGTACAAAATTCAACTGTTCACTCTATTGAGCTGAATGCATTACTTTGTATTTTGGTTATGGATGTGTACATAACTACTCAGGATCAGCTGGAACTGTGTAGATATTGCATGTCTTCTACTCAGAGCAACGGAATAGTGAATGGCAAGCTGAATTCAGGAACCTACCTCACAACATCTCTGGAACAGCCAATATCTTTGTTTAGTTCTGTAAACGCAACTGTTCCATTGCGTACAAAAGGTGAGTTACTTAAAGCAACTCCTAGAAAATTGGTAGCACACTGATAAAATTGGTTGCATACTACTCTAAAGCATATGTTAAGTACAATAATAAGGTTAACATCAAGTTAGCACATAGTAGTATTCAGCAAAATTCAAATCTATACTCGATTGAGCTGAATGCATTACTTTGTATTTTGGTTAAGGATGTGTACATAACTACTCAGGATCAGCTGGAACTGTGTAGATATTGCATGTATACTACAGAGCAATTGAATACTCAAATGCAAGCTGAATTCAGGAACCTACCTCACAACATTTAGAGTGGAACAGCCAATATCTTTGTTTAGCTCTGTAAACGCTAATGTTCCATTGCGTACAAAAGGTGAGTTACTGAAAGCAACTCCTGGAAAATTTGTAGCACACTGATAAAATTGGTTGCATTCTACACTAAATCATATGGCAAGTAAAATAACATGGTTTACATATAGTAGTTTTCAGCAAAATTCAACTCTACACTCTATTGAGCTAAATGCATTATTTTCTATTCTATGCATTTTGAGATATGGATTTGTACATAACTGCTCAGGATCAGCTGGAATTGTATAGATATTGCATGTCTTCTACTCAGAGCAATGGAATAGTGAAAGGCAAGCTGAATTCAGGAACCTACCTGATAACATTCAGAGTGGAACAGCCAATATTAGTTCTGTAAACTAATATTCCATTGCGTACAAAATTCGAGTTTCTGAAAGCAACTCCTGGAAAATTTGTAGCACACTGATAAAATTGGTTGCATACTACTCTAAATCATATGGTAAGTAAAATAATAAACTTTACATCAAGTTAGCACATAGTAGTTTTCAGCAAAATTCAAATCTACACTCGTTGAGCTGAATGCATCACTTTCAGTACTATGCATTTTGAGATATGGATGTGTACATAACTACTCAGGCTCAGCTGGAATTGTATCGATATTGCATGTATACTACAGAGCAATAGAATACTCAAATGCAAGCTGAATTCAGGAACCTACCTCACAACATTTAGAGTGGAACAGCCAATATCTTTGTTTAGTTCTGTAAACGCTAATGTTCCATTGCGTACAAAAGGTGAGTTACTGAAAGCAACTCCTGGAAAATTTGTAGCACACTGATAAAATTGGTTGCATACTACACTAAATCATATGGTAAGTAAAATAATAAGGTTAACATCAAGTTAGCACATAGTAGTATTCAGCAAAATTCAAATCTACACTCGATTGAGCTGAATGCATCACTTTCTGTACTATGCATTTTGAGATATGGATGTGTACATAACTACTCAGGGTGAGATGGAACTGTATAGATATTGCATGTCTTCTACTCGGAGCAATGGAATACTCAAATGCAAGCTGAATTCAGGAACCTACCTCACAACATTTAGAGTGGAACAGCCAATATCTTTGTTTAGTTCTGTAAACGCTAATGTTCCATTGCGTACAAAAGGTGAGTTACTGAAAGCAACTCCTGGAAAATTTATAGCACACTGATAAAATTGGTTGCATTCTACACTAAATCATATGGCAAGTAAAATAACATGGTTTACATATAGTAGTTTTCTGCAAAATTCAACTCTGCACTCTATTGAGCTAAATGCATTATTTTCTATTCTATGCATTTTGAGATATGGATGTGTACATAACTACTCAGGATCAGCTGGAACTGTGTAGATATTGCATGTCTTCTACTCAGAGCAACGGAATAGTGAATGGCAAGCTGAATTCAGGAACCTACCTCACAACATTTAGAGTGGAACAGCCAATATCTTTGTTTAGTTCTGTAAACGCAACTGTTCCATTGCGTACAAAAGGTGAGTTACTTAAAGCAACTCCTAGAAAATTGGTAGCACACTGATAAAATTGGTTGCATACTACTCTAAAGCATATGTTAAGTAAAATAATAAGGTTAACATCAAGTTAGCACATAGTAGTATTCAGCAAAATTCAAATCTATACTCGATTGAGCTGAATGCATTACTTTGTATTTTGGTTAAGGATGTGTACATAACTACTAAGGATCAGCTGGAACTGTGTAGATATTGCATGTATACTACAGAGCAATTGAATACTCAAATGCAAGCTGAATTCAGGAACCTACCTCACAACATTTAGGGTGGAACAGCCAATATCTTTGTTTAGTTCTGTAAACGCTAATGTTCCATTGCGTACAAAAAGTGAGATACTGAAAGCAACTCCTGGAAAATTTGTAGCACACTGATAAAATTGGTTGCATACTACTGTAAATCATATGGTAAGTAAAATAATGTTTACATCAAGTTAGATAGTAGTTTTCATCAAATTTCAGCTGAATGCATTACTTTCTATTCTATGTATTTTTAGTTAAGGATATGCACATAAGTAAGGGTGAGCTGGAACTGTATAGATATTGCATGCAGACTTTCAGAGACATGGAATACTCAAATGCAAGCTGAATTCAGGAACCTCCCTCATAATATTTGGAGTGGAACAGCCAATATCTTTGTTTAGTTCTGTAAAGGCAAATGTTCCATTGTGTACAAAAGGTAATGAAACTGAAAGTCACCTCTCGATCATTGGTAGCACATCATAAAATTGGTTGCATGCTACTCGAATCCTCTGGTAAGTAAAATAATAAGGTTTACATCAAGTTAGCACATACTAGTTTTCAGCAAAATTCAAATCTACACTCGATTGAGCTGAATGCATCACTTTCTGTACTATGCATTTTGAGATATGGATGTGTACATAACTACTCAGGCTCAGCTGGAATTGTATCGATATTGCATGTATACTACAGAGCAATAGAATACTCAAATGCAAGCTGAATTCAGGAACCTACCTCACAACATTTAGAGTGGAACAGCCAATATCTTTGTTTAGTTCTGTAAACGCTAATGTTCCATTGCGTACAAAAGGTGAGTTACTGAAAGCAACTCCTGGAAAATTTGTAGCACACTGATAAAATTGGTTGCATACTACACTAAATCATATGGTAAGTAAAATAATGTTTACATCAAGTTAGCACATAGTAGTTTTCAGCAAAATTCAAATCTACACTCGATTGAGCTGAATGCATCACTTTCTGTACTATGCATTTTGAGATATGGATGTGTACATAACTACTCAGGGTGAGATGGAACTGTATAGATATTGCATGTCTTCTACTCGGAGCAATGGAATACTCAAATGCAAGCTGAATTTAGGAACCTACCTCACAACATCTCGAGTGGAACAGCCAATATCTTTGTTTAGTTCTGTAAACGCTAATGTTCCATTGCGTACAAAAGGTGAGTTACTGAAAGCAACTCCTGGAAAATTTGTAGCACACTGATAAAATTGGTTGCATACTACACTAAATCATATGGTAAGTAAAATAATGTTTACATCAAGATAGCACATAGTAGTTTTCAGCAAAATTCAAATCTACACTCGATTGAGCTGAATGCATCACTTTCTGTACTATGCATTTTGAGATATGGATGTGTACATAACTACTCAGGCTCAGCTGGAATTGTATCGATATTGCATGTATACTACAGAGCAATAGAATACTCAAATGCAAGCTGAATTCAGGAACCTACCTCACAACATTTAGAGTGGAACAGCCAATATCTTTGTTTAGTTCTGTAAACGCTAATGTTCCATTGCGTACAAAAGGTGAGTTACTGAAAGCAACTCCTGGAAAATTTGTAGCACACTGATAAAATTGGTTGCATACTACACTAAATCATATGGTAAGTAAAATAATGTTTACATCAAGTTAGCACATAGTAGTTTTCAGCAAAATTCAAATCTACACTCGATTGAGCTGAATGCATCACTTTCTGTACTATGCATTTTGAGATATGGATGTGTACATAACTACTCAGGCTCAGCTGGAATTGTATCGATATTGCATGTATACTACAGAGCAATAGAATACTCAAATGCAAGCTGAATTCAGGAACCTACCTCACAACATTTAGAGTGGAACAGCCAATATCTTTGTTTAGTTCTGTAAACGCTAATGTTCCATTGCGTACAAAAGGTGAGTTACTGAAAGCAACTCCTGGAAAATTTGTAGCACACTGATAAAATTGGTTGCATACTACACTAAATCATATGGTAAGTAAAATAATGTTTACATCAAGTTAGCACATAGTAGTTTTCAGCAAAATTCAAATCTACACTCGATTGAGCTGAATGCATCACTTTCTGTACTATGCATTTTGAGATATGGATGTGTACATAACTACTCAGGGTGAGATGGAACTGTATAGATATTGCATGTCTTCTACTCGGAGCAATGGAATACTCAAATGCAAGCTGAATTTAGGAACCTACCTCACAACATCTCGAGTGGAACAGCCAATATCTTTGTTTAGTTCTGTAAACGCAACTGTTCCATTGCGTACAAAAGGTGAGTTACTGAAAGCAACTCCTGGAAAATTTATAGCACACTGATAAAATTGGTTGCATTCTACACTAAATCATATGGCAAGTAAAATAACATGGTTTACATATAGTAGTTTTCAGCAAAATTCAATTGTACACACTATTGAGATGAATGCATTACTTTGTATTCTATGCATTTTGGTTAAGGATGAGTACATAACTACTCAGGATCAGCTGGAATTGTATAGATATTGCATGTCTTCTACTCAGAGCAATGGAATAGTGAAAGGCAAGCTCAATTCAGGAACCTCCCTCATAATATTTAGAGTGGAACAGCCAATATCTTTGTTTCTGTAAACGCTAATGTTCCATTGTGTACAAAATTCAACTGTTCACTCTATTGAGCTGAATGCATTACTTTGTATTTTGGTTAAGGATGTGTACATAACTACTCAGGATCAGCTGGAACTGTGTAGATATTGCATGTCTTCTACTCAGAGCAACGGAATAGTGAATGGCAAGCTGAATTCAGGAACCTACCTCACAACATCTCTGGAACAGCCAATATCTTTGTTTAGTTCTGTAAACGCAACTGTTCCATTGCGTACAAAAGGTGAGTTACTTAAAGCAACTCCTAGAAAATTGGTAGCACACTGATAAAATTGGATGCATACTACTCTAAAGCATATGTTAAGTAAAATAATAAGGTTAACATCAAGTTAGCACATAGTAGTATTCAGCAAAATTCAAATCTATACTCGATTGAGCTGAATGCATTACTTTGTATTTTGGTTAAGGATGTGTACATAACTACTCAGGATCAGCTGGAACTGTGTAGATATTGCATGTATACTACAGAGCAATTGAATACTCAAATGCAAGCTGAATTCAGGAACCTACCTCACAACATTTAGAGTGGAACAGCCAATATCTTTGTTTAGCTCTGTAAACGCTAATGTTCCATTGCGTACAAAAGGTGAGTTACTGAAAGCAACTCCTGGAAAATTTGTAGCACACTGATAAAATTGGTTGCATTCTACACTAAATCATATGGCAAGTAAAATAACATGGTTTACATATAGTAGTTTTCAGCAAAATTCAACTCTACACTCTATTGAGCTAAATGCATTATTTTCTATTCTATGCATTTTGAGATATGGATTTGTACATAACTGCTCAGGATCAGCTGGAATTGTATAGATATTGCATGTCTTCTACTCAGAGCAATGGAATAGTGAAAGGCAAGCTGAATTCAGGAACCTACCTGATAACATTCAGAGTGGAACAGCCAATATTAGTTCTGTAAACTAATATTCCATTGCGTACAAAATTCGAGTTTCTGAAAGCAACTCCTGGAAAATTTGTAGCACACTGATAAAATTGGTTGCATACTACTCTAAATCATATGGTAAGTAAAATAATAAACTTTACATCAAGTTAGCACATAGTAGTTTTCAGCAAAATTCAAATCTACACTCGTTGAGCTGAATGCATCACTTTCAGTACTATGCATTTTGAGATATGGATGTGTACATAACTACTCAGGATCAGCTGGAATTGTATAGATATTGCATGTCTTCTACTCAGAGCAATGGAATAGTGAAAGGCAAGCTCAATTCAGGAACCTCCCTCATAATATTTAGAGTGGAACAGCCAATATCTTTGTTTCTGTAAACGCTAATGTTCCATTGTGTACAAAATTCAACTGTTCACTCTATTGAGCTGAATGCATTACTTTGTATTTTGGTTATGGATGTGTACATAACTACTCAGGATCAGCTGGAACTGTGTAGATATTGCATGTCTTCTACTCAGAGCAACGGAATAGTGAATGGCAAGCTGAATTCAGGAACCTACCTCACAACATCTCTGGAACAGCCAATATCTTTGTTTAGTTCTGTAAACGCAAGTGTTCCTTTTCTTTTTTTTTTTTTTTTTTTAAATCTTTTTATTGATTTTTAGAACATAACATAAGTAAAATATAGTACAAAAAAACATTTGAGAGTACACAATAGATTCATTAATAATCAATTATATATTATCAATGTAAAAAGTCTCCCAAACTTATAATATTAATATGAAGAATTTAAGACAAAAAGCACAAAAAAAAACCCCCAAAAAGAAGAAGAAAAAAAAACAATATATAAAAAAAAAACTAACATGGGCAATTGTATAATGTTAAGTACACACAGCAGTGCCAATGACTCCGAACCTCCATTTATACAATTCAGGATGGTAGCAATAAGGTTCAGGATCAGACCATTTAACTCACATGAAAATGTTGAATAAATGGTCTCCAAGTTTCCTCAAATTTAACTGAGGAGTTAAAGACCACACTTCTAATTTTTTCTAAACTCAAACAGGAAATGGTTTGAGAGAGCCACTGAAATACAGTTGGAGGATTAATTTCTTTCCAGTTCAATAAAATAGATCTTCTAGCCAATAGTGTAGCAAATGCAATCATTCGCTGAGAAGAAGCAGATAAACACATATTATCTATCATAGGTAGACCAAAAATTGCAGTAAAAGGATGTGGTTGAAGATTAATATTTAAAACTCTTGAAATGATATTAAAAATATCCTTCCAATAGTTTTGTAAACAAGGACAAGACCAAAACATATGAGTCAATGTAGCAATATCAGAATGACATCTATCACAGGTTGGATTAACATAAGAATAAAATCGAGCAATTTTATTTTTAGACATATGGGCTCTATGTACAACCTTGAATTGTATTAGAGCATGTTTAGCACAAATAGAGGATGAGTTTACCAATAATAAAAATTTTTCCCATTGCTCAGTAGATATAGGGCAATGCAATTCTTCCTGCCATTCCTTCTTAATTTTTTCTGATATATCCGGCTGTATCTTCATAATCATATTGTAAATGATAGCTACTAAACCCTTTTGATAAGGATTAAGAGTTAGAATTCTCTCTGTAATGTCCAGTGGACATTCTTTCGAAAAAGACTTTAATTCATTATATAAAAAATTTCTAATTTGTAAGTATCTAAAAAAATGGGTTTTAGGTAAATTGTATTTGTTAGATAGCTGTTCAAAGGACATAATGTTATCATCCAAATACAGGTCACGAAAACATTTTATACCTTTTGTTTTCCATAGGAAAAAAGCCTGATCTATAAATGATGGCCGAAAGAAATAATTAGATATTATAGGACTTGACAGTATAAACTTATTCAAGCCAAAAGATTTACGAAATTGAAACCAGATTCGTAATGTATACTTAACTATGGGATTAGTTATCTGTTTATTAATTTTGAGTAACGAAAAAGGAAGTGAAGATCCTAAGATTGAGATCAATGAGAAATCTTGCACAGATTTACATTCCAAATTTACCCATTGTGGGCCAGCTACTGTAGTCAATTCTTGTGTCCAAAATATCAAATACCGTATATTAACTGCCCAGTAGTAAAATCTTAGGTTTGGTAAAGCCAAGCCGCCCTCTTTCTTTGACTTCTGTAAATATTTTTTACCTAATCTAGGATTTTTGTTCTGCCACAAATAGGAAGATATTTTAGAGTCAACCATATCAAAAAAAGATTTAGGAATAAAAATTGGTAATGCTTGAAATAAATATAGAAATTTAGGTAATATCATCATCTTAATGGCATTAATTCTGCCTACCAAAGACAAAGAAAGTGGGGACCATCTATTAGCAAGTTGCTTAATTTGGTCTATTAAAGGGAAAAAATTAGTTTTAAACAAATCTTTATGTTTTTTAGTAATTTTAATACCTAAATAGGTAAAATAATCTGTAACGATTCTATATGGTACATGATTATAAATTGGAATATACATATTTAATGGAAAAAGTTCACTCTTATTAAAATTCAATTTATAACCAGAAAAATTACTAAATTGAGCAAGTAAAGAAGAAATAGCAGGAATAGATTTTTCAGGATCAGATATATATAATAATAAATCGTCCGCATATAATGATACCTTATACATCGCCTCTCCACGGGTAATGCCTAAAATATTGGGTGATTCACGAATAGCTATAGCCAAAGGTTCTAAAGCAATATCAAATAATAAAGGGCTCAAAGGACAACCTTGTCTTGTACCGCGAAATAATTGAAAGAAAGGGGATTTTTGATTATTGGTAAAAACCGAAGCTAAAGATTTATGATATATTAACTTAATCCATGATATAAATTTTGATCCAAAATTGAAATGTTGCAATGTATTGAATAAATATGACCATTCGACTCTATCAAATGCTTTTTCGGCATCCAAAGAGATAATACATTCAGGGATTTTAGATGTAGAGGTATAAGCAATATTAATTAATTTTCTAATGTTAAAAGATGAATAGCGATTTTTAATAAATCCGGTCTGATCCTCAGAAATAATCCGAGGTAATATATTTTCTAATCTAATAGCTAAAATTTTACTAAAAATCTTAAAATCCGTATTCAGCAAAGATATAGGACGATAGGATGCACATTCAGTCGGGTCTTTGTCTTTTTTAAGAATTAAAGAAATAGAAGCTTCATAAAAAGATTGTGGTAATTTACCTATACTTAATGCATCTTTAAAAATTTTACAAAGCCAAGGAGAAAGTATAGAAGAAAAGGATTTAAAAAATTCTGCGGAAAAACCATCTGGACCTGAAGCTTTACCCGAGTTCATTGAAAAAATAGCCTTTTCTATTTCAGCCTCGGTAATAGGTGTATCCAAAAATACGTTATCTTCAACAGTTACTTTTGGAATATTCAATTTCCCTAAAAATTCATTCATAATAGAAGAGTCCTTAGTACATTCTGATTGATATAAAGAATTATAAAAATCTTGAAAGGCTTTATTTATCTCTTTATGGTCAATCGTCAAAGTACCATCTTGTTTACGAATCCTAGTAATTTGTCGCTTATCTGAAGCAATTTTCAATTGATTAGCTAGTAGTTTACCTGACTTATCTCCATATGTATAAAATTGAGCCTTCGATTTAATTAACTGACTTTCAATCGAGGAGGTTAATAGTAAACTATGTTCCATTTGGAGTTCCACTCTTTCTTTATAAAGTTCTTTACTAGGAGTTGATGAGTAGATCTTATCAATTGCCTTAATTTTATCAACTAATGTTGATATTTTGGAATTAGTTCGTTTCCTAACTCCAGCAGAATATGAAATAATCTGTCCACGAATATATGCCTTAAAAGTATCCCATAAAATTCCACTAGAGATCTCTGCTGTAGAATTTATTGAGAAAAACAAATCAATTTGCTGTTTAATAAAGCTAATAAAGTCAGAGTCCTGCAAAAGAACAGGATTAAGCCTCCAACTTTTCGTACTAATATATGAATCCGTCACCTTAATAGATAACTTCAAAGGTGCATGATCAGATATGGTAATTGAGTCGTATTTACAATCCATGACATCTGTAAGTAAATGCTGATCAATGAAAAAGTAATCAATTCTTGAATAACTATGATAGACATGGGAAAAATATGAAAACTCTTTGTCATTAGGGTGTAAAAAACGCCAAATCTCACAAATAGCTGAATCAACCATAAAGGAATTAATAAGAGAAGCCGATTTGTTCGGCAAAATTTGAATGGGCTTGGACCTATCCATCACAGGGTTTAAACAACAATTAAAATCTCCGCCCATTATCAATCTATATTGATTCAAATTGGGAAAGGATGTAAATAAACATTTAAAAAATTCAGGACAATCAGTATTTGGAGCATAAACATTAACTAGAAGAACTTTTTGATTACAAAGTAAACCAGTAATAAGCAAAAATCTACCGTGCGGATCTGAAATTGTTTCATGATGTATAAAAGCAGTAGATGAGTCTATAAAAATAGACACACCTCTCACTTTAGCTTGCACATTTGAGTGGTATTGTTGGCCCTTCCAGAACCTAAACAAGCGCTGACTATCCATCTTCCTTACATGAGTCTCTTGTATAAAGATAACATTAGCATTCATTCTATGGAATACATTGAATACTTTTTTCCGTTTGATCGGATGATTTAAACCATTAGTATTCCAAGAAACGAAATTAATAGTCTTAACCATCATAACAGTATATATTATAGTTAATACATAAGTTCGAAAGAAAAGTGAACTCATGAACCCGGAAGAAGGAAGTAAGTTCAAAAGGAAACCGGAAGTCATAGCACTGCAGCCATTTTTGTAGTTTCATATGCGCCCAAAAAATAAAACTAAGCAAAAAGCAAGCAAAAAACAAAAAAAGAAAGAAAAATCCCCCTCCCACCACCCTTGAAACCCCAAGAAAAAAGCCAAAAAAGGCAAGCGAGCAAGCTAATACTAAAACTACCCCCATGTCTCAAGACGGCAACTCGAACGTAATAGAGTTAAGAAAATACACACAACCCACATTATAAAAAGGGTAATACTACAAAAGTTAAAATATAAAATTAGTGTTATAAATGTATATAAACAAAAAAGTTAAAAGAAAAGAATTAAAACAATAAATAAAAGTTTCAAACTTTCAAATACATCAAAACAGTTATGACGCTCCAAACACTGGAGTCAGTCGGGAAGAAGAAACGCCATTTTTTTTTCTCTCTCAGTTTTAATATTCAGATGTTAAAAGTATAAAGGAAAGCGTATATCGTTTTTTATTTAAAAAAAAAAAGAAAAACAAAAGAGAAACCCGAATCGGTCATTTTCAACGCAAATAGATTAATAATATGAAAAACTATAAAATCGGCATAAACCTAGCAGAGAAAAAAAGCTTTAATCGTATATAAAAAGTATATGCAAGCCATATAAAAAAAAAGGACCCATATATCAAACCATAATAGATCCAAATTTATAGGCTAAATTACACTGATCAGCCCAATAGAATGTCATTGATCCAGGAAACATTGAGCATCCGCAGGCGATTTAAACAGCCGAACAGTTCCATCATCCAGGGCGACTCTCAGATGTGCTGGGAATAACAGCGCTTGCTTGTAGCCTTTCTGGTGGAAATTCGACATAACCGATCTGAAAGCCAGCCTAGCCCGTAATACTTCTGGGCTATAGTCTTCCAAGATACGAAACTTGAAATTTTGATGGATAATCATACCTTTTTTACGAGCCAGACGGATCAAGCGATCTTTGATATGAGGATAGTGAATCCTCAAAATTATGTGCCGCGGTTTCGAAGTTGAACTTGCATAAAATCTTGTTACCCGATGTGCTCGATCGATTATTGGGGAGGGATCCAGGACCTCTTTGCCCAGGACATCCACTAGAAATTTAGAGAAGAAAACGGTAAGATCACCGCTTTCAAATCCTTCCGGGATCCCAATTAACCGGAGATTTTGCCTTCGAGAGCGATTTTCCAAATCCGTAATTTTAACTTTATAACGATCCATCTGTTGAGAAGTCGAGGTTTGCTCTTCTTGTATCTTTTCAATCATACGATCTTTCTTACGAGCGGCTTCTTCAAGAGCCAAAATGCTTGCCTGTTGTTTTTGTGATTCCAGTGAAAGTTCCAAAAACTTTTCTTCGAGTGATTTCAAACGATCGTCATACTTCGAAAGCCTTAGGAATAATTTTTCCTGCATCTCTTCAAATTTAGTTTCCACAATCTTCGCAACTGCTTCTAAAGGTACCAAGTCTTTCGACTGTTTCGATTCTTTTGCTTTAGACATTTCAGCAAGTTGAGAATAATTCAAATAGTTTAGAAAGAAGAATTCAGTATATTTAACCCCTTTAGAATAAGTTTAAGGGGTGTTTATAGGCTAAAAAAACGTAAAAGTTTTGGAGCAAAGCCTAAGTGCGGTTTACTCCATGAGCGCCATCTTGAGAATCACGCAACTGTTCCATTGCGTACAAAAGGTGAGTTACTTAAAGCAACTCCTAGAAAATTGGTAGCACACTGATAAAATTGGTTGCATACTACTCTAAAGCATATGTTAAGTAAAATAATAAGGTTAACATCAAGTTAGCACATAGTAGTATTCAGCAAAATTCAAATCTATACTCGATTGAGCTGAATGCATTACTTTGTATTTTGGTTAAGGATGTGTACATAACTACTCAGGATCAGCTGGAACTGTGTAGATATTGCATGTATACTACAGAGCAATTGAATACTCAAATGCAAGCTGAATTCAGGAACCTACCTCACAACATTTAGAGTGGAACAGCCAATATCTTTGTTTAGCTCTGTAAACGCTAATGTTCCATTGCGTACAAAAGGTGAGTTACTGAAAGCAACTCCTGGAAAATTTGTAGCACACTGATAAAATTGGTTGCATTCTACACTAAATCATATGGCAAGTAAAATAACATGGTTTACATATAGTAGTTTTCAGCAAAATTCAACTCTACACTCTATTGAGCTAAATGCATTATTTTCTATTCTATGCATTTTGAGATATGGATTTGTACATAACTGCTCAGGATCAGCTGGAATTGTATAGATATTGCATGTCTTCTACTCAGAGCAATGGAATAGTGAAAGGCAAGCTGAATTCAGGAACCTACCTGATAACATTCAGAGTGGAACAGCCAATATTAGTTCTGTAAACTAATATTCCATTGCGTACAAAATTCGAGTTTCTGAAAGCAACTCCTGGAAAATTTGTAGCACACTGATAAAATTGGTTGCATACTACTCTAAATCATATGGTAAGTAAAATAATAAACTTTACATCAAGTTAGCACATAGTAGTTTTCAGCAAAATTCAAATCTACACTCGTTGAGCTGAATGCATCACTTTCAGTACTATGCATTTTGAGATATGGATGTGTACATAACTACTCAGGCTCAGCTGGAATTGTATCGATATTGCATGTATACTACAGAGCAATAGAATACTCAAATGCAAGCTGAATTCAGGAACCTACCTCACAACATTTAGAGTGGAACAGCCAATATCTTTGTTTAGTTCTGTAAACGCTAATGTTCCATTGCGTACAAAAGGTGAGTTACTGAAAGCAACTCCTGGAAAATTTGTAGCACACTGATAAAATTGGTTGCATTCTACACTAAATCATATGGCAAGTAAAATAACATGGTTTACATATAGTAGTTTTCTGCAAAATTCAACTCTGCACTCTATTGAGCTAAATGCATTATTTTCTATTCTATGCATTTTGAGATATGGATGTGTACATAACTACTCAGGATCAGCTGGAACTGTGTAGATATTGCATGTCTTCTACTCAGAGCAACGGAATAGTGAATGGCAAGCTGAATTCAGGAACCTACCTCACAACATTTAGAGTGGAACAGCCAATATCTTTGTTTAGTTCTGTAAACGCAACTGTTCCATTGCGTACAAAAGGTGAGTTACTTAAAGCAACTCCTAGAAAATTGGTAGCACACTGATAAAATTGGTTGCATACTACTCTAAAGCATATGTTAAGTAAAATAATAAGGTTAACATCAAGTTAGCACATAGTAGTATTCAGCAAAATTCAAATCTATACTCGATTGAGCTGAATGCATTACTTTGTATTTTGGTTAAGGATGTGTACATAACTACTAAGGATCAGCTGGAACTGTGTAGATATTGCATGTATACTACAGAGCAATTGAATACTCAAATGCAAGCTGAATTCAGGAACCTACCTCACAACATTTAGAGTGGAACAGCCAATATCTTTGTTTAGTTCTGTAAACGCTAATGTTCCATTGCGTACAAAAAGTGAGTTACTGAAAGCAACTCCTGGAAAATTTGTAGCACACTGATAAAATTGGTTGCATACTACTGTAAATCATATGGTAAGTAAAATAATGTTTACATCAAGTTAGATAGTAGTTTTCATCAAATTTCAGCTGAATGCATTACTTTCTATTCTATGTATTTTTAGTTAAGGATATGCACATAAGTAAGGGTGAGCTGGAACTGTATAGATATTGCATGCAGACTTTCAGAGACATGGAATACTCAAATGCAAGCTGAATTCAGGAACCTCCCTCATAATATTTGGAGTGGAACAGCCAATATCTTTGTTTAGTTCTGTAAAGGCAAATGTTCCATTGTGTACAAAAGGTAATGAAACTGAAAGTCACCTCTCGATCATTGGTAGCACATCATAAAATTGGTTGCATGCTACTCGAATCCTCTGGTAAGTAAAATAATAAGGTTTACATCAAGTTAGCACATACTAGTTTTCAGCAAAATTCAAATCTACACTCGATTGAGCTGAATGCATCACTTTCTGTACTATGCATTTTGAGATATGGATGTGTACATAACTACTCAGGCTCAGCTGGAATTGTATCGATATTGCATGTATACTACAGAGCAATAGAATACTCAAATGCAAGCTGAATTCAGGAACCTACCTCACAACATTTAGAGTGGAACAGCCAATATCTTTGTTTAGTTCTGTAAACGCTAATGTTCCATTGCGTACAA